>NW_017731930.1:357913-370169 GCF_001890085.2 Hipposideros armiger | reverse complement strand
GTAGGCTGCAGCCCCTGCTGCAGTGGGCTGCCATAAGCTACTGTGTGTGGCCCGGCAGCCAGCGTGAGAAGCTGGCAGCTGGTGTGAGCTGCCAAGAGCCGCTGTGAGCGGCTGTCCAGAGGCCAGCGACTGATCTGCCTCACCCAGGAAGAGTGCAATGATAATACCAACATGGGCCAGTGAAGCAATGTCCACAACTAGACTGAAGAACAAAAGGAGAGCAACTTGTCTGTTCCCCTTCCCTGATTCCCCAACGCTGTTCCCTCCCCCAATTCCCAATAAAATCTTTAAAAAAAAAAAAAATGGAATTAGATACTCATATGCTTTGAAGGACTGTGACAATGTTATTTACTAATAAGAAAACAAATATAGAAATACCATTAAAAGCAATGGAAAGCAAGAGATGCAAAATTAACTGTATAACACAAACCTGTAGTAAGTGTGATACTGTGATTTATAAGAAATATATATTTGGTCTCTGTCTCTGTTTCTGGCATATACCTCCTAAAACTCTTAGAATTTCCTATTATGAGAATAAAGGTATCTTTTGTTTTATTAATGAGGTGGCTTTTGAAAAGCATGTAAGGATGAGGGCTGGTTGCCAGGAGAACAAACCATGTGATGAGGGAGAGGAGAGAGGATGCAAGTTAAATCAATCTTCAATGGCCAATGATTTCATCAATGTAATGAGGTCTCCATAAAAACCCTAAACGATGGCATTCCAGGAGCTTCTGGGTTGGTGAATATCTGCAGATGTGGGGAAAGTTAGGAGCCTAGAAAGGACGTAGAAGCTCTGTACTCTTTCTCCATACCTTGTACTATGCATCTGTTCCACCTGTCTGTTCCTGAGTTACTGGGTTGTCAGAAAAGTCATGACGTATTTTTTTCTATGTTTTTGTTGCAAAAATGCATCATGACTTTTCCGACAACCTAATATATCCTTTTATAATAAGCTGGTAACTAAACAAGTTTCTTGAGCTCTGTGAGCCACTCTAGCAAAGTAATGGAACCCAAGGAAGGGGGTCATTAGAACCTGCAATTTATAGCCAGTTGGTCAGACACACAGTGATATGAGCTGACATCGGATTGGAGGGGGTGGAGGTAGGGGATTTTGTGGAACTGAGAGCCTTCAACCAGTGAGATCTGACAATATCTCTGAGCAAATAGTATGAATTGAGTTGAACTGTAGGACACCCAGCCGGTTCTGAAGAATTCCTTGGATGTGTGTGGGGGAACCCCTCACCCCCCCACACACACACATTGGAATTGGTGACAACTACTATAGTAACATATATTTGAGGCCATCTAAAATTAGAATATTTAGTTTAAAATGCTGAAGACCTTGAGTACTTAAGATTTCTAAAGTTGGAGGAGTAGTAATGCAATTTCTAAAAAACAATAGGTAGATATAATATACATTAAAAAACAAAGTTCAGAAGACATACTTTGGCTTCTACCTCTTAGAACCATATAAATTTTCAATAAAGGGTAGAAAAATACTTATATATTGGTTCAAATATATTATTCACCTTTTGTTCATATAATGAATTAAAGTATAAATAACATCTCGAAGAACAAAGGCCCAAGCTCCTCCTAAGCAAGTTTTTATGTCTTTCAGTAATAAGGTAACAAACAGGTGGTATATTTTAAGAATTCTGTGTTTTTTATAAACGTTGTTTGTCTCAGCTGCTTGCTCACATATGGCTAGAAGAATTTTCTGATAGGAATCCTAGAAAATAAAGATACATTTAGTAAAAAGTTGTCAAATCACATATACTCAGCAATATAAGTATATTTTGTATTCAAAATAATTAAATTACAGAATTAAGTTTTGGGTCTGATATCAAATGCAAAATATATTAAGAAAATTACTATCTTAAACATAAAAAATGTGTCAATTTATTTAATTTTCATATAGTGAACTATAATAGCATATCCTCAAAAAAATATATTCTGAGCCAATGACTAAAGTGTCACAAAATACATCCCTCATAAGTAACATACTTCAATTAATACTGATAAGTAAAACACCAATATATAAACTTGTAAATGAGTGCTTTTCTTCTTAGTTTATTCGGATGAATTTTCTATTTGTTTACTTTTTTCTCTTTAAGACGTACTTATATAGATTTTCTAGCTGAAAAAGGCGGCATTCTCTTTTAGTTATTACACTAATAATATATACTCACAGGGCTTTTAGAAAGAACTTCTAGAATGCTTTTAAACTTGGTTTTATGGCAATTGCTAATATAGGCAAATGTTGCTTTAATCACACGTGATGGAAAATGAGGTGGATTAGGAGCAGGATCCAAATCTCTAAGAGTTATAGGAAAAAAAGTCATCATTTCAGAACAAAATTATCAAGAATAAATAGATTTGGTTAACAGACAAGTGAAGTTCCAGAATGGAAATTTAGATTATAATTACCCCAAATTAAAAAATTATTTTTCTACTGAAAAACTAGACTTTTAATAAATTCACAAATGACATATTGCAGTCTATATACATCAACCAGAATATCTAAATACCTTTACCTTCTAGGACTTAATCATTTTTAAATGATTTGCTTTAAAAAATCTCATATAAAGTTAATGGCATTTCCACAAAGGAGCCTTAGTGTCACTCCACTTCAAGCCTGAAATTCTATGCTAGTACTATAAATGTAATAGTATTTCAAGACACAGCAATCAAACACTATGTAAAAAGAAATTACATATGTAAAAATACTTTGGTAGATATTATTACCATTTTATATGCCTACCACTAAAGCCTATAAAAAACTAAAGCATGCTTTAAAGCAGTTTACAATCAAGCTGGGAAAATAACTCTAACATTCATGTACCATCAAGTGGGTTTCATGTCCAAATTAAATTGCAGTACAGTAAGATTCTGATACCCTGTTTCCCCGAAAATAAGACCTAGCTGGAAAATAAACCCTCACATGATTTTAGGTGTCAAAATATGACACCTTGGCATACTGAATATTTTAAGCTGAAGGAGTTCATGGAAAAGGCACCCCTCTCCCTGAAACAGGTCACAAAACCTTCATGTGAGAGGTACATGCCCTCCATATCCTGGAGGAATCATGCTAGGGCTTATTCTCTGGCTAGGTCTTATTTGCGGGGAAACACGGTAACTAAAGAGCATGATAAAGAAAAGGTGTCTAGAAAGGCAAGTCATCGATAAGGAGAAGAGAACAAGGAATAATGTATCATAAAGAAGAAAATTTCAAGAGACAACAGATGGCACAATGTTCAAATGCTACAGAAAGATTGAGAAAAAAGGTCATTGAATTTGCAAACAGGTGGTCAACTAGAAAAAGCAATTACTGTGGTGAGGCTACCATATAAAAGCAGATACTGGTAATTACTTCAATTCAAAGGAAGTTATTTTTAAAGAAACAATGTTAAAAGCAGAGTACATGCTTAAAAACTAGATATTTGAAATAGACATTTAAAGGTGTCAACCAATAAACTTCCCAAGGGACTTCTGAAATAGCAGCAAATTCTCTAAGTTTGAAATACCCATACCCTGAAAAGTCACAGAGGTCAGTGCTTTGGCTGGCACCAGAAGTTGCCGGTTCATGTAATGTCATCAATAACTCCACCACAATCTCTGGTAAATTAGTAACGAATAAATGGTCAATCTGTAAGGATACAAAATTAAAATACATTTAAGTTTTTATGTCTGTGACCTTTAAGACAGCTCATTTCCAAAATTATTCAGTGACCATAGAAGGAAACAGATGACCAAAGTAAGATCTGCAAGACATATAGCTAATTCCACTGTTTACTGCTATGCAGCTGACTTATAAACTGAGAGGAAAGTAGGGAAATCATACTAAACAAGACTCTCTTAATCTGACTCTTTAGTTTCATTTTAAAGAACCATTTTAATTGACATAGGCTTCAGGTCTAACATTAAGTTCCACAACCTAACCATGTTTCTGCCAACCAAATTCCCCAATAATCTATACCATTCCTCAATCTGCATTTCACTCTTATTTGCGAACCCTATTCCACAAGAAAACTTTACTAATAAGAATTTTCAGTGACTGGCAATAATCATCATCTCCCCAAATTTCTACTTTGGCTGATATCCCAAATTCTGAGGTTAGCTACTACCTACACCCCCTGTCATCAACAGTAGACTAAAATCCTCCCTGACAGCAACAGACTCTCTGTCAGTCCACCTCCTGCTGCAGGTAGCCTCACAAAGGGCATAAATTCTCTAAATATAGGGGGTGCCAAAAAAATGTATGTAAGTGGATACTTTGGTCATTGTTGTTCCAGCAGTAGTTCGCGGTAATCAGAAGTGTCTGGGCACTGATGGTAACCACTTTGAGCACCTCTTGTAATTGAAGAAGTCAAATGTGACTTGCATTCATCTTTTGTTATGGGTGTATATTGAGTGTTACAATTTTAATAGTTTTTTCCTTTCTTAAAATGGGTATACATTTTTTGGGGGGGCACCCTCTGTATAAAGAATGGGTCTGCTACATTACACCTCAGCCACATGAATGCTAAACTGTGTGAAAGACATAAAGGTGAATTTATTGATCCCCCAAATAAAGAATTACAGTGCTCTAAACTTAAAGGTAAATGGCTGATTTACCTGATCACAGAGAAATTTGGAAATACTTCCTAATAACAAATATTTTTGAATGTGCTAAAATCTAATGTAAAAATCCTAGCCTTTCCCTCAGGCCTACACACTAGTTGTCCAAGTCATCATTTCAAAGTTTCCAGACTTTTTAAAAATACAGCCTCATTTCAAAGTATATCTGCAATAAGTAAGGACAAATTGGCCGAGTCTGATAAACATCAGAGGAAAAACTAATGAGTTTCCTTGTACATAAGATGACAACTGACTTCACTAGTTTCACATAATTTTCTAATATGCCAGATCCGAAATGTTTAGCTAAAGTACATATAAATTGTTCAGATGTCTACGTATAGCTAAACAATCTTATAACTGTAAATATTTTAGGCATTCAACAAATTGACAGTTTTAGAAGACTCAAAGACTGATGAATAGTTGTACCAACACTTATTGACAGAAAAAAACAATCTATAAGGTTAATTCAGACAAAGTGCATATTAGAGGAACAAAAAATTAACATAATGACAACTTCATGCTAAATAGAGACTGATAGGAATTTAGGTCTTTAACCAAGAAGCTAAGATATTATTATTTAATTTTTGCCTCCATTCTTGAGACTGGCATCTTAATCAGGTTTAATGTAATCACTTTCCTCTCCTAGACAAATTCAGACTCTTAAAAATGGCTATCTTTTGGTTTGGATACATAACCAAGAATAGTAAGATTAGGCCTGCTCCGAAGCCTAAGCTGGGAGACTGGGTGGGAGGGGTGGAGGCAGAATGTCTCTCATAAATTCCATTACCTATGGAGTGCCAATGTTCTGTGCTATCTTTGGGAAAGGAGCTTTTCCGCTCACCATCTGCCTCCAGACTACAGAGTGACAACCAGCTCTGACTGGCAACAGTCCACCTAAGCAACTATAGGAGTCTTGCTGTTCCATTTCTGGGCTCAATATAGATAACTAGGCAACCAAAAAAAGAGTCTATCCAAGTTTATCAAATTGTAATTGTAATGTTAAACAAACTTGGTGAATCATCCCATTTACCGTATTTGCCGGCGTATAAGACAATTTTTTGGCCCTGAAAAATATGCCTCCAAGTGGGGGGTCATCTTATACGCCAGGTACACTTCAGATAGACTGCCCATAGTGCTTGCCCCGTGCCATAGTGGCCTCCCGATGCCCGCCCACTTCATTCCACATACCGTTCAGGCATCAGCAGCGCTGCTGGGTGTATGCTCGCTATTATGCGATTTTGCTGTTATGCGATTTTACCACACTCGCAAAATCGCACACAGCCGACCATATAACAAACTCTGTATTTTGAGTGGAAATATTAGGGGGTCGTCTTATACGCCCAGTCGTCTTATACGCCGGCAAATACGGTACTTAAGAAAAAAAAAATGGATTGACCAATCCTCTTTCACTTTATTTTATTTTAAAATTTTTTTTAGCTGCGCCATCCTGCCACCTGTTGGCAGCTCAGCAGCAACTCAGCTCGGGTCGGGCATTGAACCGCTGTTGCTCAGAGCTTGCACTCTTGCACAAGCTCTTAACCAACTGAGCCATTCGGCCGGCCCCCTCTTTAACTTTAAAAAGAGATTATATATGTGTGTTAATATAAGTTGCCTCAAATAATTTTGGATGTATTTAAATTACTATAAAACAGAAACTGTAAGGGCCAGCCGAGTGGTTCAGTTGGTTAAGAGCTCACTCAAGAGTGTAAGCTCTGAGCAATAGTGGTTTGATGCCCGGCCCAAGCTGAGCTGCTGCTGAGCTGCCAACAGGTGGCAAGGTGGCTCAGCTAAAAAAACCAAAAAAACAGAAATTGTAGATCCTTTTTTAGTTGGTTCCATCTTTTATCAATAATGAGTACTCAAATATATACTAGGGGTCAGGATACAATAGTAAAAATTCTACCTTCACAGTACTTATAGTAGAGAAAACAGATAAAAAACAATGAACGTAATTCATAAGTAAATTATACCATATGTTAGAAGGCAGTCATGGAAAAAAGAAAGACCAAGGTATAGAAACAGGACTATACTTTCCTTGAAAAGTGAAGTGCTTAATGAGATTGAAGAGGAAGTGAGGAAGATTTTCTACACATTGTTCAGTATGAATTTAACAACCAACTTGCAGTTATTATTACTGCCAATTAAAATAAATTTTAAGAAAAAAGAAATAAAATTATTCCAAGGTTTTGGTTTTTTTTTTAAATTTCTGATTAAAAGCATTTCACTTAATGGGCCGGCCGAGTGGCACGTTGGTTAGGAGTTGGCTTGGGATGCCAGCTCTGAGCAGCAGGGCCACGGTTTGGATCCCACATGAGGGCCAGTGACGCTGTGCCCTCTATAGCTAAGATGGTGAACAACAGCTCAACCTCCAGCTGGGCTGCCAAGAGTCGCCAGCAACAGCGTAGGCTGCAGTGGGGCTGGCCGGCAGCTGGTGTGCGCTTTCGTGAGCTGCCATGAGCCATGGTGAGTGGTCGGCCAATGGCTGGTGAGCGACTGCCTCACCCAGGAAGATCACAATGATAATACCAACATGGGCCAGTGAAGCGACATCCTCCACAACTAGACTGAAAAACAAAAGGACAGAAACTTGTCTGTTCCTCTCCCCCAATTCCTCAATAAAATCTTAAATAAAAAAAAACCATTTCACTTAAAAGCCACTCAAAAAGAGAGAACACTCTATAACAACAAAAAAATTAATGGACTGCCTGTGCTAGTTAGATAGTGACTAGCACATATTAAATTTAACTGCATAAATGAATAAAAAGCCTTAAAATTTTAAAGTTACATGTATGATCAATTAGAGGATAAGATGTAGGTAAAAGCTAAAGTCGTACCTGTTTTCCTAGGAAGCTCTCATCTTTAAGCATATCATAGACTTTGGTGGCAGTCTCTCTCTGCTGTGCCATCCCACTTTCTCCTGTACCCTCATAGGCAAAGTAAGGAAGAATATGTACAAGAATCTTTGGAAAGCAGTCTGTTAGAAGATGTTTCCAATCCTCTTGAATCTGATTAGCAATGGATTTCACCTCATCAAAACGACTTCTAATCACCAGATGTGGAATCAAAACTTTATAACAAGATCTAAAAATATAAAAATTTAAAATGTTATATATAACTTTTCAAAGTAAAATTTTATAATATAGTCCTTAAAATAATAAAATGCTTTAATAAACACTATAACATTATTTTATCTAGCTCATTAATCTAATTTTATAAATGGAGAAATGAAGTTAGGTAAATTCTAAATAGTCACACTAAAAAAAATAGAGATCTTAGAATACACTACCCTAAATCTATGATCAAAAAAAGTAGAAATTGAATTTATTTCTTCTGCATAAGCAATTTATGCAAAACTATTGTAAAATGAGATGTGAAAGCACTTTATAAATTCAAAAAATAAATGTAAATGTTATTCCCACATGAATGAACAAAGGACCACTAAACAATTATGAACTGCCTTCCCATTATCCTGATACCTAAGCATTACTCTTGAGTTGTTTCAAACCTCTTTATTTTCAAATTTTTCTTTCCTAGAGTTAGAGTTAGGAAATAGTTTTACATTAAAATAGAAATAATGACTAAATATCCTATAGTCAACCAACAGAAAAGAAAACAAAGCAGAAATAATCAGCCACTAGTAACTTATCTTTAATTTTTCATAGAGATTATCAAATGACAAAAATGAAAGGAACATTAAAGAGCTTTTTGTGTAACTCCCTTACTTTACAGATTAGAAAAACCAAGTCCCAAAGGGTGTTTACATGGCTTGCCTACTAAAGTCACATAGCGGGTTACTGGCACAGCTAGGACCAGATCCTAAGTCCAGAGAGTCTCTTCAATACAGTTTGATTAAAACAAGTCACCCTGCCTCTCATACTACACAGCTGCCCACCTCTGTGCATGTGTGGGAGTGGGACTGACAAACATTATTACCTAATATTAAATAAAACATATTTCACATGTGCCATATGTAAACCTACCTATAGAAATCCTCAACATCTGTGTAGCTTAATAAAATGAAAGGAAAAGAAGATAAGTTGTCTTCAGTATCTTGAAGATTTAGCCATTCCCAAACCAGATAATCCAAATGAGAAGCCATGAAGTCTTGTAAATGTCTATATCCAAAAGTTTCAGAAACCTTCTCTAAAACCTGTACAAATAAAAAAGAAGTCAATGATTTAAGAAAACAACGAAATAGGGCCAGCCGAGTGGCACGTTGGTTAAGAGCTGGCTTGGGACGCCAGAAGGCCCCAGTTCGGATCCCACATATGAGGGCCAGTGACACTGCCCTCTACAGCTAAGATGCTGAACACCAGCTCAACCTGGAGCTGGGCTGCCATGAGTTGCTGGCAACAGCGTAGACTGCAGCCCCTGCTGCAGTGGGTTGCCATGGGCTACCGTGTGTAGCCAGCAGCCAGCGTGATCGGCCAGCATGAAGCTGGTGACTGATCTGCCTTGCCCGGGGAAGAGCGCAATGATGGTGCCAACTTGGGCCAGTGAAGCAACGTCCTCCACAACTAGACTGAAGAACAAAAAGGATAGCAACTTGTCTGTTCCTCTTCCCCCAATTCCCCAATAAAAAATCTTAAAAAACAACAACGAAAAAAAAAATCGAAAACAATGAAATAATAAATTATTGAAATCCTTGTTAATCTTTACTTACAGTATGGTTTTAAGTATTCATTTAACTTTCCTATACTTTGATTTACTCATCTATGAAATGGGGATAATAAAAGTACCCACTTCAAGACTAAATGAAAAAAATGTATTTAATACAACCAGAACCGTGCCTGGCACATAGCAAACCCTTAATGAATGTTAAATAAATAAAAACAGAAAAATACACTGTAGTTTTCAACATTTGATTGTATTTCAAAGGAAAGTCTAAGTCTAAAGTAAAATAACTCTTCTCAGTCCTAAATCCAAATGAGAAAAATACAAACACTATATATTTCACTTACAATAAAAATAGGTAGTGTAATTGCATAATTTTTAAAAAAGAAACAACTTCTAATTTTTGTTTACTGAAAAGTTAAAAGGTTAACATGTCTAAGACTGATTACCTGTGGGTTGGCCCACTGTAAAGCCCCATGGAAACTATGCTGGTAGAATGCTGAATGGTATCACGCCACTGATCTATCACTGGTTCATCATGTAAAAATCTACAATGGAAAGGCCTGAACTTCCCAAAGCCTAAGTGCTGAGGTGGTGAAACAGGGCAGGGACGAACATTCTACAACTCTGTGCTGCTGTAATTGCATGGCTGGGCCCTGGTTTTCCTTCCCTAATCATGCAACTTAAAAGTGTTACAGCTCTAAAATTTCACTCCTGGCCCTGCTAGATCCCACTGTCCTGCCCCAGAATCTACCAGGCAAAACATTTGCTACTGCTCTTTCCTCCATGTTTCCTCAATAAATGCTACTCCAGAGGGCCTGGTCTGCATGATGACAGATCATTCACCCTTGTTAGTTCAATGCATGCCTTGTGAAGTACTCTTAAACTGAACTCTGCATACACTGAAGTACTCTTAAACTGAAATGACACTGCATACAAATAAATACACTATTTAAAAAGTTACTATTATATTCCAAATCTAAAAAATAAAACTCTCCAAGTCTTTAAAGCACAACTTTAAAATTCTAGTTTAACTTTTTTTTTTTTTTGTGGAGGGCAGTGTCACTGGCCCTCATATGTGGGATCCGAACCGGGGCCCTCTAGCGTCCCAAGCCAGTTCTTAACCATCGCGCCACTCGGCCGGCCCTCTAGTTTAACTTTTGAAATTATTTAAAAGTTACCCAAGGAAGATTAGAATAAAAATGTTCATCCACAGGTACCTTTTTAATGAGTTGAGGTTCTAATCCATTCTCTTTTACAGACTTGCATAGGGCGAACAAAGCCTGTTTTTCACAGACAGGGCTACTGGATAAAACCACAGCTATCATCATCAGTAAAACAGCTTTCCTATTTAAAATCTCATCCAGAAGTTCAGGGTTCTCAGCTCTCTGGGACTTCAGAAAAATTAAAAAAATAATGCAATGTAAATATTTGAACATTACAAATAAATCAATCAGGCTAAAATCAAAGTACACAATGGTAACATCTAAGCAGCCAGTGAACAGTTTTAAATCCTACAGTGATGGAGCCAAGAGTAGAGATTTTGATAAAATATCAAAGGTTCTAGAGTGGAAAAGACTGCTTTTGATATTATGGAAAGAATTGCCAAACATTTCAATGAGTTACAAAGCACTTTAAAGAAAACAAAGAAATTGCAAGA
The DNA here is from genome assembly GCF_001890085.2 of Hipposideros armiger. Taxonomy (NCBI): domain Eukaryota; kingdom Metazoa; phylum Chordata; class Mammalia; order Chiroptera; family Hipposideridae; genus Hipposideros; species Hipposideros armiger. The sequence continues at coordinate 359,278 of NW_017731930.1, read as the reverse complement.
AGGTGACAGAGATTAAAAGCTCCTCAACTACCAAGTATACCTCATAAGATGTTTACTATCACTGTAATAATATAGAACTCTTTATATTTTTTAAAAGATCATATACATTATCAAAAGAAAACAATAAAACCACTCAACTAGATAGAATGATATATGGTTCCAGTTTAAGGATCACTCATTATAATATCTCAGCAGATGTGTATTTTTGATTACCTATACTTGATATAAGCTTTCCTTCACATTTAAAAAAACTGGTACTATTTGATCCTCATTTTGTTTATTGGTATAGTACAAGGACCTAATTCCTTTACTAAACGGTAACCACTGACATGTTTAAGAACAACTATGAGGTTTCCACTAAGTCAACTCCTTCACCTCACCTATTCCTTATAAGAGACAGACCTAAAGAATCTCTAACATCTTAGTTAAAAATCTACTTTTTATTCAGAGCCAAACTGAACATGCTAGCTGCCCTATAAAACGTACAGATCAAATTCTTTTCATCAACTTGTTCATGACAGTATGCTTCTATTAATGATGTCAAAAAAAGAATTTGCTTTTTTGAATAACTATTACAATGTTGTTTCATATTGTGCTCTTAAGATGTAAAACTTTCTAGTCTTTTTCTAAATGAATTGCTGTCAGGTCAATATTTTCCCTATCTGCACATGATAGGCTGATTTTAAAATGCATAATATACATTATTTCTATTAGTTTTATATTATTTACACTCCTCTTTCCATTCTATTGAAATCTTTTTCTAAATTGATTCTTTCATACAACTATCCTTTTCAGTCTTGTGCTATCACAGATTAGTCATTTGATTAACCGCCTCATATACTTTTTACTATCAATGCCTAAATAAATGAATAAATTCTAACATTCAGAATTTTTGCCATTTTAAGAAAAAAACATTCTACAGTGAAATATAAAAATCACAAGTTTCACTGAAAACAAGATAATTTGAACTTCCTACTTAGAACATTTTTCTCAATTCATTTCTTCCTATTGTCATCTGTTCTCCGAATTAGCTTTTATTCAGGTCTTACAAAAAAGTTTTTAATAAAAAAGCAATTTATACAAACACAGTACATTTGTTTTTCCCACAAAAATGCTACAAATAAGTTGAACCAAAGGAAACTGCCATTATTTGACCAATTCTGACGTATAAATAAAGCAATTTCAATCAATTATATAGTTGTTTTAGTCTACCGTATTTGCCGGCGTATAAGACGATTTTTTGGCCCTGAAAAATATGCCTCCAAGTCGTGGGTCGTCTTATACGCCAGGTACACTTCAGATAGACTGCCCATAGTGCTTGCCCCGTGCCATAGTGGCTTCCCGATGCCCGCCCACTTCATTCCA
>NW_017731930.1:214817-357368 GCF_001890085.2 Hipposideros armiger | reverse complement strand
CAAATCTGATATTGTTTTACCTTTTATTTGGTGTGTGGAAGGTGTGCGGAAGAGGGGGTAGTCTTATACGGCGAGTATATAACAAACTGTATTTTCAGTGGAAATGTTAGGGGGTCGTCTTATACGCCCAGTCGTCTTATACGCCGGCAAATACGGTAATTTCACACTGTAAACAAACTGTCTTAGGCCAAACTTGGTAAAGTTATAGATAGTATGTTTATAGAAAGTGTATAATAGCAAATATGCATTACTAAAATTACCACTTCTCTCATTCCTTCCTGAGCTTTCAAGTATGCATTTTCAAAAGCTTTTTGTTGAACCTTCAAAGGAAGTGCTTTCAATAACGTGGAAGAACCTGCTTGTTTCAAATCCTGAAATAATCTTTAAAAAAAAAAAAAAAGCAAAAAGTGAAATCATTTACCTTAAATCATACGTTCCAAAACATATTATAAGACAAAAATAAATCACTCTGTGAGACATACTAACAAACTAGGTCATCTTTCAAAAGCCTAAGAAAACCTGAAAAACTGCTTAATATTAGGGTCTTTACCATATACTCCATTTTCTCCTAGAACCAAAAAGGGTGTCAAAAGATCTTTTAGTTTATTGCCCAAAAGTGACCAGTCCTGAACCCAAACTAGTTAGAAAAGAAAAACTGTCCTCTGGACAAATGCCAATTAGAAGATGCCAGACTCCTATATCAACCTGCTCTAATATTTAATCACCCTGAAAGTGAATAGCTTAATGTGGTGATGTTACATTTAAATTCTCTTTTATGTGATGAAGAACAATTGTTCAGTGCCTTCTGCAAAATATCCTAGCATTTTTTTTTTGAAAGATTTTATTAGGTGATTGGGGGAGGAGAACAGCGTTGGGGAATCAGGGAATGGGAACAGACAAGTTGCTGTCCTTTTGTTCTTGTCTAGTTGTGGAGGATGTCGCTTCACTGGCCCCTGTTGGTATTATCACTGCACTCTTCACAGGTGAGGCAGTTGCTCGCCGGCCATTGGACGGCGGCTCACAAAAGCTCACACCCACTGCTGGCCAGCCCCACTGCAGCCTACGCTGTCGCCAGCGACTCTGGGCAGCCCAGCTCCAGGGAGAGCTGTTGTTCACCATCTTAGCTGTAGTGGGCGCAGCGTCACTGGCCCTCATGTGGGATCCAAACCCGGGCCCTGCTGCTCAGATCTGGTGTCCCAAGCCAACTCCTAACCAACGTGCCTTTCGGCCAGCCCATATCCTAGCATATTTAAGGACAACTCTTTAATCAATCTTGTCCTTTATGCTTTTTAAGTATTGAAACTTTTATACTTTTTGGTGTTCCTCTGATTCCTCCCGTTTCTCTAATCTCTCTTAAAATCACCCAACATTAGATATCTAACAAGCAAGCAAACAAAAAAATCAACGAATACTATGTTCATGCCATTCTTGAATTTATACATTTTTTAATCTTAAGATTGTTGGGCCGGCTGAAAGGCTCAGTTGGTTAAGAGTTAGCTTAAGAGCACAAGCTTGGAGCAAGAGAGCCGCCGGTTTGAATCCCACATGGGCCAGTGATGCTGAGCCAAGGTGAGCTGCCAACAGGTGGCAGGATGGCTCAGCGGGTGAAAGCACGTGCTCCTAACAACAAGACTGCCTTTTCGATGGTGGGCTACACGTGCCGGCGACTAAGGCTGAACTCGGCACCTTGAGCTGAGCTACCGCTCAGATGGCTCAGGGGATAGAGCGTGTGCTCTCAACAACAAGGCTGCTGGTTCGACTCCCGCATGGGATGGGATGGTGGCTACGTCCACCTGCAACTAAGCTTGTAATACAGCACCTTGGGCTTAGAGACCACGAGCTGCAGACGGCAGCCAGATGGCAACTGGTGCCCTCCACAACTAAGATTGAAGAACTTGGCTGGTTCCCCTCCTTAATTCCCCAACACTGCTCCCTCCCCCAATTCCATCCTAAAAAAAGATTGTTCAATGCCACCACTACACTGCTTTGTTACATTCAACTTAATGATCCCCTCAAACCCCATCTTTTTTAAAAGTCCTTTTAAAAAACTTTATTATAGTTATCGTACAATATTGTATTAGTTTCAGATATACAACATAGTGATTTGACATTATATATCTTATGATGAGAATACCATACTAAGTCTAGTAACCATCTGTCACCAAACAAAATTATCACAATAACTGACTATACAAAATTATTACAATACAATAATTGACTATGTTCCCCGTGCTGTACACTACATCTCCATGGCTTATTTATTTTATAAATGGAAGTTTATACCTCTTATTCCCTTCACCTTTTGCACCCATTTTCCCACCCCCTTCTCCTGTGGCAGCTTTCAGCTTATTCTTTCTATGAGTATAACCCCAGGTCTTTAACTTCAGTATGTATTTTCTACCCTATAAGGACTTGAAGTAAAGCACACATTCATTAGCAACCCTTACAATACACTATGGTGTTACTGAAGAGTCCCAAACCTGAGCTGTTAGACACAATTCTGATTTATAAAAATATTACTGTCAACATATTCAAACTATGGACACACTAGGTTGTCTAATACATATATTTTTGTGACTGCTGGAGCAATTTCTTTATAGTGATCTTTAATTATTGGTCACTTACATTTGAACAAATTTACTCAAATGATTTTCAGCTTTGATGTTTTTAAAGTATAATTTTTTTCAAATATTCACTGATTTTACAAAGTATTAAACATCTACCAAATATCAAGCAATGTTTTAGGTGAATATACAGCAATGAACAGAACAGACAAAAACCACTATCTTCTAGGAACTTATATCCTAGATAAATGTGTTAAAATACACTTAAAGTGGTGATAAATGCTATAGAGAAAAATAAAACAGAGCGGTGCTTTATTTACAGGGAGAGTAAGGTGGAATGGTACAGGTAGGTTATAATTCAGAGCTTTAAAATCAATTTGATAACCTGATAAACATTCAGTCTTTAAGAAATTAATATTTGCTTCTTCAGGTACTCAAAAATAAAACAGATCCCTGTGACAGAATCATTCCAGTACCTAATTGAAGGTTCACTTGAATAAATATAATTATAATTACCGCAATGTAAAATGTACTAATTTTTATTTTACAAACTCATATAAAATCACAGTAATATCCAGGGCCGGCCGAGTGGAGCGTTGGTTAGGAGTTGGCTTGGGATGACAGCTCTGAGTAACAGGACCCCGGTTTGGATCCCACATTAGGGCCAGTGACGCAGCACTCTCTATAGCTAAGATGGTGAACAACAGCTTGACCTGAAGCTGGGCTGCCGTGAGTCACTGGCGATGGCATAGGCTGCAATGGAAGTGCAGTGGGATGCCGTAAACTACCGTGAGTGGCCAGCAGCCGGCGTGAGAGGCTGGCAGCTGGCGTGAGCTGCCAAGAGCCACAGTGAGCGGCCATCCAGGGCCTGGCGACTGATCTGCCTCACCTGGGAAGAGCGTAATGATAATACCAACATGGGCCAGTGAAGTAACGTCCTCCACAACTAGACTGAAGAACAAAAACGACAGCAACTTGTCTGTTCCCCTTCCCTGATTCCCCAATGCTGTTCCCCTCCCCCAATTCCCCAATAAAATCTTAAAAAAAAAAAAATCACAGTAATATCCAAATACTGTATCTCCCATGAGTGGTAGTAGGCACACCTCATTGAACACAGCGCCACTTACTGGCTGTATGGCACTAAGCAAGTTACTTTATCTCTCTAAGCCAAAGAAAACTGGAGAAAAAAATAGTATGTGATAGAGTTGTTAGAATTAAGAGAAAACATAGCTGCCAGGCAAACACTATATGCCCAATAAGTGATAGCTATTTTTTTTCAATTTATTTTTAATTATAGTTGACATAGAATGTTAGCTATTTTTAATATCACAACTAGTAAGCTATGGACTGTGCAAGACATTGCATATCTGCAGTATTCCAGACACTTCATAAATTCTTGACTAAGTACCTATTGATCGACTCTGCAGCCAACATGCGAACTTGGTGGTCACTGTCAGCAAGAAATTGTGGAAATACTTCATTTACAGGGCTATCACTAAGAACAGCCCATTTGGAATAAGGATCAGCCTATGGGAAAAGAACAACTGAAGTTAACATGAAATGCTAAGAGAAAAAGCACCCATTAACAAATAGAAACAAAGGCAGCTTTAAAAATTTATAGAGACTTAACCAATACTTAATGTGGAGTAACTCACCTCAAGCAAAGTTTTCAGGCATTTTACTAGTGCCATTCTTACAGAGAATGTATATTTCCCCTCCTTTGTTAAGTACCTGAAATAAAGTGTTTCAATATCAAATAAGTATTCCAATAAAAGCAGTCAAAAGTAAATCACTGGACATTATGGTTATTTTAGGTTACTTCCAAAATTTATTTCCATGTTAAATTTAATTCTCATTCTGTGGTCTATGCCAATATTCTCACCTTCCAAAAAATTCCAGCTGAAAGAAAAGTTTAAAAAGGAGTTCATTTCAATGTGTACTATTAGGCTGATATCATTATGCCTCATTTGGGGGTTATCATACTTCAGCTAACCACATTACAGTAAACTAGCTTTAAAGGGAAAGACATTTTTTTAAAGTTTCTATTGTTATATCAAAGATTTTAAAACCATAATTTATACTGATTCAGAAGTCCTTATCAAGTCAAATGGTATGAAGGCTCTAAATTATACATATATGTGCTCCTCTATAAGTATCATGGTGTTGTCTCACACCGTGTCTATATGTGTGAAATAACCAGATAGTGCCAAGGCCAATTTGTTCATTTTAGAAACATGAACAATTCAATTTAGACTTGTTGCACTTTGTTTTATTCACCACACGTCAAACTACTGATTCAAAATTTGCAGAGAAATACACTAAGCACACTTTAGAAAGCCAAGCCTTATGAAAACCACAATGTAATTCTTCAGGCAATTAAGGGAGGAAACACAAATTATATTCTACTATTAAAAGATATATATAGTTACATTTAAGGATTAGAAGAAATCACAAATGTAGAAATGCAAAGTTTGCATCTGTATCAGAAATAGCAGAAGAAACACAAGAACTTCACAGACTAGTCTGTACCTACCAAAATGCTCTAATCACTGTTAGAAACTGTCCTTGAGCATCACTTGTGTTCTCAGCATCTGTACTGCCTTGACATAAGTTCGTCACTATATGAAGGGCATGGTTTAAAATTGTTTTACAAACTTCTTGGTCACGGCGATACAAAGAACACACATTGCTGTGGAGGAAAAAGTTTAACTTTAGAAGCAAAACAAAACACATCCGTTAGTTTATAAATTTAAAGTGAACAACAATATGCTTTTAATTTCTTACGATAGTGGTTTTAGAAGTTCAACAACATCTTCCATTGGCAAAGGATGTTCTTCTCCAGGAAGCTCCTTTAAAAGCACTAGATACTAAGATAATTGGGGGGGTGGGGGGGGGTTTGAGATATCAGTTTTTTTCTTATATCATTTACTTAAATAAGTATATATGTAACCATAAATTCATATAGACACATTCACGTGCTTGTGCGCGCACATGCGCGCACACAAACACACACACACACACACACACACACACACACACACACGGTGAATTTTTTAAACAGGCAGTATAGTAAAAAAACAAAAAGTGTTTGAAGTCAAACAGAGCTAGACTCAAATCCCAGCACAACTTATTACTTGTATGGTTAAAAAACTTGCCTTGTCTTGTGAGCCTTTGTACTCTCACCTGTAAAATGGGGATATAGCACTTACCTAGCCAGATTACTATGAGGATCAAAGGAAAGGAATGCAAAGATCTAGCATTTATTATAAGAGTTCAATAAATAATAGTTATCACTGTTGGGGTTAACAGCCTGGGAAAGAATCTGAAATTATATTATGTGTATGTCTCCACCCTCCCAAAGTAATGCTTGGTGATAGGACTTCAATGCTTAAAAACTCTTCTAACAAATTTTGGAAAGCAGAAACAATCAAGGAAGAAGTCAAATACCCTGGCCTATCTTCTTTTAAGGTAACTTGGTAAGGCTTTCTCTGGTACTATGACTATTTCTGTGAGCTGCCAAATAATTTTCTGGCTGTAGTAAGAAATCAAAATTGGGAGGCGGGTGGGGATGAGGGAGAAGGTAAGGGGATTAGAAAGCACAAATTGGTAGTCACAATATTGCCATAGGGATACGAAAGACACTTTGGGGAATATAATCAATAATGTTGTAAAGGTTTTGTAGGGTATCAGAAGGGCACTTGTCTTATTAGGGAGACCACTTCATAGACTGTGTAGATGCCTGACCACTGCACTGTATATCTGAAGCTGAAATGAATAATATTGAATGTCAACTATAATTTAATATATATATAGTCATGGGATATGGAGTACAGCATAGGGAATAGTCAATGGAACTGTAACAGCTATATAAGATGTCAGAGGGGCAACAGATTGGGGAAGGAGGGTTATCACTTTGTGAGGGGTGAAATGTCTAACTATTACATTGTTTTGTACACCTGAAATAAAAAATATTAAAAAAGAAAAAAGAAATCAGAAGACTTTTCCTATCATCTATATGTAAAAAAAAATGTTTCTTATTCTCAGATATTATAAAAGAACATTAAATTGGATCATTTTAAATATTTGCCATGAAAGTCATGTGTGTGATGTTAATGAATGCCTTGTAGTACATTTAAACATCAAAGCCTCAAAAAAAGCGTACAGCTCTCCCCATTGGTCAGGGCTGGAGATTGGACTACTGTGTTTGTCAGGACTGAAACCAGGGGCTTGACCAGCATGTTCACCACAGCTAGAACATGACCAGGGATTCTACCAGGGACTCAAGCTACATGTAGTCAAGAGATTCTGATTAGGGAATCACCTGGCACGTTTCCCGAGCTTGGAAATCACCTGTTACGTTTGCCAATTTGCTGGGACTAGAGAAATGACCTTGGACTCACCCCGTATGCTCGCTGGGCCAGGAGCTCTCCCTGCATGTTCACCAGTGTTAGGGCTAAGAGAGGGCTCACATGGTCAGGAGATTAGTTACATATCAGAATACTGAGTAAACAGATAAATTATTGAAGTTAAGTGGGAAGCCAGGTTTTTTACTTTTGGAAAAGGGAGTTACAAATACAGAGAAATAAACAAAAAAATCCCATGATGTTGGATTGGAATTGGAGATACCTATCATTACATGGACAGGCTGATGGGGGTAGGGCAGTGGAGGGATTACTTTTGTAATATTCTCACCGAAGTCTAAACCTAAATCTAATCATAAGAAAACATGAGACAAATCCAAAGTAAGGGATTCTATAGAACAAGTGGCTATACTACTAAAAAAACTGGAAAGTCATGAAAGATAAGGAAAGACTGAGGAACTGTTCCAGACTGAAAGACTGAACAGATCTGAAAACTAAATGCAATACTACAATGTTATGTTCCTGATGATTATACTGTGGTTATATAGGAAACTATCACTGTTTTAGGACATAGACACTAAAGTATAAGGGGCATAACATCTGAAATGAATCTCAAAATGATTCAGAAAAAAAAGATGTGTATGTAGAGAATGATAAGGCAATATGGTAAAATGTTAATTGCAGAAGCTTATGGAGGGAATGTTCTTATTGTACTGTAACTTTACCGCCACTGAAATAATATTAAAAAAAATTAAAAGAAAGTAAACTAAGATCAAGGCAAGATTCAGACTTCAAGTGCAATATTATGTATTATTTTTGCATTAAGAATCTGTGTTTCTTGGCCTAATTTAAAATAATTTATAATAATTACACCTAAAGATAATAAATCTATCCAAATTCCATCCAAGTTTTAATGGTTCAGTACCAACTTAAATTTTTTTCACAGCACATAAAAGAATTGTATTTTGTAACTAATCTCAGTTTCATTTCTCAAGGAAGCACTTTCAAGTCTTCAAAGGTACTATGTGATTCTCATGTCAGTCCATTACATTTAGCAGCAACATCAGACAGAACTTGAAGAACTGCTTCATTTCACTTAACTTACCATGTGTACGTACAGAGATTTAGTAGGGTCTAGCGTGCTAGAATCAATTAACATTAACAATTTCCTCCGAATATCAGCTGCTCTAAATGACACAGTATTGGTCTGAGCAGTAGTTACACACATACACAGGAACTTAACCATGTCTAAAAAAAGTAGATCTTGCTTTGACAGATGTTCTTCAGCTAAAGGACTCATGGCACCTAAAAATAAAAAGCACTTATTAAAACAAGAGACGGGCACAACTACCACCTACATTGAACATCAATTGAAATATTTTCCCCTCTACCAAAAAAAGTAACAAATAAATACAAGTGTATGGAAAACAATTATGGTGAAACTGATTACACACTAAAAGCTTCAAAATTCTTCATAAAAGGTTACCCAAGGATTATGTAGGATTATGTCATCAAGAAATAATCTATGGAAAAATCTCTACAGATAAACATTCACTGCAATGCTGTTAAATTATAGGGAAATAGGAATCTAAATTTCTGACTGTACAAAATCATCAAGTAAATTATGGTGTATATGTTAATTGGGATATTATGAAGCCATTATTAATAATAAAGTATGATTATCAATACAAGTAGCTGAATGAAAAACAATGCTTATAAGTAACATTAAAAGAAAACAAATATAAAAGGGCATTTCAATGTGGATGCTGCTTCCAATTTTCAAATGGTCTACAGAAAAATAATAGAAAAGGTTAAAAGTGATGGCATTATGGGTGCTTTTTCACTCTCCTGCTATCTATTTTCCAAATAATCTATCATATGATTTTCTTTAGTAATTATTTTAAATTTTTCCTATGTACAAAACTAATAAATTCAATTAAAAATCAGAGACTCTAAAGTGGGTAGAAAGGAACAATCCTAATAGACTATACTAAAAGAAAATGAGCATAAATTGGAATCTATGATGCCTCTTATATTGCCAAATCAATACAAAGAGGTAAAAGAAATCCCAAACAGTAAATATAGTTTTACCTATAGTAAGCTGGCTCTCTCCAGATTCATTTGCATCACTAACACTACTAGTAGGGTAATCGTTAAATGGGCTCATGGATGACTGATTCTCCATCTCCATTAGACTTTCATCACTGTCATCATTCTTTGACTCTACTACTTCTCCACAGTCAAGTGGCTTTTTGATAAAAGATGCCTTCAAAGAAAAACAGAAAGATGTTTCTTAAAGTTGGCTTCTTTCAGAAGCATGTTGTAGTTAAAATTCATCTAATCAAATAATTCAAGATTCATATGTATGAACACTGCGTATTATTTCCATTAAATGTCCAATGTTAGGAAAATATAGATACATAAATTGTAGTATGTCTATATAACAGAATAATATGCAAGCTTTACAAATAATTTCTTATACTAAGACATTTTGTACTACTTAAAATTGGTAAGGGTGTTGGAAAAGTATAAATTGGTATGACTATTTTGGAGGACAATGACTATATGCATCAGAAGTAAAATTCACATTCCTTCTGAACAAGTAATTTCATTTCTAGAATTTATTTTTCATCCTTCATAGGCACAAATACAAGTAGACAAAATATAACCTTTACTGCAGAACTCTTTGTAAAAAAAAAAAAAAGAAACTATTTAAAATGTTAATTAAGATCTGATGGGGTAAAAATAGTACAATACCATGCTACTACTAAAAAAAAAAAAAGTAAGATATAGAACTATGTAGTGACCAAGATTTATTATTTAATAAAAATAATCAAGTTACAAAATATTTTTTCACCATTAGATATTTCATATCTACTATGTGTCACAGGTATTGTTCCAGACAAAAAAGTATGTGTGGCAGAAGCCCATTGTATGGAAGAAAAATAAGTACCATAATGAGAATATATTGCTTGTCTGGCAAGGTTTTTGTTTTTATTTTTAAGGATACAGAATTATTTTGAAGTCTGGTACCGTGTTATACAGAACTAGGTATGAGCCTGGATGATGAGTACCTAATTGTTCATTCTGTTACCATTTATTAAGAACCTAAAAGGCAAGCACTATGATAAGTATCAATATTAATAAGCAATCAAATATATTTCCCTCAATCAAATAACTTTAATTTCCACATTTAAAAAAACATGAGATGACATATATTGTGAGATGCATCCTTAAGAGAGATTTCAATAAAAAAAAAAAAGCATCTTAGAATCAATGAAATATGGTAGTAAAACAGGAAGCATACTTACTAAATTTCTACAAATATCTGCAATATCATTCACTAGTTTTGATGTTAACAATCGTAGAAAAAAGCCAGATGCAATCTTACTTGGAGTGTGCTGTCATTACGACAAACAAAAAACCATGCAAACAAAGAAATAAAAACAATTATTCTTAGCAGATATTTTCTCTATCTTAAATGAAATGTAGATTTTCCTTTACACTGGAAATTCTCTATCATAGGAAGCATAGATAAAGAGTTATAAATTACTTCAGAAATACTAACATCTTTTCTTAGAGTACTAATAACTACAGCACATATCTTTCACTGTGCAAAACCAACATTAAAATACCAGCTAATGATCCTAAACATAAGTAAGCAATAATTGTAGCTTAAAGTTCATTCTTCCACTTTTCTCCTTCCACAATTATAACATAGAAAAACGCATTACAAAACAAAAAATGCTCATACTGATATATGACCATGTACTTAATATTAAGTTTCAAAAATGTATGCAATTATTATCAGCATGCTGGCCTGGCTCAGCTACCCCTCAGGCCTGCTCCAAATCAAAACAAACACTACACACAGTAGCACTCTTTTTACTAAATGTTATGTAAGACTCTCTTGGCAAAAGAGAGTAATGTACGTGCTGGAATTGTTTATCTTTGTGGTTGCTCACTATTCGTGGTATAGTGGTATGCACATCACACAGCTAGCAGTCAACAAATTTTTATTAAATGAATGAAAATATCCTGGGAGTAAGAGTCACTACTGTAGTATATAAAAATGGTAAGGTAATCTCAGAAGTCTTGAAATGATGAAATTGGTTTCATGAGGAATTCAGATTATTTATTGCTTTATTCTGAATACTACCCTTTATTTACCATTCAATTTAATTTTAAATTATTGTAAACACTTAAGCATGGACCAAAAAAACAATAACACCAACCGGTTATTAACCCCCAGGTAGGTTACACTGTCAAGTAGGAAGATAGCTTACCTTAGTACAGTTACATAAGCAGCTGGTACATAGATGCATCATATTTCTCAATGAAACAATTCTAGATTCCTCATTTGTTTTATTTTTAAACAGAGTGATACTTTCTCCTGCACACTGCATCAGAGACTATTAAGAATAAAAGCAGGAAAAATCCAAATTCCAGTTAAAATTAGTGACTGCTTTTTAAAGTTTTAAAGGTAAATTTAAGCGCTTTAAGAAGTTATACTTGATTTATAGTACAATTCAAAATGAACAATTTTTTTTTTAATGTCAAATCTTACACTCTATTCTTACAAATCACACAACTGACAGTGGTGGCCACAGACAAAAATAAGTTTCATGCTTAGGGTCCACTTGATTAACACTCTCAGTCAAGGATTCTGTAGGATAATTGATTACAGGAAAAACTTTCAAAAGTACAGATAAAAATCAGTATTCTTGTTTATGAGATTAAATTTTAATGTGATATTATTTCAATTACTATATAGTTGGCTTAAAATAATTTTGAATCTTAAGGAAGGACACATAGTATCATTTCTTCTGAGACAGAATAAATGAAAGAAAAAGGGTTAACCTACATAAAATTTATTTTCCAAACAAATATGCCAATTTTCCCAACAATACATTTCATTCAAATTAATCCAGAATTTGCATAAATTCTCCTACCTTGGCTTTGTGGAATAATTCTGATTTATACGCTTCCTCTTCAGTTATTACACCCACATAACAATAGCAACCAAGAACACCCACCAAAAGACTTGAACACCGGACAAGTGTTTTGGTATCTGTAGTCTTAAAATAAAATACAAATAAAAATATATGTAGTTCATAAATAATTTTGAGTACTCTATGATTATCTCTTGTAAAAACAAATTTTATGTATGTATTAAGAAACCAAAGATCAGTTAATTAACAGTGGCATAATTCTGATCATCTGGGAAAAACATCTAAGAGATCCCTGCAGAATTGTGACAACCAGGATTCTCAGGAAAAACAGAAGTATCACCCAATGGCCAAGTAAGATATCTCCTCTTAAAGTGGCACAGCATACTGTACATATGGCCCTTAAGTATCTGAGGTAGGAAGGAAAGAAAAAGCTGATAGGAAATAAATGTCTCTAACTTTAGAACATAATCAGAAATTAAGATTCAGAGACATTAAAAGGATACTGTGAGCTTCTGAAGAACAAAAACCTTGACTTATTCAGCTTTTTAGATTCCACAGACTAGCATGAATACTGTTGCAAATAGATACCACTTAGCCAATTTTATTGAATTATGTAAGAATTTGAAAAGATTACACAGAAAAACAATTTCGAATTTGTTGTTGCTATATAGGAAATGGCATTTTAGTGGAAAACAGAGAAGACCGTGTGTATTCCTTTGTAATGAAAGTGGTTACAATTGTGATCCAGAAAAATGTCAGTAATTAAGAGTAAGGCAGATGAAATAGGCACATTGTCCCTTTTCTGGTTCTTCGGCTCACTATCCCTGGCTACTGAATTCACTCATTTGAGTAGCTTTTAGATTTTATTTTATTCAACAAATATTTTATCATCTATCATGTAAGAAGGCAAAGATACATACATAAAAGGTTGGGCAATTAAGTTCTCGAACTTGTTGCAATGATGTTGCTAACCTTTTTTGATATCAGAGGGATTATTCATTATGAATTTGTACCAACTGGACAGTTAACCAAGTTTACTATTTGGAAGTGCTGAAAAGGCTGCATGAAAAAGTTAGACAAAAACAACCTGAACTTTTCGTCAATAATTTATGGCTCTTGCATCACGACAATGCACCAGCTCACACAGCACTGTCTGTGCGGGAGTTTTGAGCCAGTAAACAAATAACTACATTGGAACACCTGCCCTACCCACCAGATCTGGTCCCCAATGACTTCTTTTTTTACCTGAAGATAAAGGACATATTGAAAGGAAGACATTTTGATGACATTCAGGACATCAAAGGTAATACGACGACAGCTCTGATGGCCATTCCAGAAAGAGTTCCAAAATTGCTTTGAATGGTGGACTAGGTGCTGTTGGTGGTGCATAGCTTCCCAAGGGGAGTGCTTCAAAGGTGATCGTAGTGATATTCAGCAATTTGGTATGTAGCACTTTTTCTAGGGTGATTTTGCGAACTTAGTTGTCTAACCTCGTATGCCCTTTAAGGAGCTTATAGCATGGTTTAAGAGATATTTGTGTATAAAAGATATACACAAATTTTGGTACAAAGAAGATGCTGTCACTTAAAAATAGAAATATTAAGTACGATTAAAAATTAAAAGATGGGGCCGGCCGAGTGGCACGATGGTTAAGAACTGGCTTGGGATACCAGAGGGCCCCGGTTTGGATCCCACATATGAGGGCCAGTGACACTGCCCTCTACAGCTAAGATGCTGAACAACGGCTCAACCTGGAGCTGGGCTGCCGTGAGTCGCTGGCGACGGCGTAGGCTGCAGCCCCTGTGGCAGTGGGTTGCCATGGGCTACCGTGTGTAGCCAGCAGCCAGCGTGAGCGGCCAGCAGCCGCAGTGAGCGGCCGTCCAGAAGCCGGTGACTGATCTGCCTCGCCCAGGAAGAGCGCAATGATGGTGCCAACTTGGGCCAGTGAAGCAACGTCCTCCACAACTAGACTGAAGAACAAAACGATAGCAACTTGTCTGTTCCCCTTCCCCCAATTCCCCAGCACTGTTCCCTTCCCTCCAATTCCCCAATAAAAATCTTAAAAAAAAAAAAAATTAAAAGATGAATTATTATGGCTGAGATTATCTAAGAAAGGCTTTAGCAAGGATTTTGACATGCAGATTTGAACATATAGAAATAGGTAGAAAACATGAGGGTTTTGGCAAGAGAATAACACATGTAAAGAGAATTTAAGAGGACAAAGAAAATGATATGAGAAATTACTAGATGACCTCTAAAATTTGAGTGACTGCTAGTTCATTTATTACATTTATTAATCACTCATCCCTCTTTAAGCACCCCAAAAATTTATTAGATCAGTTTTAACTGTCTCGTTTTCTGTTATTGTAACATATCTCTTCACTGTATTGAGAAGTTCTTTTTTATCAAATAATTGCTATGCTCAAAACCATTATTGTTCTCCACTAACCCACCCAAAAAATTCTACTTCTTTAGTGTCTAACAGAATTCTTGGTACAAAGAAAACATCAAATTATTATTCATTAGTTTTCATTTTTCATGCTGTATTCCCTACTTACAGACATGTACTGTTGCTCACTTTGCTTTTAAAAGTAAGTTTTTCACCATCTTTAGAGCCTTTCCTGCCCATTTCTCCTTCCTAACAGTCTACCAAAGTGGAATTAAATATAGGCTTCAGTTCTTTTTGAAAATCTCACCTCAGATGAGTAGTCATTTAGAAGTTGTTCTGACAATCCCAGAAGATAGCGATCCAGTGATTCCTTGAGATTTTGGTGGACAAAAAAGCCTGTACTGGATTGGTGCTTTTCTACAGCACATTCTTTCACAATGGTTAAAAAATTCATCTTGTCAAAAGTAGTCTGAAGAAATAGTTCTTCAACTGCTGAGAATGAAGGCTCTTCTTTATCTTTTTGGTGTTGCTCACTTCAAAAAAGTTAAGATCTTTAATTCATAATCAAATTACCTACTACTTCACCTTCATGTAGAAGCAATATATTACAAATGAAAATATTAACTTAGCGTCTACATTATTCAAAGACTGCTTATACAATATTATTCTTTTAAATGCTTCTTCTCTTCTTTGGACTTTGATACCGACTTGTATTAAATTTCATTATTACTAATAGACGGACAGAAGAAATACCAGTTACAATTTCAAAGGCAAATTCAGAAAGTATTAAAAAGAAAACAACACCAGATATAAACACATTATTTCCCTTTTTTAACCTTTGATTTCTCCAAAATGTAGGATTTTTTTCATCTATGCCCTCTTGAAGATTAGGAATCTTTATGCCAGTGAGTCATTTTCAGTCACAGTGATAAATATAAGCCTTTGAGTCAATCAACTAAAATGAGGTGTTTAGATTTATTTTTGTTTTCTCTTTCCTCAATTATCATTAGTTTTTAAAGCTAATAGTCAGATTTTATTTGACATATTAAAAATGGGTCGTATCTTTCAAGAGGTCATTTCACATAATTTTTTTGTTCTTAATTCCCCATCATAACCATTCTACTTCTTCCATTAGCAAATGTCACATACTATAAAGCATTAAAAAATAGTAAACTACATCTAAATTTACAGAACATAAATTGCAGTCATTGACTTTAAAGAAACTTTTCTCTGGCTAACAGTTGTGATTTTTTTTTAAATTGACCAATTTAGTTCCTAATTTTTAAATACTCTGCTAAAATTACCATCTTTGTAATTAAAGCTATATCTTAAAATAACAAAAAACTCTTATTAGATAACATACCATTCTGGCACACTCTGGAAAAAATTCATTGCAGCTTTAGAGTTTTTCATAGTTAGACTCACAAGAATTTTCTCCAGTGCAAGATGAGGAAAATTACTATAAAGGAAAATAAAAAATCTTCACTTAAAAGACCAAAAGTATTCTTTAAACTTAAACATCCATGTTTAGCTTTAATACTGCCTTCTAAAATTTGGATCCAAAATTAAAATTGCTTTCATCTATACTGAATTTTTTAACATCTGAAAGAAGAATTTAAGGAGCATACATTGTATGTTACTATTGTTTTCAATACTGCCTAGAAGCACAATCATGTCCGATTTTTAAAGCTCTTTCTGAAATAATTATGAAATTAAAGTGAAAGCCCTAGGATCCAGAGGTGTCTGTCCTCCAATCATCCAGTTCCAATTATTGATTATGGAAAGGTTAAGTGGACAAGCTGCTCCTCATCCTAGTGCTTAAGTCCTATTTTTGTCTTTTTCTCATTTCTTCCCTCCACTGATTTACATATTTCACCCAACAGATACTGTCGTTATGATTTCAGGATACACCTGAGTTGGACCTATCTATAGAAGATCACAAAGGGACACATAAGTGGGTCAAAAAGTTACATACATGTTCTTCACGCACATCCCCCTTATTCTCATTATATAGACAGAGAGACAAGGGCAGAGCAAAAGTACCTGGACAAGGATCCAGGCACAAAAACACAGAGCACAGTAAAAACGAAGGGACTATTTAATTAGAGCTAGCTCTGTGAAATCCTACATTGTCACTGTGAAATAAAGCCATCTATTATAGTATCAAATAAATAATGGAGTACACCTTACAAAACAAACCCCCCAAAAACAGCAGCATGCTAATAAACTCAAATCACCTGTAAAGAATTGGAGGTAGCTCTGTTCTGTCTTCAAAGTCATCCTCTAACTGATAGAGTAAGAGCCATTTCATTATCAATTCCTTTAAAGAAAAACTTCTATTTATTTCACATATATTCTGCTCCATTCCCATTTTTACAGTTTCTGGAACTACACATATGGTCAGTGCCAAAGTCAAACAGCATACTGCAGGACTGTAATAAAGCAAAAGATGATTAATGTTAAAAGTAGCCTTTTTGAGGGGCAGAGATCTTGTCTACCTTATTTACCACTGTGCCGCCAATACGTAGGACAGTGCCTGGCACGTGGTGGACACATACAGACTTCTGTTAACTAAATGGACCCTTCTGTATATGTGTACATATATGTATATATGTATATACAAGATGTATATGTATATATATACAGAGGGTGCCAAAAAAACGCATACACATTTTAAGAAAGGAAAACTGTAGTAAAATTGTAATACTCAATATATACCGATACCAAAAGATGAATACAAGTCATGTTTGACTTCTGCAATTACAAGAGGTACTCCAAGTGGTTACCATCAGCATCCAGACACTTCTGATTACAGCGAACTACTAGTTAACCAACGCTGACCAAAGTGTCTACTTGTATACATTTTTTTGACACCCCTGGTATACATATATGTGTATGTATATGTGTATACACACACACACACACACACACACACACACATAAATATAACAACTGCAAAATCTGATACAATACATAGTCAACTTACCATGAAGGTTTGCAGGCCGACCCAGTAAATAACTTCCAGAATTCTCTGTCAACCTCAACTAAACGCCCTTGAATTATGGCTCCAAGTAAGCCAAAGTTTTCAGCTTGTATTTGTTCAGAACTTATACTGCGAAAGATAACAGACCAAATTTTAATCCAGTGTTTCAATAAATCTGACTTTTGTGAGCTTTCTAGGTTCGACTTCTTGCCTTGACACAATGCAAATTCTGTAAGGCATCGTAACACATATGGTGTGCGTTCCCCACGTCGCTGTTGAGGAAGAAGCTGGTATAGTATCATCAGTAATGGTGACAGCTCACAGTTAGGTAAATTTGCAGGATATTTTGATATTAATTGGGTTGCAATCTGTAACCTAAAAAAAAAAAGTATAATTAATTAGAAAATTATTCAATTCCATTGACAAGCTAGAAGAAAATAAACACATAGACATAGTACCCTTACAATATCCTAATTATAGTATCACTATCATCATTCTTCATACTACTCTAACAGTACATTGGCTCTTAATTTTCAATTTTCATTAGGCCCTACTTTCTAAAGTGGCAAGAAGATTGACAACTTTTTGGCTAGTTGAGTAAACGATCGTATTTCCATTACACAAAAACTTTAAAGAATAACTAAATTAGCAATATTCTACTTCTGATTTATTACACCCATGCCCCCAAAACTGTTTTTCCTTGACATTAATTCAGTTAATTCAATAAATATTTGCAGTGAGTTCTCTAGAGTGTTTGCTACTCAAGAATAGGAACTTTATCCCTAATGCTTGGCACACAGCAGGTGTTCAATAAATAACTCTTGACTAAATGGATAAATTAAACAATCTGAAATAGGCACCCTCAACTACATAAAACAAACATGAACTTAAGCAATAGGTATCTAAATCAATACGCTTTCCCCCACAACTCAATTATATTTAACTACTCTATCAACATGGTAAAAATCAAAAGAACACTAAGCAAACAGGCTGAACTAGATAGATTCTAAAGATTCCTATTGGACCTAATATTTTGATTTCACAGAATTTCACAACTTATTTAATTATTTAAATAATTGTGAATGCTTCATGAAACTAAAGAACATAGCAAATAATAAAAGATAACCTTCTATCATGGCATAAGGTACAAATTATTCTGTGACTTCTGAATGCTATCTTTAATTTCTTCCTAATCAAATTCTATTGGAAGGTGCTGTACACACAAATCTCGTTGTGTTGAGATATACAACTCAGTGAATTCCACGAGGCACACACTGCTGATTGCCTACCCAGCAGCCAGTCTCCCTTTCTCCTTGTTATGGCAATATGCTTCAGAGAAGTGGTCCTGTCCCTGGCCCTGACAGATGAGCCATGGTGGTTGAAATCAACATGTCCTGCAAATCACCTTCTCCTTTGTCAGTGACTTGTTTGGGAGCAGCAAAATGACCTAGTACTGCCCAATTAGATGAAAGAATTCTAGTGGAGGTCTTGTGAGAACAACTAATAGATAATACTGAAAGAAAAAAAAAAAGTAATATTTTACCAAGGCACGAGTTCAAAATCATTCTGTGACTTCTGAAGATGATCTTTTATTACGTCCCAGCCTAATTCTATTTTCCTCTTTTTGCATGGTACACTATCACCACTAAATTCTCTTTGTGTGGTAGTATAAGACTGAGAAATCTCCAAAGATCTGGTATCTTCATTAAAAACCTATAAAACAAAAAAAAGAAAAACTTGGCTTTTGTTTTCTAATAGTGCATTAGGAAAAAATGTTTCTCCTCAAATGAAGATACACGGAAGTCATAAAGCAAGAGTAATAAAATATAGAAATATATAAATATAATATAGTAGCATACAAACATTATAGAGTACAGTGGCTCTCTAAAAAGCAAATGTTACTAAGTAAAGTTTTAGTCTTATTTCCTGGTAACATTTACTAAGAGAACCAAGATACCGAAAAGTAAAACAATAACTTCTATTTTCAAAGGAATCAAATAATAAATTTAGCATTAAGAAAATATGTAACATGTGAAATTATCTAGGATGTTAATCAAATTCCTGGGGAAAAAAGTTTTTCTTAAGAAACATTAAGCCATCAGCTGATGAATGGGTAAATAAAATGTAACATGTCCATACAACAGAATATTATTCAGCGATAAAAAGGAATGAAATACTGATTCATGGTATAACATGAATAACCCTTGAAAACATTATGCTAAGTGAAAGGCAGACACAAAAGACCACATATTATATGATTCCAATTTATGAAATGTTCAAAACAGGCAAAATCCATAGAAACAGAAGGTAAATTAGTGGTTGGCTCTAGGAACTGGAAGAAGTGGGGAATTAGGACTGACTACTAATAGGTACAAAGTTTAATTTGGGGCTGACGGAAATGTTCTAGGATTAAATAGTGGCGATGGGTGCACATGTTGAAAATACTGAAAACCACTAAATGGTGCATTTTAAAATAGTGAATTTCATGCTATATGATTTCTAACTCAGTAGAACAAGAAGAAGAAACTTTAGGGTTAAACTTATCTCCTATAATCTTTTAAGAATGGAAAAGTTCATCATCAGTTTTCACTATGTTTATATATATGCAGAAGAGTTATCTTTTAAGTCAGAAGGGCAATTCTAAATACGTATGGTGTCTTAAAAGTAGTAATTTTACAGGCTTTTTATCAGAACACAGGTTTTCAAAGCCCAGTATAAGAACAATTAACAGGAAATTTCAAAATGTAACAAGATTCACAATACCTGGTGACAAACATCTGCCATCAATTCAATCAAATTTTCCTTGACAGCAATATTACGAAATCCTGTAGAATATTTCCCTCTGCTTCCTAAATGACTTATCTCATTAACTAGCAGATCATACAAGTTGTATAAGATACTTCTCCATTTTCTTGATTCATAAGCACCTGTAATTCAAAAAGTTATAACTTATATATATACCCCATTTGTACTGTCAACTGCCACAATACTATTCCTCTGTTAAGGTGGAAACATCAGAAGACATCTGGTCCAACCTTCTATTCAGTACTAATGCTTCTCTGACAACATCCTTGACAAGCTCTACTTCATAACAGCGTACATTTCACACTCAGTTAAATGTATTTGTTATAAGATTCTTCCATATTCTCATTTTTCTCAAATCAATTCAAAATCTCAAATTTTCCCGAATTTCTTCTTTTTCCTGAGGCAAATACAATGAACATATCTCCTCTTTTATATGAGGACCAAGTTCTCCTTATGTCTTTGTTGAAGAGAAAAACATTACCAGTTCCTTTAACTGTTGGGTTGTCGGAAAAGTCATGACGTATTTTTTCTGTTTTTCATTGCAAAAATGCGTCATGACTTCTCCTACAACCCAATAGTTAGTGTACAAACAATATGTTATCCAGCATTCTCATCATCCCAGTCCTCTTTCCCTAGACACACTCCAGTCAACTATGTCCGTCTTAAAATGTTGACTCTACAAAGTCTGGTGAACATAATACTCCCAACTGCAATCTGTATGAGGAACAATGGGCTATTATTTCCCACAAACAAAAAAACCATGAAATTTATTAATTTTATTAATGTAGCCTAAAACTATATTAGCGTTTCTGGCAGCCTCATCCTCCTTGCCAATTTTCAATTCATCCTAAATATGCAGCTAACTAAAATGCTACATACATCATACCATTTCCTAATAAGCCTAATTTTCATCCTGGTGCAAGTTAGATGAAAGATGAAAAACTAAGAAAAGCCACCATTCTTTGACTCACTGTAGTTTCATGGGCTACAAATACATCTAACCATACATACTAGAAGAACTCATGAAACCATACAGAGCTACTTTTGATAAAAAATGGCTGTAATAGTTCTCCTCTGTTTTACCTGCTATTACTCAATGTAGCATGATTTCTTAGTAAGCTCATTAAGGTAGCCATGATGAATTGGTCCTTAGGCTAGCACAAGCCCTAAGGCAAATGTTGCCTTGAGCATGAGGAAACATTCTGTTCCAATTCCACCCAGTAAAGTTCCTGTCTAGTGAATGGAGCTACACCAAGCACTACTTTCTTGGTGAAAGACAAATGTAAAGGAATCAAGGGTGAATGGGTCATTCATTTCTGGTTTTCCCAGCAAACAGAGGCTTGGAGTAACTATGAGGTTTAAGACTATATGTATGTATCTTTCTTGGGAACTGACTGGCTGTTTTCAGTCCACATTTATCTATTTCATCTTCTAATAAAAGCAATATGTGGATAAACAAGATCTTGCCTTCTCGAAATTCTTTTACTCTTAGTATGTGTCACATCTCCTAGCAACTCATTATTGCTGCATAATCAGCTCCTAAAGGGACCAGTGTTTCCTATTGGTTTGTATTCTTCATAGCATTGAACTAATAAATGGTAAGGCATAATATGACTTGGTACGACAGCTTCAAATTCTAAAAAATTGTGTGAAAAATATTATCATGACTAATATCATTACCAAGCACAGTAATCCCAAGGAAGGTCATAACCTTACCAAATACTGATTTCATACTTAAGCATTTATGTTTCAATGAAGAAGCAAATTCAAAACAGTAAAAATTTCCTTTATACCTTTATCTTGGGTTTTGGCTCCCTTTGGATGATGGATATAAATTTGCAGTTGAAATAATTCAATAATTACTTCTTTTAAGGAATCGTTGAGTCTGTGCTGAGTCGAAATATAAAGCAAGGAAGGAAGAATTTCATCTCCTAATTCACACACTTGAATTCGAAAGTTAACAGCCAAAGTCTTGAGGAAGATAATAAGTGCTGCTAAGATATGATTTAGACCTGCATAGATCTTCTCTTGTCTGTGACAGAAAATAAACAGACTCAGCTTGG
Organism: Hipposideros armiger; assembly: GCF_001890085.2. NCBI lineage: Eukaryota > Metazoa > Chordata > Mammalia > Chiroptera > Hipposideridae > Hipposideros > Hipposideros armiger. The sequence continues at coordinate 335,251 of NW_017731930.1, read as the reverse complement.
TATAATCACGGCAGGGGGAATACACAAAGTAAAGACAGTTATGAAGTTGCATACTGAAAGAAAAAAAAATCTAATTTTCAAATAACAATAGGTTTAGTTTTAGAACTATTCAGAAAAAAAATCACAGCAACACTACATAGCAACAATAAAAAGCTCTTATTTGGTGCTAAGAGATTACTCTTGTTAGCTCTCCCTGCTACTGAAATGCTGTCTGAAATCATACAAAACTGATCTGTAATACCTACCACTTATAAAATGTTTCACATTATAAACTGAGTTTACCATACAAACTTAAGATAATGATTCTTCAAAATACATTATTTTATTTTATTCTTATCCTCAAAAATGGGGAAAATGAAACTACTTAGAGGATATTTAGCTTTTCCTGTCATTAGAAAAGCAAGACAGGATCTCCCACTAGAAAGCATCATTTCATGTCCTGCATAATGTATATTTGGGAAGTGATGGACCTGACCAATACTTGCTTTGGGATCCACTAGTTCTACTATAATGAGCCAGTTTCAAAAAAAATTGGTAGTATTTTTAGTTACTGAATCTAAAACATAGTCTTCCAAGATCTGATGAATTTTCAATATAAAACAAAGCAAAAAGAGATTAGATTACCTTGCATTCTGAATAGCCTTTGAAAAAAACTCCAAGAATTTGGAATTTAATCCATCAGTTTGGGAACAGCATCCTTTAGTCACAGCTTGAATTATTCTAGCCACTAAAACTCTATTAATGTCTTGTGAAGGTTTAAGATACAGCTTGAAGTACACAGAGAACAATTCTTAAAAAAACCAACAAAAATGCATTAGTTATATTTTTAAAAAGAAAATTAGTAAGTCATTCAACTTAAATGTCATAAATTTCAACAATCTCACCTATAAAAAAAGATTAAAATTATACTAACTTATATTTAATACAGTAAAAGCATTCCATTAATCTTTTATTGTATTTTATATAAATTGCCTTCAAGACAGGATTCAGTCAGCAGAGAACGTAAACACCAGTTTAAGAGCCAGACTTCAGATAAGCTCCTTCTCTAATCCTATGTTCCTCCATCTAGGCCTAACAAAGCACTTGACACAGTACGCACTCGTTTTGTGGTTTTAATGCTGTAATAATGATTTATTTCTCACAGCAATAATAGTAGCCAGGGTACCTTCATTTTTGCATAAATTCCTCAATCCCAAAGGCAACATAATGAGGGACAGGTGACAGAAGTGCAAATGGGAAGATACATTACAGAAGAGAAACCCCAAGCTTTTCATAATGAATAGGCTGCAAGCAAACCTGTCCTTTGCTCTGGAGGAAGCCATTAATCATGTCTTCCAACTCCTATACAAACCTCCAGTACAATGCTGAAAAGGAGTGGTGAGAACGGACTTGTCTTGTTCCCAATTTCTTTTGTGCAAAGTTTTAAATTATGAATACAATTTCTTTCATTGTTATAGAGCTATCTAGATTATCTATGACACAATGGGTGAGATTTGATAGTATGTGGTATTAAGGAATTGAGCCATTCAAATTCAATTGTCCAATTTATGTGCGTAGAGCTGTTCACAGTATTCCCTTATTCTTTTAATAGCTACAGGATCTGCAGTTATATCCCATTTCATTCCTAATGTGTGTCTTCTCTCTTTTTATATTAGTCACTCTTGCTAGAGGTTCTAGATTTTATTCAAAGAATCAGCTTCTTGTTTCATTAATTTTTCTCTAGCGTTTTTTTGTTTTCAATATCATTTATTTCTGCTTGATTTAAAGTTTTTGGGTTTGTTTTTCTAGTTTCTTGAGATAGAAGTTCAGATTAGTGATTTGATATCTTTCCTCTTTTCTAATGTAGACAACTAATGCTATAAATCACCCTCTCAACGTATCTTTAACTGCCTTCCACAAATTTTGGTATGTTGTAACTTTCATTTTCATCCAGTTCTAAGTATACTTTGATTTTGATACTTTTCCTTCAACCCATGAATTATTTAAAAGTGTTGTTCATTTTCACAAAACTGTTGTTCATTTTCACAAAAATATTATGAAAGAAACAGAGTTCTAAGACAGAAAATAAAAAGAGAGGAACAAATTTAGAAAGAGCAATCAGAAAGTGGCAGTGACATTTAAGCTGAGGCCTAAAGGATGAAAAGAAAACAGCCATACAGAGGGTAGCCTCTGACAAGGGAAGGACAAATGCCACAAAGCAAGAACTTGCACTCTGGATAAAAGTGTGTGAGGTGATCCACACTAGTGTCAGAACAAAATATTAGAACTCTTATTTTTTTTTAATTAAAATTACAAACAAAAATTAAGATTTACTGATATTTAATACAGATATTAACAATGGCCACTTTGAAAGACAGTTTGGCAGTTTCTTACAAAACTAAACATACTTCTACCATACAATCCAGCAATCAGACTGCTTGGTATCTACCCAAATGATCTGAAAACTTATCTGCACACAGATGTTTATAGCAGCTTTATTCATAATTGCCAAACTTAAAAGCATATCAAAATGTCCTTTAGTAAGTGAATGGATAATTAAACTATGGTACATCCAGATAATTAAATATTATTCAGTGTGAAAAAGAAATGAGCTATCGAAGCATGAAAAGACATGGATGAAACCTAAATGCATAAAACTAAGTGAAAGAAGCCAATCTGAAAAGACCACACATGACTACTATACGGTTCCGATTATATGACATTCTGGAAAAGTCAAAGCTTATGGAGATAGTAAATTCAGTGGTTGCTAGGAATGGGGGAAGAGAGGGATAAAAAGGTGGAGCACAGAGGATTTTTAGGGCAGTGAAACTAACCTGTATGGTACTATAATAGTGGACACATGTCATTATACATTTGCCAAAGCCTACAGACTATACAATACCAAGAGTGACCCTGATGTAAACTGTAAACTATGTGTGATATGAGGTGTCAGTGTAGGTTTACTGATGGAAACCAAGCTAACACTTTAGTGCATGCAGGATGTTGACAGTGGGTGAGGCTATGCATGTTTGAGGTCAGGGGATCTACAGGAACTCTGTACTTTCTGGTTAATTTTGCTGTGAATCTAAAACTGCTCTAAAAAAATAAAATCTGTTTTAAAAAAAAGTTTGGGAATAACTTGGTTAGAGAATCCAAGTATGGCCACTATAGCTACAGAACAGAAATGAGAAGGATGGGGTGGGCTGTTAGTTGAGTTAAAAGGTCAGAGAGGTAGGTAGAAGCAACACTATGTAGTGATTCCAAGGAGTCCACATTTTATGCCAGGTATGGAGGAAAGCCACTAAAGGTTTTCAACTTCCTACTTTATTAGAAAAACTACTGATATCTTCTTCCTTGGAACAGTCCTAGGTCTCTTGCTTTGGAGCCCCTTCTTCGCAGGAACATACATAATCAATTTTTCTGTGTGTTCACCACTCTCTCTATTAAGTCCTTCCAATTGTATTTATATTATACTCCAGTCACTCTCATCTTTAACAGAATCCCTCTTTTCCTTCCCCTTACAAAAAAAGCTTTTGAATGAGTTATCTGTATTTGCTAAATCATTTCCTCACTTGTCACTCATGCTTTCACACCAGTCTTTTATAGAGTTCAACACCATCAACCAACTGACTATAACTACCAACGTGGACCCTGAGAAAGTAGATACCTACCAAGAAGGCTCCTGGTGGCTAACTGGGCTCAAATTTAAAAGCAGAGCCTAGCAACTGTTTCTAAACAGGGGCCTGTCATGTAAGCCACACTTTAGGGAGAAGCCTGCACTGAACTGCCTGCCTGCAATGTGTTCCTGTCATCTGAGTCAGCCCTTACAAAGGAGTTCCTGGAATCCTATTTCAACCAATAAGATGGAGACTGTCCCCATGCAATAAGAGCTGTGCAGCTACAATGCTATTAGGACCTTCACCAACCAATCAGAGCGGCTCCATTCTGATGAATCAAGACAGTGCTTTTGGGACCAATCAAACTGCGAAGATTTGGAGTCCTCATATGCTTGAGGATGGACCAGGGGCGGGGGCTTCTCTCTGTACAAGTCAGCTCCCGTCAAAGAGTGTGCTTTCATTTTCCACTGAAGGCTGTGTTTCCTGGGCTGAAACTGTAACACCAAAGATGTTTCGCCAGAGTGGAGCAGAGCTGAGTAGACTGGTACAAAACAGGCAGAGCAGAGCTGTCTTGATGGAGAGGGGCCTTGCCTATGGGCCACCTCACAGCTGTGCTGCTTCATAACAGAGCTGTAACAATAGTGAGCTGTTCCACAGCCGTACTATTTTCAGAGCCGTGCTATATAACTATTGAGCTATTTGCACTGAATAGAATTTCCTTCTTCACCACAACCCAAAGTGGGCATTCCTGTTGGCATTGAATTAGCACCAACGACCACAGGTTACACCATTTATAGAAATAACCCATTAACAGCAGATACACTTTCTTTTCAAATGCATATGGAACACTCAAAAAGGTGCATGCACCTTATCCTAAATCATAAAAGAAATCATAACAATTATAAATAATCAAGAGTATAAAAAGTTATGTTCTCTGACTATAATGTAATTAGGCTGGAAACCATAAAAGGAAAACAACAAAAACAAAACAAATCTCCCAAACAGTTGGAAATTAAACAACGCATTTCCAAATAATCCATGGGTCAAAGAGGTAGTCTCAAAAAAAAAACTAGAATATATTTTGAACTGAAGAAAAATGAAAATACAACATCATCAAAATTTGTGAGCTATGACTAAAGCAGTGTTTAGAGAAAAACGTATTATATTGAATGCATGTATTAGGAAAGAAGCTCTCAAATCAACGACCTAAGCTTCTACCTTAAGAAACCAGAGAACAAATTAAACCCCAAACAGAAGAAACTAATAATAAGATCAGAAATCAATAATGGAAGAGGCAATATCACTACCGGGCGTACCCATATTAAAAAGATAAGGCAATAACATTCAAGATCAACTTCATGCTCATACATTCAACTACTTAGGTAAACTGTACAAATTCTAAAAACAAATTACCAAAAGTCACTGAAAAAGAGATACATAAACTAAATAATCCTGTACTATTAAAGAAATTGAATTCATAGTTAAAAATCTTCCTTGGGGCCGGCCGAGTGGCTCAGTTGGTTAAGAGTTCGCTCAAGAGTTTGAGCTCTGAGCAACAGTGGTTCAATTCCCGGCCCGAGCTGAGCAGCCACTGAGCTGCCAACAGGTGGCAGGATGGCTCTACTTAAAACAAAACAAAAAACAAAACAAAAAAAATCTTCCAACATCAACCTCCAAATTCAACCCAGTAATATATAAAATGGATAATACATCATGCCCTAGTGGGGTATATATCCCAGGGACACAAAGTTGACTCAACCTGTGAAAAATCCATCAACATAATTCAACACGTCAATAATAGACTCAAGAAACAAAAACCTCATGATTATCTCAACAGATACAGAAAAAAAATTAACAAAATTCAACATCCATTCCTGATAAAAATAATAAGCAAATGGAATAGAAGGAAACATCCTCAACCCTGTATTGACAGCTAATATAAAACGCTGACTTCTTTAAATCAAAAAAAGACCTAAATAAGTGGAGATATATTCATGGGTTGGAAGATTCTATGATAAGCTGTCTATTCTTCCGAAATTGTTCAATCGATTCAATGTAATCCCTATCAAAATCCCAGCAGGGGTTTTTGTAGAAATCAACAAGCTGATTCCAAAATTTATATGGAAATGTTGGTTCAGTCTTAGACCATTTTTCTCACTCTGAACTCTTTCCCTGAACAATCTCATTAATAGCCATAGCTTCAATCACCACCAGTACCAAATATATATTTTGAACGTAAGCTTCACTTCTTAAGCAGAGTCCTCATTAGAGAAGGAAGTTTCAGAAAAGGGAGCTAACTGAAAAGTAATTTAACAAAAGGGTTGATTAGAAGTAATGGTAGTTTGCTTAAAAATAAAAAGAGGATTTCAGAAAATATGCCAGATGATGGAATCATAGTAAGGAGATTAAAGGAAGGTCTGCCATTATTTCAGTGTGACCCATTATTACAAGTAATAATCTAAAATCTGCAATTATCCTAAATATTTAGGATAGACCACTTTGGTGACTTGTTGGAGTATCCTAAACATCACTGGCCTATTCTCCAAAGGCTGCCACTAGGCTTGTTGAGGGCTATGCTTGTCTCCCTTGTGGTAAGAACAACAACAAAGGCCCCAGGAGATGCCTTAGAAATTGATGCAGCAGCTGAGAAGGCCTTTAATTCATGTGGGAACAGCAGAGTGTAATGCAGGGCACTGACTAGGTCATGGTTTTATGGCCCTATATAATCTCATTTTGAAATGATAAACTGACAGTCAAGAATATAATGTCTGTTAATTTAATTAGCACAATTTATCCTGAATACTTCTCAATGAAAATACTGAGTTTCTAAACTTTCAGAGGTGATTTTATTATTGCAGACTTGGACATCTGGCTTAAAGTCACCTCATTACAGCCAAATCCCATTTTCACCAATTAAACCCATTTAGACCCAGAAATGCTCCACCTTTGAAATCAATAAACTTGAATGTTTCACTCTCTGACCATTAACTTCCTTCCTTTGTGGTCTCTCAGTAACTCTCACAAAATAAACTGTCAACAACACTAGAATCCTTCCTGGCACCCATTAAACCCATTCAGAACCAGAAATGTTCCGCCTTTGAAATTATAAACTCAAATGTTTCAGTCTCTGACCATAGCTTCCTTTGTGGTCTGTCAGTACCTCTCAACTACAAATTGTCAACAGCACTAGATTCCTCGCTGGCACCCATTCTACTTATCTTGTAAATCACTGGATCCTATATCCTACAGGACCTATATATAACCCACTGTGTCCTAAATATCCTATTCTGTGTCCTAAATATCCTATTCTAACACTTTTGATTTTCATTACCTTTCCAGTGACCTGCTCACTGACCAATCCAAAAGATACTTGTGTGTGTTATCATTTCTACAACACTTTAAATGTCATACCCCTTCCAACTTGAAATTCTCTTGCTTTCACTTTTATGACACATCTCTTTCGCTTGGTTTTCTTCTCTACTTTAATCATGGTTGATTTTAGGTGTCACTGATCTGTGAACTCAATGCACCCAAACATGTCTATCTCATAATGCATTATAATTTTGGTTTACTTGTTTTTTTTCTGCCCCTAGACTGTCAAGTCCTTGAGGATAGTGGATGGCATTTTCAATTCTGTATTTTCAGTTTTCATAACAAGCACCTAATATATATTACCAGTGACAATAACTTAGGAAACATATAATAAATGTAAATTTAGGGTCAGATTCTGTAACCATTTAATTTTACTAAAGTACTGTTAAACTGTGAAGGAGTTCAGGGGATACAAATAGACTCCATCTGCTCCTTTGGTAAAATATCATTTCACAAGGAAAAATTAACTAAGAACAAATTTTAAAACATACCTAGCCACTGTTGCTGAGATATTTCACACCAGTATTTTCTCACTGAAAGAATGTCCTTGAGTAATATGTTGCTACAATCAGCTCCATGAATGGCACTGTTAGATGAATCTTTCACTGTGTTCATGATATAATTCAAGAGTTCTTGACATTTTAGCCTGGGTCCTCCTATTTAAAAATAAACAAACAAACAAAAAATAAAAAATAAAAAATAAACAAACAAAAATATGTAAATCTTTGGAAAAGTAATTAAGAAACTGGCAACTATACAAATAATTCCTTTTGGTAAATTACTATTAACTGACTTCCTTCTCATAGAGCACAATTAGCAAACTATGCCCATGGGCAAAATTCTGCAAGACATGTATTTTTGGAAATAAAGTTTAACTGGACCACAGCCAGGTCCATTAATTTATGTACTGTCTATGTCTACTTTCAGGCTAAAAAAGCAAAGTTGAGTGGTTGAGATAGAAACTTAGCAGCCTACAAAGTCAGAAACATTTACTATCTGGTCCCTTTACAAAAAAGTTTACCAATACCTGTACGAATATATAGAAAAGCAATCATTCATTCTATCCTTAATAATTCACAATTTCTGGCATTAGGCTTACAATGATCCAAAGTTACTTGGTACTTTTTATAAAGAAGTAATTTATTAGAATAACATAAAATTATAAGGAGGATTGAAAGAAGATTATAAGGAGGATATTTACAGTGAAAAGCAAAATTACTTCCAAGTCCTATAACAGAATTTATAGCACACATATACAGTTGTAATTTTTAGTTTTATTAGAAGTTCTGAAAATTCAGCATTAATGGAGATATTATATATATATATATATATATATATATATATATATATATATATATTTTTTTTTTTTTAAGATTAGTGAAAGGGTTAAGGTTAGGTTTAGGGTTAGGGACAAGGTAAGGGTTAAGATTAGTGACATGGTTAGGTTTAGAGTTAGGGATGGGTTAGGGACACGGTTAGGGTTAGGTACAGTTTTAGGATTAGGGTCTCTGGATATATTCTTGAAGACAACAAAAGTACATTTAAAAATTCTGATTTTGAGAAAATTATATTGATGTTGCAGCCAAAATTTCTTATTTCAACGTTAACAATCTTAAGATCATAAAGAACATTTTTTGTTACAAGCAATGAGCAGGGTGCTGCAAGTCTTTATGTGTATTTGAATATATTCCAGCTTAGAATTTTCTTATGATGAGACTAATTATATTCAGAATTATCAGAATATGCTAAATTAGTATATACTGATATAACTGGGAAATCATTTTTACTTAAGGCTTGTATCAAAATTTTAGGCTTCTGGCCAACGACAAAATGCAGAATCAAATGATCTTCCGCTGTAACACCCTATGCATGTCTCTCTTCCAGTCCTTATAACATTTTCTTATCTATAACATGTTATATTATCACATCCTCAAGGAAAGGAATTAATCTCTGTATCCCAACATATAGTCCAGTGACAGTTCTATATTAGATGGTTAATAAATATCTGTTGAATAACCACATAAATATCAGGATGAAATCATATTTCCCTATGGTCTTAATATTTCCTTCCTTTGCCAAATTTGAGAAATGCTTCAAAAACTATGCTGACGTTCTTTTCTAAAGAATCTACCTCAAAAGGACAACTAAACTGTGTGCAGAGAATTTATGAACCTCACGAAACTTAACAGCTGGGTTTTACATTCTCTAGAATGTCTGGGCTCTCTCGGCGTAGGAGCAGACAAAACCCTACATAAAGGAATAAACAATATTTGCTTACTGGTTCCTTCCCAGCTGCCTCTTTTTTCCTAATATTTGTTTCTTTCTTTTATCATATTTTATATGTCAAGCAAATTTGGCAAAATCTGTACCTGTGTTTAAATTCCCATCAACCCTTCTACCATTTGAAAAAAAGAATTGAAGTGAGATGACATGAAGTGAGATGACAAAACCCCAGTTTTGCTCTAAGATTAAAGATGTTTAAGTTACAAAGTCAAACTTAAAAGGAAGCCTTAAATAAAAACACCACTTTTCAACCATTTAAATAATCTTACATTGATAATTTCATCCACTCATGCCTGTAAACCAAGATATTCATACTTTCATACATTTTCAAAACAAAAGGAGGCAGGTTTTTGCTATTGTTAAAGCTATTCAAAAACAGAACCTAATGTTAGTGGCCAGGAATACAAATTTTAATGGATGCAGGGCTATCATACAGGGCAAAAACAGGAGCAGAAATTTCAAAGCAGGAGCAGAATATTTCAGTGTAGCTTTCCTTTGTGTCTGCTGGAGTCCCTGATATGGGCTTACAGCCATCCACACAAACTGGCATTGCAGAGGAGCTGCAAAACTAAATTTTTACTAAACCATGTTTCATATTTAGACTCAAGTCTCATACCTCTACTCTGAAATATCATTCACTAAGAATCCATGTACTTCTACTTAATGTTTACCAACATTGGGCTTTTCTGATTCTTAAACTAAACCTGGTATCATGTACTTATCTCTGAAGAGTAAACAAAGTCTGAGATCAAGAGTCCTAATAAAAACATTTCGGCTTCTAATTTTTCAGCATTATGTGAAGCCCATTTCCTTACATAAGTCTGCATTATAGTTCTAAATATCTCAAAATATCAACTATAGAAATTCAATGGGAGCTATGGCTTATCAGGAAAAAAAACACTTTATATATTTTTTTAATTTATAAAAATATACCAAGTTCTTTTTTGCTCCTGATAAGCACAATGTTAGTTAAAAGCGTGGGTTTTGACTGCCAAGAAAACTTATGCGATCTTAGAATTAATCAGTAAAAGTATAGAATAAAGTATGTGAAGTCCTGCTCCACCCTGTACCAATCAGAATACACCTAATAAGATGGAGTCCCACACTTTAGGAGAGATAAATTAAACTGAAGAATATTCAGAAGAGTGACTAAAAAACCAGGACATATGCACTGAAGGAAGTAGTCTGTTTAGCGTAGAGAAGAGGGCTTAGGGAAAATATCATACCTAACTCCAAATATCTTTAAAAATGTCAAACTGAAAAAACTAATTAGAATTTTTCTGTATTATTTCAGAAGGTAGAGGCAGTAACAAAAGGAGGCAGGTTTTTGCTATTATTAAAGCTATTCAAAGATAGAACAGAAAACCTCAAAAGCTATTTTTAACCATTATGGCTACCTAAGTAGAGGGGGGATTCAAAAAGAAAAGGTAGTTGAAATAATTTTTAATCCTTTCAACCCTAAGATTATATCATTCCAGGCTTACATAAATTCCTCCAAATATTTGAACCTATATTAAAAACCATTTTATGTACTAGAAATTGGAGTTAGCACTCAACTTTTATCTCATCATATTCAGACCAAACTCATGCAACAATAACCTATTAAGCCAATTATTTAGAATAACATAGCACTTACTTTTATTTGCACATTTGATGAAGTATTTGACCAAGCTACTGATTTCTTGCATCCTTTTCTGCCTGGTGGCTTGTGTTGAGGCTGAAACATTTGGTCTTGCTGTTTTTAAACTTTCTGTTTCTTTCTGAATGTAACTCTGTAAGAATCTTCAAGAAAACAAAATAGAATTTCAGAAACTGATTAAATACTTAAATAATTATAATAGTTTCAAAAAATCCTTCATGCCATCATAAAGAGCATCTTTTATATCATGTTACTTTAATCAATGTATTAGCTAAATAAAATAATCAAATTATTCTTTCAAGGCTTAAGCCCCCAAGTATCAATTTAAAGTCTGGTCTGCAAAGCTCTTAATTTGTAACCTACATGATTTTCTATTGCTTTACTGCCTGCTTTCTTTTTTATCATTAAAAGCTTCCAGTGCTATTAAGGGCTCTTAATTCTCTCACCTCTTTCTGTTATCCTGTACACGACCCACCTCTTTCCTAGGCAGCCGGCATTGTTTCTAGCATTTAAATGAAGCCTGCCTAGAAAATATTCATGATTAATTGGGAGTTCCAGGCACATATGTGGCCTACCTGATCAGCTTATTCAAAATAGTATTCCTCTTTAAATAATATCTATATTTGTGGTATCTGAACTAAGGAACCAAAGGAAAAGAAGCATGCATTTATCATGTTATCAGCATTGAAATTTGTAACAATCTAGTACCAAACAAGAGGTAAAAAATAAAATAGATTATCTGTTCTAAACTCTCAGGAACAATACTCATACTTCCTTTTGACTGCAAATGCTGCTTCACGTTACTAAGTATTCTACACTAATTTAAAATATTTTATTCATCTTTCCTAAGTCTTCCAATCTATTTCTAGTTATAAATGGACCTCATAGTTAAAAACTGTCTTAATGTAAGAATACATCAATTCTATTTGACACTCCAGTCCAATGCCTGAGTTTTGTTTTGTTTTTTAAATTGTATTCATACGAAATTATTCTAAAATTCCTTTTTTTATTACAATTTAACATCTGGCAGTTATTTAGAGCAATATGTAAAGACATCAAAGCAATAATAAAGCACTTATAATTTAATTTTATTCTCTAATCTAAAATAAAATCTTATGAACTTACAGGAAAGAAATTCTCTAATTTTGAGTGAGCTATGTCTAAGACATTTTACTGAAAAAATGATTTAAAATTACTGTCTATGTAAACATCTTTTAAAAATTATGTTTCAGGGCCGGCCGAGTGGCGCGATGGTTAAGAACTCGCTTGGGATGCCAGAGTGCCCCGGTTCGGATCCCACATGTGAGGGCCAGTGACACTGCCCTCCACAGCTAAGATGCTGAACAACAGCTCAACCTGGAGCTGGGCTGCCATGAGTCGCCGGCGACGGCGTGGGCTGCAGTCCCTGTGGCAGTGGATTGCCATGGGCTACCGTGTGTGGCCAGCAGCCAGCGTGAGCGGCCAGCAGCCGCAGTGAGCGGCCGTCCAGAAGCCGGCGACTGATCTGCCTCGCCAGAGAAGAGCGCAATGATGGTGCCAACTTGGGCCAGTGAAGCAACGTCCTCCACAACTAGATTGAAGAACAAACGACAGCAACTTGTCTGTTCCCCTTTCCCCAATTCCCCAGCACTATTCCCATCCCCCCAATTCCCCAATAAAAATCTTAAAAAAAAAAAAAATTATGTTTCAGATAAATATTAAGCATCAACTTCATATGTGAGGCACAATGTTATATAGGGAGCAAAGACAAATAAGACCTAAATTCAAACACACACACACAAAAATCACACACACAAAAAAAAATACAGTAAAAAAAATTAGAATGCAATACCTAAAAACAGCATCCCAATTCAAATATTTCCCTTGTTTGGAATCTGAATGCCTATCTAAATTTTGAATGGTTTCAGGATCCCGAATGAGGCGCTTAAATTTCTCAATTTCTTTCTGAAAATGAAAACAAAATAATGGTTAACAACCACACGCTTGATTCAAGGCAAGATTAAATTTAAGTAATTTACTACCTTTCGTTCTGTAGCTCTATCATGTTCTAGTTGTCGACAGCAAATCAGCAGATCATTAAGTGCTAGACTCATGGTTCAGAATTTCAGAAAACAGCTCATGGTCTGTAAAAAAAAAAAAATTATTTCAGATTATGGTATTAATATATAGTTAGATCTAACAGAGGCATATAGTGATCTAAGGCTAATGATTTTTCTTACCATTTCCATATTTACATGAGATTTTCTCAGAATATATCAAAACAAAGCTTCGACATGCAAATGTGTGCTTTGTGTGAATTGGCAGGATAAAACATAAAACGTATAATTTATGTTATTGTTCTGGGGTCTTTTCTAAGAAACATGACATTTAAATTGAAACATAAAAAGTGAACAGAAAACATCCCGGCAAAGAATAAGGAAAAGAGCACTTAAGGATTTAACACTGACTATGTGAACTATTTACAAGCACCCGTATATAAATGTTATGTAATGACTTATTTAGTTGAGCCAAAACCTTACATCGCTTTGGAATTGATATGTAGGAGGTTATCAGAGCTACAAAGGTTTGCCTAGCACTTCCATCTCAGCTGCCTTTATAGTTTTCATTTGATGCAAAAACTAAAAGGAAAATGATATTCCTGTTTTAAAAGAAAATGAAGGAAATTACATGCTATAGTGATATCCTTTGCAAATGTCAAAGGTCAACTATATTTTATTATGCCTTAATGCCATTGCAGTAGCCCTCCTCCTTTTAGGTTTTCTGATACAATCAAATCTTCTTTTGATAACCTTAAGAAAAAACTTATAAGAAAGCATTTTGTTTTAGTATTTCTGAACCTTTTTACAAGAACTTCATTTCTGCTACATGTTTATAAACAAATAATACATATTTATATCTATTATATCTACACACACATCTCAAGAGGAAAAAAGATGGGGAAAGTCCTTTTCCCATCCATCCATATAAATTCTACTTGATCTTTCAAGATCAAGTGTGTTTCTCTGCCCTGTTTAATCTCACAGAATCTTAAAATTGGGAAGAACTGAGAGACCATGTCCAATATTCCTACAAAGTAAGAAATCCCTTCTACAAAATTATTGCCATCTCTTTAAACACTCTCAGTGAGAGCAAACTACCAAGTAAGACCACCGATTTCATTGATAGTTCTAATGCTTTTCTCCGTTTGTATTCACTGGTTCTTCTGACCCCTTTATCTCTATTACAACCTCCTTTACTTTGTTGTAGGTTACAGGATGCTATTTGATAGTCTTTTTCATTTGATTGTATACTTCTTGAGGACAATCATTTTAATTTTTCCATTCCTTATGGTTTTATCTGCAATTCTTCCCCCTTCTTGTTCAATTCACAGTCCTCTTGATTGAATCAATAAGGAAAATAAAAGTGGTATTCTAACCAATGAAAACACCTTAGCAACACCCAAAGAACCATAAAGGTAGGCACCTTTATTCCTGAATATACTAAAGAATTGTTTCTCCCAGGCTGAGTTTCCAAAAACCTCATTCACCCCTCTACTGTCACAATTCTCTCCTATCCCATTATCGCCCTGAATTGTTAGTCTTTTTACTTACCTATACCTGGTTAAAAACAGCAGCAAACGCTCTAGAATGCTCACCACAGGCAAGGATTGTCACAAGGAATACAGTACAGCCAAGTCGCAGCTGACAGTCAGTATTCGAACTCCGGCAGTGTGATTGCAGAGCCCATGTTCTTAAACCACGCGACAGAAGCTTAAGATGATCGTTGATTAAAACTACTAATTATGAGAGGGAGAGAGAAAAAAAAGATTAGTCATCTAGTTAAACCTGGACGCGTAGGAGGGTTCACTTCAGGGCATTTAAGAAAAGGTTCAAGGCTAAATCCGCTAGGGGCTCGGAGGGCACGAGACAGTGATGAGACTAGGGAACCGGGAAAGATGAGGTGTAGAGAATAAAAGGCAGCTCTAGAGGAGTGCGTGAAGACTGGGCGTCTGGGGCCTAGAACGGCTCAGATAGGACTGAATTCCCCAACAGCACTGCTTCTGTGCCCATACCGCTGGATTCCACGACAGCCAAAGTGCAATCTCTTGAGGCGGTGGTGGTTGCAGTCCAAACCGCCGTTCTACTTGCCTCTGCCCGCGGCCACAACTGCTCCAACCCGCGATCCACGCACAATTCCCGCTTCCGGTTCAAACTTGGCGTGACTGCGCAGCACCCTTCTCGGGAAAAAGAAAGAAGGCTGACCCAGCGCCGGGGCACCGTCTGCCCATGCGCGCCAGCATCACTCGCTCTCCGGTCCAAGCATTCGTTTCCCCAAAACATTGGGCTCGGCCGAGGAAACACGCCTGCGCCTCGCCCACCAATGGCTTGCGCCCTTGCGTTT
The DNA here is from genome assembly GCF_001890085.2 of Hipposideros armiger. NCBI lineage: Eukaryota > Metazoa > Chordata > Mammalia > Chiroptera > Hipposideridae > Hipposideros > Hipposideros armiger. The sequence continues at coordinate 319,981 of NW_017731930.1, read as the reverse complement.
GCTGCTGCTCCTCTGGCTCGAGTTCCTGGGCAAGCACCCCACCTCCTTGCCTCTTTCGGCCCCACCCCTCCAAATATGAGGGCGGAAATGACGACAGTACCCAGGAGCACGGAGGCGGGTTTCATTTCGGCGCCTTTCTTTCTCTCGCGGAAGCGATTGGCTGGCGTGAAGTGAAAGAGGCGGGACAAATTGCCGCGGGTTCAGTGCCGCCACTGGAACCGGGAGATGCGGCGCAGGAGCTGTCGCTGTGTTGGCTTTTACCTGAGTCTTGTCTCCTATTGCGGTTCCTTCTGCGGCTTGGATCATGTTGTTACCTTCGGACGTAGCCCGGCTGGTATTGGGTAAGTTCGGACTCGGGAGAGAGGGATATTGGACTGGCTAAGCGGGACGGAAGGACCTTTGGGGCCAAAGGTTTTCCCTGGGTGGGGAAGCTTTGGGCTCTTTTGCTTCTCCGCCTACAACTTCAGCCCGGCGGTGACTCTTCTTCAGCCAGAGGCTCGGGCAGTTGAAGCCTCTTTGTGTGTAGATGCTCCTCTCCGGAAAGGCTGCGTGGCAAGGGGAGGACTGAAGAGAAGCTCGGCATGGAACACCTGAGGCCCGGATTCGGAGGGCAAATCAGGCCTGCACACTTAATTGGGACCCTTGAAGGAGAGTTGTCTACGTGACGGACGGGCTATGTGTTTTTCAACCTTGGGCGCACTTTCCCTTGTCAGGGCTGGAACCATAATAGGAAAAATATAAGGACTTCCTCAGCCACCCATCTTTGTAGAAACGTCTTACTGACGCCCTTCTCGTAACTCGCCCTTAGATCCACGAATTTGGGGCGAACGAGGTGTTCTTCCCTCTCCATCCTACCCCCCATCCGCAATAAGTCGTCCATTGTAGAGGTTTGAATTGCCAGTTGCAGATTAAAACAGCAACAATTCCTATTTTGATTAGCAAGGAAGTACAGAGGGAAAATTCCTTCCAGTTAAAATTTCTAGTCCTGGTTAGTTTTTCCTCCATTTAAGGAGGGTTAATTCCTTGGGCCAGTTGTCAGGGTGTATTGTCTGTGTGAGAAACAGGCTTTGTTGTTTGTCCCTTCAAAGAATAAAGAGAATTGTACTGCTGGGAACGAGTGCCACATAAAGCTCAAAACTTGAGCGAATGATTTACAGATACCGTACTCACTATCCCTGAAAGTAAATGGTAAACATCTGGGATGAAACTTCCTGTAGTAGCCACAGCCATTAGTACCATTGTTTTATTGTTAGAAAAACCGGTGTCTTGTTTCATTTTTAAATACTCAGCCCTGTCCAAAGAAATGGTGTTTGTGCATGGGCTCTTAATAGACTCATTTTGCAGAAAATATTAGAGGGTAGTGGCTCCACCATCCATTTTTGGAAAAGCTGACTTAATGGCTTAAGTTCAAACTAATTCTTTGTTAATGTTTCTCTAATCTTTTGCCCACTTTATCAGAATGGAGTATCAACAGTTAACCTGCATCCATATCTAAGAAAAATCTGTCTTGTAATTGTTATATTTATTAGGCTTACATGAAAACCAATCCAAAGTAGACTTTCACAGTGTTCGCGATAACATTGACATGCTTTTTTTCATCCATGCAGTGTTTGCTTAAGAATTTTTGAGTTTTGGCAGTTTGGTAGTCCAGATGGGCTTCAGTAACCACAGTCTTAATAGGGTTTCTTAACCTGGGCACTATTGATGATTGGGGTCGGGTAACTATTTATGGGGAACTGTCCTGTGCATTATGGGATGTTTAGCAGCATCCCTGACCTCTATCCTTTAGATGTCAATAGGACCCCAGTCCCCACCCCCACCCAGTTTTGACAATGAAAAATTTTCTCCAGATAGTTCTTGCCAGAGTTTACCAGGGAGGGCAAAATCGCCCCCAGTTAAAGAACCACTAGTCTTAAAAAAAGCAATATGATTTTGTAACTAATAATTCATACCAACTTGTGAGCCTTTATTTTCCACAAACAGCTGCTCTTCTTGACTTCCTACTTTTTTCCAATGGCTAAGCACTCCAGACTCATTGTTCTTATCCTAAACTAGTTCTTTGTCATTCATATTCCATTTTGATTGCCACCTATCCTACTTCTGTTTTGGACTTTTGTCATGGCTTTTCAGTAGTCTTGAAGTTCATCTTATTTACTGATACAAAAATCTGCCTAAAACATTTACACTACATCTCCTGTTCTTGAAGTTGAGACAATTGTGCTTACCAAAAATTTCAAGTTGTGCAAAAGAATAATGAAAAAGTCTCCGCACACTCACTGCGCTTACATTTTTTCATTTAGCATTGTATGTCTTGAAGCTTAGGTAAAGATCTACGATTCCAAAACTTAGTGGCTTAAAATATTGATTTTATTATTCGATCATGATTCTTCTCCTGTCAGTACCCCTGCCCCATCTTCAGTTCCTCTCTGTTGTTGGCCCCTTTTCTTCATAATGTTCTTTCAGCAAATCTTTGGGTGCTTGTATCTTCCAAACATTGCCAAATGCTAAGAATAGAGAGAAGTAAGTTCTCCCCTCAGAGTTCACATAATCAGGTTTTTTTTTACCCTTACACACACACACCATTTTCTGCACCCCACTGCACAATGTATCTAATGCCCTGTTGCCCTTTCACAAGTTAAATTTATTCAAAGAACAATGAGTACTACTCAGTTGCCCTGTTTCCTCACCTACCTTTCCTTTGTCAACATACTGCACTGATTTTTGTACCTCACTACTCCACTTAAATAGCCTTGCTACTCAGCTACATTCAGCTGTTGTCTTGTTGGAATGTCTTTAAATGTTCCACAGGCCTAAATACGTCCAAGTGTTGTTTACTGCCTCTGGGCCACCAGTTTGTATGGCATACTGATAAAAACCAAAGTGCTGTGTGGAACGGATCCTTCTTGCCTCTCCTGCTTGATTGTAATTTCTCAGCATCTGCCCTATGCTCCAGGTATACCCAACTACCTACAGTTTCTTCAAATATTCCTATGTATTCTGATTCCTCTGCCTGCATTGTTTTTCTCCCTGTCCGAGTACAATGATATTTAAGGTTCAGATCAAATGTAATCTCTGAAACCTCTTCCAGCGGGTAGTTAGTACTTTTAACTTAAATGTTCCCACAGCATTGCACATTACTTCTGTTATACCCTTAGCCGGTTCTATTGTAGTTGTGTTTACTTACCGATTGGGGGAAAATATACACAAAATTTGACCATTTTAGTGATTTTTAAGTGTACAGTTCTATGGAATTAAGTTTATTTATATTCACATTATTCTGTAACCATCACCATCATCCCTCTCTAGAACTTTTTGATCTTCCCTAACTGAAACTTACCTTTTTGTCCTATTCAGTATTCATAATCCGGGTTTAATAGACAGGCTTCAATAGCTTTAGGATCTCCCAAAACCATAAAGGTTTTTTTGTGTAGGTGGGGCATTTTTATGGGTGAAGGGTCCAGAACTTTCTTTAGATCCCTAAATAGGTTTGTTCCTTTCTGCATGAGTCAACATCCATTCAGGAAAACTGAAACCAATCTGAGTATTTAACGTGAAGGGATTTAATGGAGTTGGTTACACCGCCAATATAAAAGGTAAGAAAACCAGCAGCTTAAGTGAGCCAACTCAGGGTAGCAACAGCTGGAAGCCACTAAAATAGGACAAGAGAAATGAGGCAGCCTAGAGGCTGGGTTCACTGTGTGGAAGATGGAAGGTAGGCTTGTCTGGTGAGGGAGCAGTAGTCATAGAGGAGATTCTACCAAGGCAGAGAGAGAATGGGAGAAAAATAGTGTGGCTTCGTCCAGCTGCCCGCCAGTCTCACACCAGAGCTTCCCAGTTATTGAACCCAGCCAGAAACCAGCTGACTTGGAGCCTAGGAAACATTGCCTGCATGAGCTCAGGTTTCCTGTCATAGTGGAGAGCAGGAAAAGGGGAAAGAATAGATTCGAAGGCAAACAGAAGCTGGACTGGCACACCTTCCCCCCATCCCCACCCCAAAAGGTCAAAAGCCACTATTCCTGTTCTTTATATCACCAAAACACTATAGATACTTAATAGTTAATATTTACAAAAGTGCAACTGTGATCATGACATTCTCCTTTGTCAACTGAATAATATACCTATCATTTATTCCAATTGTTATTTTCTGTTGCTCATTTATTCAGATTCTGTTTATTCATGTTGTTTATTAATAATAATAATGTCATTGCTGACATTTACAACTTTTTATGATCCTTACCCATTCTGCTTTTTAGTTGTATCTCCACCTGTTCTCTGTCATATACATTCTGCTTCATCCAAACTGGGCATGTTCCCCAAATGTGCTCTTTTATATATGCTTTCTATCAGCTTCTTTGGGATTCCCCAACCATCCTTCAAGACAACTCCTCCTTGAAATGTAACATAATTTTCCCCAAGTCTGGTAATACTTACTCTAGCCCCTATCCTCCCATGAAGTAAGTCCTAGTGCCTTACCACCTTTGCTTTGTCTTACAACTATTTGTTTATAGTGTATCTTCTGGGCCATAGTAGATCATAACTTCTTTATAGACAGAGTTTGGTATTTGTGGATTTAGTAATATAAGGCACCATAAGTTAAATCTTCCTGAGAATTATTTATATGTTTTTAAGATGATTAAACCACTGATCGGGTAATTATTAGAATACATGAAGGAGATATTTTCAGGTAGGCGGATTTGCTATCTCTTGCTTTCTTCATCAGGCACCCCTCTTTTTATCTTTCCCTCTTCAGGAAGAAGAGAGATCAGACTCTTGGTATCCCCAATTCCTAATTTAAATACCCTTGATATAGTTAGAATTTTATCTTTCTGTTTTTCAGTTATGTTTCTCTTGTAGTCTGTTTTGTTTCTCATTACTACCTCCACTGAAAAGCAGGCAGAAGATAGTATTGTGTTAAGAAAAAAGAAAACTTGGGCATACTTTCTTACCTATTTGAACATCTTTGTCAGTAAGTTTACACAAAAGATGTAGTTATTTTATTCTAAAGTTACTTTTAGAAACAATAATTGATGACTGTTAATTGAAGTATTATTTGTATTATCTTTGGAATAAGAGATAATTGTCCTTAGTTTGCATTTTCATTGTAACATTTGAGATTTAGAATAATTTGTACCTAAAATTTCCCCTATTATGAATGAGAATTGGTTATAATCAGGTACTTAATGATAATAAGACTTCTGTAGGCAAATAACTGGTTAACTATATATACAGTGTATATATATATATATATATATGTGTATATATATACACATATATAATGATAAATGAACATGAATGTAGTCAGCAATTATCACATTATTTTGGAACTTCTGGGACAAAACTAAAGCAAAATAGATCAAGTGTAATCTAAAATGGGAAGTCTAGATTGCCCAAAGTGGGACATGTTTTTAAGAGCAGAAGATATATATCTCATATATTTCTAGTTTAAGATGCAGCATAACTTTTAAGCACTCATTATAGAAGTAATCTAGCCTTTTATTAACAGAGCCTTTTCTCAAGTGTATACTATACAAAAGTATAATGTCTTATGATAAGCCATAAACTATATGATCTGCGATGATTCCTTTCCTACAGTATGCTGACACAAATGCCCATACTTTCTGAGAAAGGTTAACTATAGCACTACATTCCATCTAGGGCAGTGTTATCAACCTTTATTTCATTCTCACACCTTTAAGGAACATTTTTAGACTTTTTTTTCCTAATCACTCTTCCCATGGGAAATATACTGTATATAATTGTACGTATATCTGTGATTTATGCATAAAAAGAGTAACATTTTCTTTGTTCTATTCTCTTCCCTGTACCAGTTTTCAACCCCTTGGAGCCATGTCATTCTTTTTGAGAATTCTTGGTCTAGAGAAAATCAAATCTACTTTAAGGAATTTTATTTCATACCACCACCTGTTAGAACTCTCAAGTGGTTATGAAAACATCTGGGGTGATGAGTAGTTTGGAAACTCTCCACCGTGAAAAGAAACTGTTTATTTGGGGTCTTCAATGTAAATCATAAAGCACATAAAGAAAAAGCTCCAACTACCCAGATTCCAGGATGACTAACTGTTCATATACATTTTAAATTTCTATATTAATGAAATCCTAGTAGTAGCTGACTTAGTTCAAATAATGTAACTGTCAGAAAGCCAGCATCTTAAAAACGATTTATTTTCAGCTGGCTATAGTTTTATAGGGTTTTATATTGGGTTGTTTATTTGTGAAAAATAAAAGGAGAACAGCAACCTCTCTTTCATCCATGTAATTTCACATCTGAGGTGATTTCACATCTTTAGTGAAAAAGTAGTATCTGAGACTTAAAAAAAAAGAAAGTTTCTTCTAGTTTCTAAATGGTTTCCCATACTCCAAAGGACAGTGTCTTTGGTTTTTTATTTGTATGCTTGTTTGTTTCTCCCTTTAGCAAGAGGTTAGAAAACTAATTCATCAACTATAACTAGAAAGTTGTGAGTTGGTTCCCAAATCCCAGCTAGGACATTCCCTATAATGGGGTGACAATTTCCTTGACTTTCCTTTTTATAACCTTCATATGTAATGACTTTGTGGGTCAACTCATTAGTTTTTTGACTCGTAGGGCCCGGTTAATTAAAGATAGAGTTTCAGATGAAAAGAGTACAACCATATCATTTTAATATTGGAAGAGACCTTACAAATAGTCGCTTTAATACAGCAGGTCCTCGAATAATGTTTCATTCAACTTTGTTTCGTTATATAATTGATGCCAACTCATCAGTTTAACTCTTGTTTAATATCATTTAACCTCTGGTAAAATTGGTCTCATTGTGCATCATTTTGCTTAAAGCCACAGAACCTATCAGTGACATTAAGTGAGGACTTACTGTAGTTAAATACTTACTGACTTATACCAGTACTGAAATGAATATACTATAAAGGCAAGTATAAGGGAATCTATCAATAGTATCTGGTAATAGTGTGGTACAGTGAGAGGATTAAAAAAAAAATTCTCTGAGGAAGTGATAATTATACTAGACCTGAAAATGAGTTGAAATTAGCTAGGCTGGGAAAAAACAAGCTGCCCAAGCGAAGGGAAGAGAGTGTACAGTGGCCTTGAAATAAGACCATTTGTTTATTTGTGGAATTGAAAGACCAATTTGGTTTGGAGAGATGGAATAACAAGATAAAAGGTTAAAGAGGAAATTAGGATACAAAACAAGTAGAACTTCATATGACATGTTAGGATTTAGGATTATATTTTTTCATTGAGATATAATTCACATACCACAAAGTGAAAAATTTAGTGGTTTTTAGTATATTCAAAATTTTACGCAGCCATTACCACTACCTTAATTCCAGAACATTTCCATCCCCCCCCCAAATGAAACTCCATGCCTGTTAACAGTCCGAATTTTTCCCTTCCCACTCCTTCTGGCAACCACTAATCTTTCTATCTCTGGATTTGCCTATTCTGGACATTTCATGTAAATGGAATTATACACTATGTGGCCTTTTGTGTTTGACTTATTGAACTTAATGTTTTCAGGAATCATCCGTGTTATAGCACCTACACTTAGTTAATTCCTTTTTATGCCTGCATAATGTTTCATTGTAGGGATATATCACATTTCATTTTTCCATTCACTGATGGACGTTTGGGTTTTTACCACTTTTAAGCTATTATGAAAAATGCTGCTATGAACATTTCATGTACAAGTTTAGTTTGGATATATGATTTTAATGCTCTTAGGTATATACCTAGGAGTGGACTTGCTTGGTCATATGGTAATTCTATGTTTAGTATTTTTGAGAACTTGCCAAGTGGCTTTCCAAAGTGGTTGCACCATTTTTATGTTCCCATCAGCAATATATGAGGTTTCCAGATTCTCCACATTTTTGCAATACAAACAGTCCTTGACTTATGATGGTTCAATTTATTATTTTCCAACTTTACGATGGTAGGAAAGCAGTACACATTTAGTAGAAACTCTACTTCAAATTTTGATCTTTTCCCTGGCCAGTGAAATGCAGTACAATCTTCTGTTGTGATGCTGAGCTGCAGCCTCAAACTGCAGCTCCCTGTCAACAACGTGATCACAAGGGCAGATGAATGATAGTCTACAGTGCACTGTGTTGCCAGCTTTTTTTCAACATTGTGTTTTGTGTTTTCATATTCCATCATGTCTACGAAATACCCATCTTATCTCCTTCTTCTGGTGAGAAAGGAAGGCAATTACTCTTGAGATGAAACTCCCAAGATAATTGCCCATCTGTAGGTTAATAGGCTAATGTAAGTGTTCTGGGCACATTTAAGGTAGTGCTAGGCTAAGCTTCAATGTTTGGTATGTTAGATTTATTAAATGCATTTTCAGCTTTCAGCTTATAATGGGTTTATCGGGAAAAAAATCCTATCATAAAGTTGAGGAGCATCTGTACTTACTACTGTCTTTTAATTCTACTTATCCTGGTGGGTATGAAATTGGTTATATCTCATGGTGATTTTTATTTTACATTTCCTAATGACTAATGAAGTTGAGCCTCTTTTCATGTGTTAATTAGTAGTTTGTATATCTTTGGAGAAAGGTCTATTTAAATCTTTGTCCATTTTTAAATTGGGTTATCTTTTGATTGTCTTGTAAGAGTTCTTTATATAGTCTGGATTCTAGTCCCTGTCAGATATATGATTTGCAAATATTTTCTTCCATTTTGTTTGCTGTTTGTCTTTTTTTACCTTCTTGCGAAGATCCTTGGAAGCACAAAAGTTTTTAATTTTCTATTTTTCTTTGGTTGCTTATTCTTTAGATTTCATATCTAAGAAACCATTGCCTAACCCAAGCTCAAAAACAAAGATTTACACCTGTGTTTTTTTCTAAGAGTTTTATCTCTTAACATTTGTTTTGTGGGGGTTTTTTGTATTTGGTGTGAGGTCAGGGTCCAGCCTCATTCTTTTGCATGTGGATATCCTGTTGTCCCAGCACCGGTTTTTGACACAACACTATTCTTTTGCCCAATGACTTGGCACTCTGAAAGTAATTGACCATAAGTATCAGGACAGTTAATTCTGTTCCATTAATCTATATGTCTGTCCTTATGCCAGTAACACATTACCTTGATTTACTTAATCTTCGTAGTATGTTTTGAAATGGCTATCAGTCCTCCAACTTTTTCATTTTCAAGGTTTTTTTGGTTGCTCTGGGTCCCTTGTCTTTACATGTAAATTTTAGGATAGGTTTGTTCATTACTGCACAAAAGGCAGATTTTGGTAGGGATTGTGTTCAGTGTATAAATCAACTTTGGGAGTATTGATATCTTAACAGTATTAACTTTTCTGATCTGTTAACACAGATAAGCTATCTTTCCACTTATTTAATCTTCTTCAATATTTTTCACTGATAATTTGTAGTTTTTAGTATAGTTTTATATTTCTTTAGTTAAATTTATTCTTAAGTATTTCGTTTTATTTTGGTGCTATTGTAAATGGAATTGTTTTCTTAATTTCATTTTTTTTTTAATTTTTTTATTGGGGGAAGGGGAACAGACAAGTTGCTGTCGTTTTGTTCTTCAGTCTAGTTGTGGAGGACGTTGCTCCACTGGCCCAAGCTGGCACCATCATTGCGCTCTTCCTGGGCGAGGCAGATCAGTCGCCGGCCTCTGGACGGCCGCTCACTGCGGCTGCTGGCCGCTCACGCTAGCTGCTGGCTACATACGGTAGCCCATGGCAACCCACTGCCACAGGGGCCACAGCCCACGCCGTCACTGGCGACTCACGGCAGCCCAGCTCCAGGTTGAGCTGCCGTTCAGCATCCCAGCTGTGGAGGGCAGTGTCACTGGCCCTCATATGTGGGATCCGAACCGGGGTCCTCCGGCGTCCCAAGCCAGTTCCTAACCATTGCGCCACTCGGCCGGCCCCTTAATTTCATTTTTGGATTGTTCATTGCAAGTGTATAGAAATATAAATGATTTGTGTGTATTCATCTTGTATCCTGCAGCTTTGCTGACATCCTTTTGGCTTTAATATTTTTCTGTGTGTGCATGGATTCCTTAAGATTTTTTATGTAAAACATCATGTCATCTGCAGATAGAGCTATTTAACTCTTTCCTTCCAGTCTGGATGCTTTTTATTTCCGTTTCTTTCCTAACTGCCCAGGCTAGAACTTCTAGCACAATGTTGCATAGAAGTGGCAAGAGCAGACATGGTTGTCTTGTCCCTGATCCTATAGGGAAAGCTTTGAGCCTTTCACCATTGAGTACGATATTAGCTGTCGGATTTTCATAGATGCCTTTACTAGATTAAAAGAATTCCCTTCTACTCCTAGTGTTTTTATCATGAAAGGGTGTTGAAGTTTGTCAAATGATTTTTCTGCATCTATTGACAATAATGTGGTGTTTGATCTTTATTAATATCGTATATTACATTGATTTACTTTTGTTTATTTGTATTTATTTCTAGCACAATCTCACTTGGCCATGGTATATAATCAAGTCTAAATGTTACTGGATTTTATTTGCTAGTATTTTGTTGAGAATTATTAGGTATTTTTCATAAGGGATATTGATTGGTGTGTAGTTTTCTTGTAATGTCTTTGTCTGTTTTTAGTATTGGGTTATTGGCCTCAGATATGAATAGGGAAGCCTTTTTTTTTTTTTAAGAGTTTGTGAATGATTGGTACTGATTCTTTCAGTGTTCGATAAAATTCACCAACGAGGCCTTTTGATCCTAGGCCTCTCTTTGTGAAAAGTTTCTTTATTACAGTTCAATCTCCTTACTTGTTTTAGCTCTGTTTAGATTTTCTGTTTCTTCTTGACTCGGTTTAGTTAGTGTCTTTCTAGGTATTATCCACTTCACCTAGACTCACTAAATTGTTGGCATACAACTGTTCATAGTATTCCTGTACAATCCAACTTCTTTCTTTGAGGTTGATAGTATTATCTTTTTACTTTCTGTTTAATAATTTGTCTGCTCTCTTTTTTAAAATTTGCTTGTTCAGTCCAGCTAAATACTTGTCAATTTTTTTTACCTTTTCAGAGAACCAACTTTTGATTTTATTGATTTTTCTCTCTTTTTAAAAAATTCTCTATTTTTTTTCTCTCCTCTAACAACTATTTCCTTTTTTCTGCTACCTTTGGGTTTGGTGCGCTCTTTCTAGTTTTCTAAAGTGGAAGGATATCTTTTCATCTTTTTAATACAAGTATTTATAGCTGTAAATATACCACAAAGCACTGCTTTGGCTGCAATCCAGAAATTTGGTTTGGTATGCTGTGTTTTTGTTTTCATTTATCTCAATTTCTTTTTCTATTTTCCTTGTAATTTTTTTGACCCCTTAGTATTTTGAGTGTTGTTTAATTTCCACATATTTGTGAATTTCCTATTTTCTATTACTAATTTCTAATTTCATTTCACTGTGGTCAGAGAGTATACTCTGTATGATTTTAATCTTTTAAAAAAACTTTTGAAACTTGTTTTATGTCCTAATTATGCTTTATACTAGAAAATGTTTATGGGCACTTGAAAAGAATGTGTATTCTTCTGCTGTTGGGTGGAGGAGTGCACTGTAGATATCTGTTAGGTCTAGTCACGTTATAGTTTTCAGGCCTTGTTGATCTTCTCTCTATTATTCAAAGTGGGATATTGAAGTTTATAACTTTTATTGTTGAATTGTTTATTTCTCCTTTCACGTCTGTTAATTTCTGCTTAATGTTTTAAGGGCCTCCTTAGGTTGTTGTTAGGTGCATATAGGCTTTTAATTCTTATCTTTTTGGTTGATTGAAATTTTTAGTATTATCTTTCTCTCTAGTAACAATGTTTGTCTTAATGTCTACTTTGATTATTTGTATAACCTCTCCAGTTCTCATTTGGTTACTGTTTGGATGCTTTATTTTTTCTCATACTTTTATTTTCAGCCTATTTGTATCTTTGAATCTAAAGTGTTTCTCCTGTGGAGATCATATAATTGGATCATGTGTTTTATCTGTTATGTGACTCTCTACGTTTTGATTGAACATTTAATACATTACCATTTAATTTAATTACTGATAAGGTTTGGATTTTTGTCTGCCATTTAGTTATTTGTAGTTTGTGTATCTGATTTCTTCTGTGTTCTATTCCTGTGTTATTTCCCTTTTGTTAAATGTTTCAATTTACTATTTTAATTCCATTCTTTTCTTTATATTTTTACATTTGAGTTATTTTCATAGTCATTGCTGAGAGATTATAATTAACTTCAAAAAATCTTTTTTTGGATTAGTAAAAACTTAATTTCAATACTGTATAAAAATTTTTCTTCTGCTGTATATAACTCCATTCTCTTCCCCTCCTTTTAACTGTTAAGGTCATATAAATTACATCCTTATACTTGTATGCCCATCAACCCAGATTTAGAATTAATGCTGTATGCAGTTGTCTTTTAAAGGAGAGAGGATAAAAAGGTTACAAACAAAAATCATTTTTACTGTTTTACATTTACCTGTGTAGTTTACCTTTATTAGTGTTCTTTTTTTTTTTCCCCTCTAACTTTATTGGGGAACTGTGTTTTTCCCAGGACCCACCAGCTCCAAGTCAAGTTGTTGTCCTTCAGTCTTAGTTGTGGAGGGTGCAGCTCAGCTCCAAGTCCAGTTGCTGTTTTCAGTCTAGTGGTAGGGAGCACAGCCCACCATCCCATGTGGAAGTCGAACCGGCAACCTTCTTGTTAAAAGCATGCACTCTAACCAACTGAGCCATCCTACTGCCCACATTATTTTTTGAAATGTAGATTTGATTTACCGTCTAGTGTCTTTTCATTTTAGCCTGAAGGATTCCCTCTAGTATTTTTTATAGGGCAAGTCTTCTAGCAACAAATTCACTCTCTTTTTTTTAAATCTGGGAATATCTTAATTTTTCATTTCAAAGGAGTTTTGCTGAATATAGAATCCTTGGTTGACCTTTTTTTCTATTAGCACTTGAATATGTCATCTCAGTGCCTCTGGCCTCTGTGGTTTCTAATGAGAAATCAGCTGTTAATCTTATTGAGGTTCCCTTGTATGTGATGAGCTGTTTCTCTCTTTCTGCTTTCAAGATTCTCTCTTTGTCTTTTGACAGTTTAATTATGATGTGTCTAGGTATGGCTGTCTTTGAATTTATCATACTTGCAGTTTGTTGAGCTTCCTGGATAAGCAGGCTGTGTTCCTTAAAATTTTTTCTTGAGCATTGTTTCTAAAGGTACTTTCAGCCCTTTTCTGTCTCTCCTCTCTTTCTAGGATTCCCATTATGTTTATTTTGGCACAATTGATGGTGTCCTACAGATCTCTGAGACTTCACTTTTCATCATTTTTTTGTTTCTGTTCTTCATACTGGATAATCTCGTTTGTCTATGTTCAAGCTCACTGATTCTTTTGTCTGCTGCCTCACTTCTGCTATTGAGCCCCCTCTAGTGAATATTTCATTTCAGTTATACTTTTCACTTCTAGAATTTCTACTTGTTTTTTTTCTTATAATCTCTATCTCTTTTATTTATTTTTTATTAGACATTATTATCATACTTTCCTGTAGATATTGTTCTCCAAACTGATTTAAAATAGCTGATTTAAAGTCTTAAGTCTAGTATCTTGGCTTGCTTAGAGATAGTTTCTATTGACTGCTTCCCCACACACACACCCCGCCATCCCCAGCATATGAGCAACACTTTCTTGATTCTCTGCGTGTCTCATAATTTTTTGTTGAAAATTGGACACTTTAATGTGACAACTCTTGTAATCAAATTCTCCTCCCTCCCTCGTGTTTATTATTCTTTGTTATTGTTTTAGCAGTTGCTGTTTGTTTAATTTTCCTGATTTAACTCTATAGTAAAGTCTGTATGCTTTGAGTTTATATTCTGTGGTTGGACATTGATTTCCTTAAATGATTGGAATCATTAAATTTATCGTTGTTTGCCAGGGGGCTGTGGGTACTTTGGGGCTTCAACATTCATCTAAGCAGTTGACAACTGCCTCAACTTTCACTTCCTGCTTAGAGCCTTAAGTCAGCCAGAAGTGAGGGCTTAGGGCCTTGTCAGGTCTTTTCTCTGTGCCCTGCCCTACACTTGAAGGTGACCTAGTATCCCAGGAATATGTCAGAGCTTTTCCAAAGCCCCCTATGGACTTCTCATTCCCCAGCTTTTCTTTTTTAAGGATTTTGTTGTTGTTTTGGTTATCTTATTCTTTGTCCCAAATGTTATTCTGTGTCACAGGCTGCTGTGGTGTTAAGCAATTCCTCCTGATAGTTTTAAGCAAACACCCACAAGGAGAAGCTTGTTTGCACTGGATGAACATTGATTCAGTTTAAAGGCAAGACATGGAAGTGGGGTTTTACAGGGAATTGTCACACAGATTAAATAGACAGTTTCTGGGTTTGGGGCTTTGGAAAACTTCCAGTCCCATCTGATTCCTTCACAGCCTGCTAGGCTATAATGGTTTTCACAATGATTACAGACTGTTGATTTTCAAGTATACCACTAAGCTGGGGAAATGATTATGGCAATAAAGCAAGCTAAAATACCACATTGTTCACTGTACTTACTAACATTTCTTTAAATGTTCCCAGATTTTTGCAAGACTTTTTCGAAGTCCGTAAAAATTAATTTTAATAATTTGTGCCAGTGTTCTCATTGCTTTTATGGAGGAGAGGATTTTTGGAAGTCCTCAATCCACCATTCCTACTGAAGCCGCTCAGAATTTAGAAGTTTAAACAGAGAGCTGTAGAAAGTGATTGAAGGGAGTAATTTAACCAGATTTGATCCACAAGTCAAGGTAACTCTGATGCCTTATATAATAGATGAAGCGTCTTGAGTCCTGAAGAAGTTAGGTGATTTTTTTTTTTTTGTGGCCTCAAAGTCACAATGTTTATTTTAACAGACTAGAATAAGAACCTGGTTTCCTAATATTCTATCCAGTGTTCTTTTTGTACTATATTACTATTTATAGTGATTTAGTTAAAACTTAGTTATCCTAAGAAACAAAGAATAAAGATAGGCTGCTAGTCAGGACAAATTATGTGTCCGTGTATGTAAAGGTACCAAGCACTAGTTCATAATATTGTCCTATAAAGGTCAGTTAGATGTGAGTGTTAGAGTTCTTGTTGACATAGTTAATGCTTTGATTCCCAAAGGGCATAAATTAAAAATCAAAGGAGTGCCTTTCTCAGCTTTGACGCAAAGCAGTTATTTTCTTCATTATTTTCTTGAACGATTAGGCAAACAAGTGAAGTGTACAAGTAAATAGCAGCATTGGGAAAATGTAGATTTCTTTAATTCAGTAAGTTAATTTATATCATTTACTGACCTAGTCAATATGGAGGTTATGGAGTGGAAGAATATTTATCATTTCTCTATTGGTTCTCCAGTTACTTATTTATCATTGCTTTATTGATTCTCCTATAAGCATTACTGTGCAAAAATTGCACTTCATCAAACACCTTCTTTTCTAGTTTGGTTAGAATTTTTCCCATTAAATAGCCATCTATTCTATGAATTCTACCGTGTGGCAGTACAAACTGGTGTTTCTGAGCAGGGCTGCAAAATCCCAGCATGTTCCACCTGAAATCGCATTTGTGATATGAAAGTGCTCCACTTTTTGTGTGTGTGCCCAACATGGGGCTCTAGCATTTTTAATAGCAGTTTTATCAAAAGTGTAGGATTTACTGAAATTACCTAAACTTTTATTTTTCATTTAGGATATTTACAACAGGAAAACCTCACTTCTACTTGCCAGACTTTTATTTTGGAAAGTTCACATTTAAAAGAATATGCAGAACACTGTACAGATGAAGGTTTTATCCCAGCCTGCTTGCTGGTGAGTGATTTGTTTCTTAAGGAAATATTTCATCTTTGATGAACATAAGAAACTATAAGCTGAGTCTTAAAATCAGCTCATTAGAAAAATGAATTTGTCAGAAATTGGATAGTTTAAATTCATGCATGATTGGAAAGACCCGAAAAATGCCAGCTCTTCTTTTCAAACATATATGCCAAAGCTGGTAAGTAAATTAAGAACCTGGCCTCTAATGACACCCACATTTCTAATTACTTTCAATACCGCTTGTCTTAGGGCTTGTTTACTGCCTGTTATGGATTGAATATTTGTGTCCCTTCAAAATTCATGTGTTGAAACCCTAAACCCCTGGGTGATGGCATTTGCATATAGGACCTTTGGGAACAAATTAGATTTAGGTTAGATCATGAGGTTGGAGCACTCGAGATGAAATTATGCCCTTATAAGAAGTGGAAAAGAAAGGGATCACTCCATGTGCACACATCAAGGAAAGGCCATGTGATGAGCACACAACAAGAAGGGATGTCTACAAGCCACGAAGTTGGATCTCACCAGGAACCAAATCAGCTGTCAGCTTGTTGGACTTCCCAGTCTCCAGAACGATGAGAAATCAGTGTCTATTATTTAAGCCACCTTGTCTCTGGTATTTTATAGCAGCTCAGCCTTTTCTGTTTGGTTCCTTACTTCAGACAAATATAAAATGGGTCACTAGACTAACAGAGAATCATTTGGTAAAAAATGGCTATATTCTGGAACTGCATTTTTTTGTTTGTTTTTCTTCTTTCTTCTTTGGAACTACATTATTTGAAATGATACTTTGTCATCTTATTTTAAACATGGCTTCTTAGATTCATTTCATCTGTCACAGACAACATGTTTGTCTATGGAGGAAACCTGAAAATATGTATGAAGCTGCTAGAGTTTAGCAAGGTCGCATTTCTTTATACCCACAATGGACCATTGGAAATTTATTTATTTATTTCTAAATACCATTTACAGTAGCAATAAACAAAAATAAAATACTTAGGTAATAAGTCCAATAGACTATGTATAGGATATGTATTCTGAAATCTACATGAAACACATCAAAGAATTGAATACAAGGAGAGAGATATTGTATTCATGGATTGAGAAACTATATTGTTATTTTTTTGTTTTTTTAAAGATTTTATTGGGGAAATAAGGGAGGGGAACAGCGTTGGGGAATCAGGGAAGGGGAACAGATAAGTTGCTGTCTTTTTGTTCTTCACTTTAGTTGTGGAGGGTGTCACTTCACTGGCCCGTGTTGGTATTATCACTGCGCTCCTCACAGGTGAGGAAGTCGCTCACTGGCCATTGGAGCTCACAAAAGCTCACACCAGCTGCTGGCCAGCCCCATTGCAGCCTACACCGTCGCCGGCAACGCACGGCAGCCCAGCTCCAGGTCGAGCTGTTGTTCACCATCTTAGCTGTTGGGGCGCAGCATCACTGGCCCTCATGTGGGATCTAAACCGGGGCCCTGCTGCTCAGAGCTGGCATGTCAAGCCAACTCTTAACCAGTGCGCCACTAGGCCGGCCCGAGAAACTTTATATTGTTAAAATGTCAGTTCTCCACATTTCGATCTAAAGATTTGTTGCAATCAAAACCTCCACAAGCATTTTTATAGATAGCAACGAGCTGAATTCTAAATTATATATGGAAATGCAGAGGAACTAGAATAGACCAAACAAGTTTTAAAAAGGAGAAGTTAGAGTACTCTCATTACTTGATTTTAAGACTTACAAGCTATAGTAATCAAGATTGAGGGACATTAGGGGAAGGTTAGACAGATCAGTGGAACAAATCTGGCTTTTGAGAAGAGTGCAAAGGCAATTCAATGGAGAAAGGATCATTTTCTCACCAAATGGTGATAGAGCAATTAGACATCCAGATTAAAAAAAAAAAAAAAAAGAACGTCTACGTATAACGTCATACAAAAATTAACCAAATAGATAGTAGATAAAAGTGTAAAACTAAGACTTGGAGAAGAAACAGGAGAAAATTTGTGTAACTTTGTGTTTGACAATGAGTTTTTAGATATACTAAAAGTACTGACTAAAAATTCAACTTTCTACAAATTAAAAACTTTTTCTCTGTAAGAGATAGCGTTAAAAGAATGACAAGCCACAGACTAGAAGAAAGTATTTATAACTCACATGTCTGATAAAGGGTATGTACCCAGAATATATTAAAAGCTCTTAAAATTCACAAAAAAGAGCAACTGAAAATTTTTGTAAATGCGCAAGAGATCTGAAGACTCTGCCCCAAAGAAAATATATGGATGGCAATAAGCATATGAAAAAGGGGGTCTCCCCATCATTAATCATTAGGAAAATACAAATTAATACCCCAGTGACATACCTATACACGAGATCTGATAATTAAGTTCGTGAACTTGCTGCAATAATGTTGATAAGTTCTTTTGGTATCAGAGGGATTATTCATTATGAATTTGTACCAACGGAACAAACAGCTAACCAAGTTTACTATTTGGAAGTGCTGAAAAGTCTACGTGAAAAAGACGAAAACAACCTGAACTCTTGCATCACGACAATGCACTGGCCCACATGGCACTGTCTGTGAGGGAGTTTTAGCCAGTAAACAGATAACTGTATTGGAACATCCTACTCACCTGATCCGGCCCCCAATGACTTTTTTCTTTACCCAAAGATAAAGGAAATACTGAAAGGCAGACATTTTGATGACATTCAGGACATCAGGGGTAAACAACAGCTCTGATGGCCATTCCAAAAAAAAAAGAGTTTCAAAATTGCTTTGAAGGGTGGACTAGGTGCTGGTGTTGGTGCATACTTAATTGACAGACCTCGTATACCTATTGGAATGGCGAATATAAAAAACAAAAACTGTTAAGATCCTTCATGGCAAGGATGCAGAGTAGCAGGAACTCCCGTTCATTGCTGATGAAAATGCAAAATCTCATACAGCTGCTTTGAAAAACAGATAGGCAATTGTTTATAAAGTTAAACATACTCTCCCTATGTGACCCAGTACTTATATATCAAGATATTTACCCAAGTGAATTGAAAAACTTTTGTTCACACAAAACCCTGCATAATAATTTTATTACTGGTGATCAAAAACTGAAAACAACCAAAATGCCTTTCAGCAAGTGAATAAGCAAACAAACTGCTATATTTGTACAATGGAATACTACTAAACAGTAAAAAATAACGGTACTGACTCTCACAACATGAATGAATCTTAAATAAATCTGAGTTTTTCTAAATTAGCAATTCTAAACAAGTACATAAATTGTCGATAATGGGAGCCAGGTTTCTCACTCGGTGAAAAAGAAGATACAAGTAAGCATAAGAATAAAACCTGTGGTGTTGAATTATAGTCAAGTATCAGTGTGAAGACATGTTTAATATATGTACAAATATATATAGAAATATAGATATGTTTGTACATGTGAGTTAGCGTGTCTGTGTTTATGTAGCTTTGTCTATGAGGGCCTAGTTGCAGTAATACCCTTAAAACCTTATGTTTTTTAAAAAACAAGCACTTCTCACAGTTCTGGAGGCTGAGAAGTTGAACATCAGAGTGTCCCTGATTCAGTTCCTAGTGAGGACTGTCTTCCTGGCTTATAAAGGGCCACCTTCTTGTGTTCTCACATGAATGTTGGGAGACACAATTCATTCAGTACATAGCGGTCATTCAGCAGCTAATTATTAGCCAGTAGAAATAAAGCAAGGTATAATGACCAAGATGGTATTAAGCAAATCCCCTAACTTCTCAGGCTTTAATTAAGACAGAAGAACAAATTAGAAATCTGTAACTTCAGGAGGCAAAAGGGAACTGATCACCAATTATGTGTTAAACATTGTCCTAGTCATGTTACATATATCCTCATTTTATCTTCACAACAAAAGATTGCGAATTAATATGTTCTTTTGTATGTTTGAAAGTAAGCCTTAGAGAATTTAGGTGATTTATCACAGCTGTAGTAAGTGTTGAACTTGAACTCAGAACTGTCTGCTCTAAAAGTCCTGTTCCTTCCCTATTTTATCATATGACCACAAACTTGAGGTAATAAAAGCCTACCCTTTCTTTTTTTTTTTTTTTTTAAGCTAAGCCATCCTGCCCTGTTGGCAGCTCAGCTCGGGCCGGGAATCAAACTGCTGTTGCTCAGAGATCACACTCTTAAGCAAGCTCTTAACCAACTGAGCCACTCGGCCAGCCCAAAAGCCTGCCCTTGAGTAGTAGTAGGAGTCGGGTGGGGTCGAGGGGAATGAGATTATGAGAAGATAAAAGTGAAAATAGGAAGGTACTGATCTCTGGGAAGGGTATCCCTCACACTCAATATTTTCTTTGTTCTTTGGCATGTTCACCAGGCTTGCAGGATATAAAAGGCATGTTAGGAGTGGGTCCTTACTATTTTTAAACAGTTGTACCAGCCATCCCTCCCAATGGAAAACTGCTTTTATGCCTTGGGGTTATTTTA
Organism: Hipposideros armiger; assembly: GCF_001890085.2. Classification (NCBI taxonomy): domain Eukaryota; kingdom Metazoa; phylum Chordata; class Mammalia; order Chiroptera; family Hipposideridae; genus Hipposideros; species Hipposideros armiger. The sequence continues at coordinate 299,732 of NW_017731930.1, read as the reverse complement.
GCTAAAGAAACATAGTCACAATGTTATTCAAACAGTCAAGACTTATTCAAATGAGTCTTTACATTTAGAATATTTGATTCGACCCCTAACTTGAATGACTGTTTTCATTTTTGATGACTTGCTCTTTACTCTTTCATCAGCTACTCTGCAATCCAGATCTAACTTAATAACTTTTATATGATGAAATTTCGTGGTGGAAAATTATTGGTAGCATTATATGATTTTCGTAATGCTTGATCTTTTTCTTTTCAGTCTTTATTTGGAAAAAACTTGACAACAATTTTGAACGAATATGTAGCTATGAAAACAAAAGGTAAGAATTCAGGTTCAGGGATTTTTTTGTTAATTTTATATAGCATTTATCTAATTGTTTTAATTAGACGTAATTTTTAAAGGATACTAATGCCTCTTAAAAGCCATAAGAAAACTTGTCTCAGTTATGATGAGATGAATTTTATTGGGATATATTGAAGTAGTTTGTGTTTATATCAAGTGATAAATTGCAAATCTGAATGTTAGCAAATATAAAAACAAAATAATTTTTTAATAAAACAGAATAAAACTCTTAACTCTGGATATCTACCCTAATGAACAGGCATGTGTTATTACATTGCAAACTAATATTTTAATTTTAAGTCCTTTGTAGTTTAAACTGGACACAGGAACCAGTCATAAAATTCTGGCTTATGTTTACCAGTGCTTTCCTAAATTAATGCTTTAGGGAGAAAGTTAAAATTTGTTTTTTTTTCCTCTAATACGATTTTTTGCAGAGCTTACAAATTAACAAAGAATTAGTAGTAAATAATTAGCATAAAATGATAACATAAAAAAAGAAATAAGCTTAACATTTATTGAGTACTGTTCATAAACAACATTTTGCTAAGTGTTTTTATATGTTTTATCTTAGTCCTTAAAATAACCTAGTGAGAGGTGTTGGTTGTTTAGACCCATTTTTAAGTATCAGAAAACTGAGGATTACAGAAGCCAAATAACTTCCAAGATCACAAAACTGGAAACCGTAGAAAGTAATAGGCCTGGAAAGTTCAGGGCCTGAATTCTATTTCTAACTCCCAAAGTTACTTGATCTTTCTGCCAAAGTCTTCATTTCCCAAACTATATTAACTTACAGGAATATTTAGAGTGTAAATGATATCAGAAACAATATGCTATTGCAAATACAAGAGTTTATGTCCCACTGTTACCATTATGTCATGTAGCTTTCTCTTGTTTGAGTTTTTATAAATATGTGGTAAAGATTTTAAATATCTTATGTTTCCCATCATTGTGGTTTTAGAGCACATCCTAAAAAAGACTAATTAGTCCTCAGGAATTTTGCGTATAATTCTAAGGATAGTAACTGGTAAGTTTTTTTTTTTTAAGAGGTTGCTAAGCAATTACAGTGATTTGGACATGAAAACATTGGATGTAGAAAGCTAATTTCCACGCTCAAGGAGTTTTCATAACTTTTATGATTACTTATTATAAGTCAAATTAGTTTAATTCACTTTCAAATGTCACATGATGTCAAATAGAGCAAAGATTTAAAATAGTGTGTTCTTTTTTAATTCAAAGAAGATACAAAATTATTGATCTAAAAAAGCTTCAGAGATTTCACAAATGTCCAGTTTCACTCATATTGCGTCTGATACTCAGTGGCTTGAGAAAAGAAAGCAGCCTTGTAGCTTCAGTTCCCAGTGTAATCTTAGCAGCTGAGAGAAGAGTTTGTTTTCCTCATTCATAATCTGTGTCTATTCAAATTAAATGATGAATTTTCTCCAACTGGGTTTTTTAAGAAACTTTTCCTCTTTTAGAAACATCAACTCATGTCCCAGCAATTATGTCATCTCTGTGGAAGAAGTTAGACCATACACTTTCTCAGATCAGGTAATAAAAAGCTTATATAATAAGCTTATCAGAATGTATATAATGATTTTGGGGTGTAAACACATGTAAGAAGCACCTTGAATTTAAAATCTTCTTATGACCCATATGGTACATTTATATAACACTAATATAATTTTGAAATTACTCTAAAGGTTATTGATATTTCTTTGTCTTTAATTGGAATAATTTGAAATATAGTACATACTTTAATAAAATGTTTAGTGAGGAAATTGAGACTTACAGAAATGTTTAATGACACTCCCAAGTTCCCATAGCAATTTACAGACAGATCTCTGGCTAGAATACAAATCTCATCCCAGTCTCGTGTGAATACAAGTCTCCTAATCCCAGTCCTCTGTGAATTCTTCTTATTCAGTTGCATCTTCATTACATATGCAGAGAATTGATGTGTGGAATCCATGACCTGCTGCTTCTTCCCTTGTAAAGAAACAAGCTTGAATAATAATACTTCTGGAATCTTGTACATTTAGAATTTTCACATGGCACTAATATTCACCTTATACCTAGGTCACAGCCTTGGAATGCCAGTTTCAGCATCCTTAGAAGGATTCCAGCCCTATTGATATCAATTTTATAACATCTCTTATTTAACTAGAGTCTGGTATGAAAAACTCAATTTCTTAACCCTTTCTCCCAGAGCTACTACAAGTGAATACCCCACTTAAATTCATCAGGGACCTCGTTTTCTTTCCTCAGTTTAAACTGCTAAAATGGCCCCAAATGCTTTATATCTAACTGTATCACATCTTATTTGGTAATCTTTCCTCTATTCCCCTTTCCTGACTTGTGTTTTCTCCCCTTGCCAATAATATTCAGTGGCATTCAAAATTTATTATCACCTATAAATACTATAAGTTATTGAGATATCTTATTGACAGGGTGTTGTTACATACAAAGAGAAGGCTCTTAGGTAGTCTCCAAGGTTGGTGTGTGTGTTATTGAAAATGCTTATTTGATTCAGTAAGTTTTGTGGCTCTTGTTGGTAGCCATTTGACAGATTTCCAAGGACAGTGGCACAGTATCTTGTCTCTTTACCAAATACATGGGTAACTCCAATTCACAGGAGTTACAGCTTGTATTGTGAATTTTCTTATATGTTTTTTGCTCCTTCTTTAGAGGTTGAATGAAACAATTTCATAGTCACAAATAAGATAGAAGCAGGATATCCTTTGAAATCAACTTTGGAATTCTGAAGTATTTATGGAGTCATATGTGAAATCAGAATTTCTCTGGGAAGCCATCTCTATAATTAAAAGAGATAACTGATAATTATAAAATTTTATATGTATAGTTTTCTTACATATTAAGTTCCTAAAGCCAAGTCAAATTGTATTCTTAATGAGATGTCAAGACTCTATAATGCATACTTCATTAGATAGAAACATGATAAAATTATTTGTGTGTGAGTTTGTTTACATGCCACTATTTTTCTATTAAAGCAAATAAGATTTGGTTACCCCTCCCCCCAAAAAAATGTGCTTGTTTTTTTGTCTGAGAGGGATCTACTGCCTTTTAACTCAATTTATTTTATGTGTGACTGCAACTAAATCAGAGTATATCAAGAAATTTTTTAATATCTAACTACTTTGTTTTATTTGTTAGGAGTATGCAAAGTTCCCCAGGGTTTGCTGCCAATCAGAGAGGTTGGTATTCAACTTTAAACTAAATAATATTCGGAATTACTTCAAACTCTATCAGAAGAACATTTTAATTAACACTGTATGTGTGCTAAGTTTATACAGATGGTGCCAAAAAAATGTATACACATTTCAAGAAAGGAAAAAACTATTAAAATTGTAGTACTTGTTATGTACCGATAAAAAAAGATGAATACGAGTCACGTTTGACTTCTGCAATTACAAGAGGTGCTCAAAGTGGTTACCATCAGCATCCAGACACTTTTGGTTACGGCGAACTAGTGCTTGAGCAATGTTGACCAAAGGTCCACTTGTATACATTTTTTTGGCACTCTGTATTTTGTTTAAACTACTTTTCTAAGTATAGTTATCATTTTAGGAACTAATAGTTTTATGTATTGTAAAAATATGCATTTTAAGTACTCCCTGTTTAAGTTTGATTTCTAATTTTTGGAGGTGTTATCAGTGTGAATTACTACAAAAGAAATGTACTCTTAGATTTATAAAGTTTTAACTCATTTTAGTTTGTGTCTTATGATTTTATCATATAAACTTAGTTCATATTTTTAGATCAATCTGTAGATCTAACATGTTAAATAATAGGATATGTATCATGTAGACTTCTTAAAATTCCCAAACTACTCTTGACATTGAGTTAATTTTTTAACTCCTCATGTATTTCAGCCCGAACAAGAAGTGGGATTGCAGAAATCAAACGGCAGAGAAGGCTTGCATCTCAAACAGCTCCTATCAGTTCAGAGTTGCTGACTTTACCGTATCTTTCAGGACAGTTTACTACTGCTACTTCTGCTCCTTTGACAGCTACACAAGTTATTCGGCCAACTAGCCAAACTTCAATTCCTTTGAGGTCAAATATTGTAGTAGTTAACCATTCACAGTCACAAGACACTGTGACCAGTAAGTTTAAATTTTACTCTCATAAATTTTGTTTTTAATCAATTGTATAAACGAGATGATATACTAATGTTTTTATACTTATGGTGTAAAATTATAGCAAAGAAAAAAAGAGAGAGACAGACTTTAAGTAAATCTCTGAGACACTTTAATCTAGAATTCTTATTTGTATTCTAACTGAAGTTCAACCTTGAGCTTTGTTCTAATTCTCAGTTTTCTACATTAAGAGAAAAGATCTCGTTGCATTTGATTTTAAAAGGAATACACATATTTCACCACCTCCTTATTTTTGTTCATGTTAATCTGTCCTCCTATTTACGTCTATCTCTACATGTTGAAAATCCTTCATTCTTCTGGCTGAAGCTTAGAGTTCTAGGGATAAACTTAGAAATCATCTTAGGTACATTTTGCTTGTTGTATACTTGAAACTTTTGAAAACACATGATATTAAGGGGCAAAAAGCTAGTTAATAACAGAGTTGGAATAGAATTGAGTTGCCAGCTCTCTGTCTAGACCAATCTTTTTCTCTTTTGTGCAGCTAAAATTTACCATCCATTACATTCTCCCTCGTTTGCATCTTTTCTCCAATCTCTTTTATACCTCTGGGTAAAAACACTTAGTATCTATACACTATAGTATACACTTAGTTTATACTTCTTATAATTCTCCCCTTCTGCCATATTATATTTTGTTAAGACTGTACTGTACTTTGTGTTTTATTGAAAAACCGTAAGTCATAGGTGCTATATTTTATTCATCTTATATCTTCTACAGTACCTTGCATATGGTAGGCACTCAGTGTATACTAACTGAATTTAATATAAAGTTTTGCAGTGCCACTTATTCCATTAATTCGAGTTTAGAAAACGATTCCGTTTCCTTGACTTACTGCTTTGTTTTCTTGAAATACAGCTGGAGAGCCTTTAAGTATCATTCCTGGTCCTCAAGAGAAGAAAACGCATGCCAGTTTAATGTCTCCTGGTAGACGGAAAAGGTAAATGCTTTTTAAAAGGGCAAGTTTTTAAAAACCTTAAAAAAAAATTAGTGCCAGCATATTTACACTGTAAATAAAATTAACAAGATTGGATTAAGTTCTGGGGACTATTTACTGTTACATCCATTCCAAAATACATTTTTCACATTATAACCTCCCTAAAATCAGGTTGCATCTTATAATGGCATATCACTCTTTCATTGGAAATATGCTTTTTCTGTTGTGGTACAAAAATTTATATCTTAAAATTGATGTTCCCTCAAATTTTTTTGAAGTGAATGTTTTCTAAATACATGTAAGTAAATACTGGCATGTTTAAGGGTCTACAAACACATCTTTAAAGTCTTTAATCAGTTGATAGTTAGAGATCTTTTCAGGGACAATCTGAGTAAAGTTATTTCTGTCCTACTTAGCCCGTGTCTATTTGTTTGAAGGATTTCAGAAAAGAGGGCTATTAGTTTAAAATGGTATTTTTTAGTTTTGTTTGTTTTTTTCTGTTTTCTCAACTGTCATGCCAAGTGTATTTTTGTTGGAGTTTTTACCACTAGTTTTCTCTCATTCAAGGCTAACCTCAGCCTCCTTTATGGCAAGCTTTCTCACTTAGCTACATGAAATAGTAAACAACTACCGTGTTTCCCTGAAAATAAAACCTAACTGCAAAATAAGCCCTATCATGATTTTTCAGAATGCTCGTAATATAAGTCCTACTCCAAACATAAGCCCCAATTAAGATCATCAAGCCAGACATGACTGTTTGAATAAATATAGAGTTTTGTACATGAATAAATGTAGATTGTTGGAGCAAAAATTAATATAAGACCCAGTCTTATTTTCGGGGAAACACAGTATAATAATACCTAACACTTATAGGAACCTTGACCTTTTTATAAAGTGTTTACGTATACTTGATTTCAATTCTTTCATAAACCCAATAATGCTGTTGGTCTTATCCCATTGTAAAGTGGGTCAGAGGGTCATAGTTTATTTTGCTACAGACCACATAGCTAATAAGTGGTAAAGCGACCTCAAATTCATTTCTTAATTCATGTCTAATAATGCTTTTCTACTCTACTGCCCTTTGTTCCTACCACAAATCCAGAAAATATCTGTTCTACCAAGGTCTTAAGATTTATGTTGGTATATATAATTATCAGTGAATCTATTGATCATACAAGTTAAAAAGACAAACTTTTAAAATGTGTTTCAGTGAATCTCAAAGGAAAAGTATTACTTTGTCTGGGCCTCAGTCAACGATACGGAATTTCCAGGATCCTAATGCATTTGCAGTAGAAAAAGTAAGTGACTCTCCCAAACTTTGCAACTTGAGATATTTCTTGAGTTTTACAATATTAATATATATACCGTGTGTGTGGGGAGGGGGGGTATATACTGGGGATGCCAAAAAAATGTATACACATTTTAAGAGATGTTAACACTTTGGTCAGCATTGCTCAAGCGGTAGTTCCCTGTAATCAGAAGTGTCTGGACACTGATAGTAACCACTCTGAGCAACTCTTGTAATTGCAGATATCAAGCGTGTCTTGTATTCATCTTTTGTTGTCAGCATATATTAATACAGTTTTTTCCTTTCTTAAAATGTGTATACATTTTTTTTGGCACCCTCTGTATAGTGTGTGTGTGTGTGTGTGTGTGTGTGTGTGTGTGTGTGTGTGTGTAAAATACAGTAGTATTTCTATAAGACTGTGCAGTAGAATGGCCTTGGGATAGAGGGTGGTGAAGTTTAACAGGAAACAAACAGTTCATTCAGAAAAGATAACGTGCAATCACACCAAGTAAGAAACAGCTGTATGTTTAGGAAATAGTAAATACATTGTTGTTTGGTTACGAAATATAATATGTCATTTTACTAGAGTCAGATTATTAAAAAGCTTGGATGAAAAGCTAGAGTGTGGAATTGTGTTCTGTAATCAATGAAGAAAGAGTTGGTGAAGGATCTGTGAAAACACTTGGCAGTTATAGAATGTATTCAGGTGTTAATATAGAGGGAGCCACCGTAACTTCTGAATTTCCACCTAGATTTATTAAAACTACCCAGCTTCTAATAATTGGTTCTTTTAAAATAAATAACATAATATTCTATCTATCCTTTTGCTAATATTGACATTCTTTTCCAGCAAATGGTTATTGAAAATGCACGAGAAAAAATATTGAGCAACAAATCTCTTCAAGAAAAGCTTGCGGAAAACATTAATAAATTTTTGACTAGGTAAGCTGTTGTGTTTAAAATGCCTAATTGTTTTTGCCTTATTGAGAACTACGTTAAAAATTTTCCTTTCTATATTACAGTGACAACAATACTGCTCAAGCGCCAAAGCAAACGGATAGCAATCAGAGACTGGTTGCTGCTACTGAACCAGAGACTTCAATTGATGAACTCCTGGGACTTCAGGTATGAGGAGAGGCGTGTCTGTGTGTAGTACATACACTTATAGTTAAAACTGATGGCAGTTTGTGTTCATTCAAAACCATTGTCAACAAATTACAGAGAATATATAAAATTGTTTAAAATAATTTAAGGTATAGATTTCCATTATTGTCTGAATGTAATCTGTTCCTGAAACTGTGTCTGATATTGAAATTTCAAATAGTCAAAATTCATTACAGTCATGCACCACATAATGATGTTTTGGTCAATGACAGAGTGCTTATATGAAGGTGATCCCATAAGATTATTAATGGAGCTGAATTTTCTGTAAGAAATGGAAGGATATGTGGTTCAAGAGGAATTTTTTTTCTGACAACAGTAGTATCTGTGGAGCCTGGCAATAGATCTCCTCTCACAGCACCTCAATTTTGAGCGCACAAGTTATAGCCTAATCAGTCAGCCAATGACTTGATTCAGTGACAGAGGAGCCTGTCCCCAGCACTACATATTCAGAGGACGCTAGAGCCCTTCCAGGTCTAGCTTGATGGTCTTCAGAGTACATTGCTATAAATTCTTTGTTGAGTACCTAAGACCTTGTACAAGGACACAGGTCCACAGAAGCTACCTTAGAAGTATTAAGTGCCTCTATCACTTTAGTAAAAGCTTTCTATGGTAGTGTGGAGCCAGTCTGTGTACTTTGGAAATATTTTCAGGTTATAATGATGTAAAGCGTAGATAAGTTTTATTTCTTCCATCAGTTCAATGCCAGAGAGAACCCTTGTACCAGATAGGGTTAATGGAACCAAAAACAAATTTCCAAAGTCAAAGTATTGAATCCTCAGTACTATACCTGCTTCATGTTAAAATCACCCACTTTAGTTTATGGATACCACAAAGTTCCTTTATCTAACCACTAGTACAACATGCAGTAGCCAAAACCACATCGCCATGACAACCCTCTATGCCCCTTTATCTCTCCATCTGGATTTCTTATTCCTACTGAGCCTCAGACCCTTTCATTCCCTCCTGACAGTCAGTTTTGGTGATCTGTGCCTTACCCAGTTTCTCCTCCATATTTCCAATCAGCCTAGACCACATCCCTGTTCATGGAGCAGCTTTGACAGCACCTATGTTCTGTTGCTGAGCCTGTCAGAAGGAAGCAGTTGGGGGAGGAGTGGTTTATGGGACAGTATTTATAAAACCTACAGCAGTGTACAGCAATGTCCTACGCCTTCACGTTCACTCACCACTCACTCACTGACTCACCCAGAACAACTTCCAGTCTTGCAAGTTACATTCCTACTGAATACTATATACAAGTATACCATTTTTTTCTCTTAGACCATATTTTTACAGTACCTTTTGTATGTTTAGAAACAAATACTATTGTGTTAAAATTGCCTACGGTATTTAGTACAACAACATGCTATATTGGTTTGTATATAAGAGCAATAGGCTATACCATATAGCCTACATGTGTAGTAGGCTGTATCATCTAGGTTTGTTTAAGTACACACTACGATGTTCACACGACAATGAAATCAACTAATGATGCATTTCTCAGAACATATCCCGTTGTTTGGCGACGCATGACTGTTTACTTTTTTCCAGTTTTATTGAAAAATGATTGATATACATCACTGTATAAGCTTAAGGCATAGAGCATGGTGGTTTGATTTACATATGTTAAAATTGCATTTTATTTAAATGATAATAATATGACATTCCTAACCCATATAATAACTAACCAGCTCTTTCAGATATCAGTAAAATACTTCTAGATACATTGTAGACTTCTAAGTATGTAATACTTAAGATTCATTAGTGGGTATATTTGTACAATAAGCAGCAGTTCCGTACAATGTATATGTAATAATTTAAACTGCTGCAAACTATATAAAAGTGTAAAGAAAAAAATGAAGTAATATGTTAAAGATATATAATGAATCCAAGTAATATTTAACAAAATAAAATGAAAAAGAAAAAAAAAAGATCTTTTTTAAAAAAAGAAAGGTTATTAACTAAATGAGTAATTGTATGAAATTTACTGTGAAGAGAAGGAAGATAGGGAATATAGTCACTGTTGCTATTCAGCAATAGTGATGGTGAAAGTGTAAACTGGTAAAGGAAGAATTTAACAATATATGTTTTAAGATTTGTCCATGTGCAAATATCCTATTTGAAGAGCAGCTGAGATTGTGACTGTAGCACACCCTTTTACTTGGACTGTCAGATGATATGATCATTTTTGTTGCCATGCCCACAAAATGAATTCATTATAGCAGGTTTTCTTTCGAATGATAAATTCTGTGTAATACCACTGAATTTTATTTTCTTTTTGTCAGTCCCTTCAGAATATTTTTTAAAAATTGTTGGTATATTTATCTTAAATTATCTACCAATACTACTTTAAAAACCTCTTCTATCTTAATGTTGAACAAATACATGTTGCCTGTTCTAAATTTTTATAGTCTCAATTTCCTTGCTTGTATTTTCTCCACAAACACATCAGAAATCAGGTGGTTACCATAATCAAGGCACTCTGCTAGATACTGTGAGAGATTATATGAAAGTGAAGACACAATCCTCTGCTCTTGGTTGTTCATAATATTGTATAGTATGTGGGAAAAGTTAAAAATTCAGATTTAAATAACTTTTTAAAACAGCAAGACACAATATCCAACTGAGTAGTATATGCATCAGCTTCACTAAGAGGTGAACGGCCAGTTGTACAAATAGGTAAAGTAGGAATTTTTTAAATATCTGCTTGTTAAAAGCATCAGTAAAGAAAATTAAAAGGCAAACCACCAACTCGCAGAAAATATTTATAATACACATCTGGCAAAGAATTTATATCCAGAGTATATAAAGAGCTCCCACAAATTAATAATAAAAGATAAACTGTCCTATTTTTAAATATGAGTGAAAGACTGGAGCAGGCAGGGAAGATACAGGAATGGCAATTAAGCCCATGAAAAGATACTCAACATTATTTGTCATTTGGAAAATGAAAGTTAAGAATACAATGAGCTGCCACTGCACACTTATTAGAATGACTAAAATAAAAAACCTGACACCACCAGATGTTGGCGAGTATGTGAAACAACTAAAACACTGAAAAATTGCTGGTGGAGGATGTAAAATACAGCCAGTTTGGAAAACAGATAATTTCTTACAAAGTTATATATACACCTACCTTGTGACCTGGCAATTACTACTTGTTTTTTTTACCCTAAAGAAAACAAATATATTCACAAAAAGACTTACACAAGAATATTCATAGCAGTTTTATTCATAATAGACAAACACTGAAAACAAACCAAATATCCATCAACAGAAAAAAATAAATTCTGACATGGTCAAAAAATGGAGTACTACTGAACAATAAAAAAGAATTTGCTATTAATACACAATAAAACATGGATGAATCTCAAAAGGTGTGGTTTTTTGTTTTGTTTTTTTTGTGGGTGACAATGATCCCTTTATCTTCTATTTACCGTATTTCCCCATGTATAAGATTCACCCTTTTCTGGAAAATTTGGGGTCTAAAAACGGTGCATCTTATACAGTGGTTGTAGTTTTTTTCACTTGCATTTCCTGCTTTTTTCGCACTTGTTTTTGCGCTCATACAACCACTGTATAAGACGCACCCAGGTTTTTTTTTTTCTTTTAAAGATTTTATTGGGGAATTGGGGGAGGGGAACAGCGCTGCGGAGTCAGGGGAAGGGGAACAGACAAGTTGCTGTACTTTTGTTCTTCAGTCTAGTTGTGGAGGACGTCGCTTCACTGGCCCATGTTGCTATTATCATTGCGCTCTACCTGGGTGAGGCAGATTGGTCGCCGGCCTCTGGACAGCCGCCCTCGGCGGCTCTTGGCAGCGCACCCAGTTTTTAGACCCCAAATTTTTCAAAAAAGGGTGCATCTGATACATTAGTTTCAGGTGTATCAAAAGGTATGTTGATCAAAGAAGGTAGACATAAAAGAATGCATATTGGGTGGTTCTATTAAAGTTCTAGAATGGGCAATACTAATTTACTGATAGAAATCAGAAATTGTTGCCTGAGTGAGGGTAAAGAGAGTGATTTGCCAAAGGGAGGTTTTTCTTTAGAAAGGGGAATGGTGTGTGGATGTGTGAATTCTTCGGGTGATGGGAATGTTCTACATTTTAATTTTGATTGGGGTGATGGTACACAGTCCTTACCATCGTCAAATCTCATTCAACTGTGGGCTTAAGATCTGTGTATTTTATTGTCTAAATTATACCTTGCTTTTATAAAATATTTACAAATTTAATTTGTAAGTACCTTTGGAATGTGTATTTTAGGATTCTTTGGAAAGTTTAGAATAAAATGAGAGATATACTAGAAAAATGTGTTTCTTCAGCAATAACTTATAAAAGGGTATGGTGCACCATTTCATAGTTAGATTAACATTGGATTCTTTACTTGACACTTATATTACTGTAAATTTCCAAGTTCATGGATATAGAAATATTTGTTCAAGCTCCTGATTTCTCCTAAATCACACTTCATCAAGAATTATTGATGTTCTCTCTGCATCCTGATAATCCAAGTTAATTGGTTCTTTAACTTCAAACAATTTTTTTTTTCATTTTATGGTCATTTTTATTTAAAAACCCAACTTTTTATCACTGTATGACGTAAGTTCCACTTTACCTCTTGTTCCACATTAATGTCCTTTCCCATGGGATTCAAATATATTCTGCTTCACCAAAATTGAGGAATTTGCAGAATGACATATAGATACCCGAAATTGAGAATTTTAAATTTCCAACTATAAATGGAGAGTAAATAAATACCCCTAGGGCCCGCCGAGTGGCTCAGTTGGTTAAGAGCTCGCTTGGGAGCACCAACCCTGAGCAGCAGGGCCGCGCTTCAGATCCCACATTAAGGGCCAGTGACGCTGCGCCCTCTACAGCTAAGATGATGAACAACAGCTCAACCTGGAGCTGGGCTGCTGTGTCGCTGGCGACGGTGTAGGCTGCAGCCCCTGCTGCAGTGGGCTGCCGTGAGCTACCACCGTTATGTGGCTGGCAGCCAACGTGAGCGGCCGGCAGCTGGTGTGATCTGCCAGGAGCCACCGTGAGCAGCCAACCAATGACTGGCGACCGATTGCCTCACCTGGGAAGAGCACAATGATCATACCAACATGGGCCAGTGAAGCGATGTCCTCCACAACTGGACTGAAGAACAAAACAGCAATTTGTCTACCTGTCTGTTCTCCTTCCCCGATTCCCAAACGCTGTTCCCCTCCAATTCCCCAATAAAATCTTTTAAAAAATAAATAAAGTAAATACCCCTAGCAAGAATACTGAAATTTCTTTGAAATGCAGTGTTCTAGCTGAAAACATTCTATCAGTTTTGCTTTTTATTCTATGTTTGTTTTATTTTTTAACAAAATCTCTTAAATCTTTATGTAAAACTGATGAAATTAAAATACATCATTTTATCCAGCTACTTTGCACACTTTCTAACATACTACTTCAGCTCCAATGTGAGAATTATTAGTCTACTCTGTTTGCAATGAATTTACATGAAACGTGGTGTTTTACCCCAATAGTTTGTATGGGTGAGAAATCTCAGCACTCTTGCTGACTGCTGTGGATAGGGTATATACCCTTTACCCCATCGCACACACCAGCTTTGAATAAGTTATTCTAAAGTGTGTTCGGCATCATTCCATTTAAATCATAATGGTCTCCAAAAAAAGTTCAGATGTCGAGTAAACCTGGAAATATATTCAATTCAAAAATAAATATAAATTAAGACAACAGATTACTTTTACATAATTAGGCTGATAATGCTTAAAAATTGCTAATGCCTATTATTTGTAAGAGCACATTTTTATATAACACAGAACAGGCTGGAAGGCTGCTTAGAAGTAGTTCTCAAATTTTAAATATGTATATCTTTTTTCCATTGAGAAGAATTTATCCCAAGAAATGAACAGGTACCTGAATAAAAATTTTCATTGAAGTAGTATTTATCATAATTGAAAATTTAAAAATATTCAAATGTCCAAAAGTGGGAATTGGTTAAAGTATGGCATAGTTATGCAAACAAAAATGTTTGTATGTCTGTTACAAAGGGGTTCTTTCCATATAAAACATAATTAAACATTTTGCTTTGTAATATTAAAAGACAATATAGGGAATATTTAAAAGCATGAACCCACAAGAACAAAAAAGAGGACAGGATAGAGAAAAAATTTTTTGGAAGTCAAAATGAACAAGTGGTACCTAACTAACTTGGCAGTAAAGGCAAATCTGAGATAAAAGCCACTTTACAACCCAGAAGCCCCAAAAGGCCCGTCACCAGTACTTCTGAATATAAAGATAGGGCTTTGACAAACAGGATGATAAGGTGCAAAATTTAGGAAGTGATTAAACAATCATATCTTTTCCCCATTTCACACTATCTCCCAGAAACACTTGTCAGTCATAAACTCTCCCAGAAAGAAATCTTAAAAGAAAAACACTAAAAATACAGATGGTTTTGTAAGATTATTCTTACAGCGTAGATTGTAGTTGACAAGCTCCCACCATTAGCACAGTTTTCAGGTAGCTTTTGGCATGTTACTTGTAAACAGCAAGGATTGTCCAGCATTTGAAAACAGCATTTAGTGTAAAAAGATCAAAGTAGACAGGTAAAAGGGGTAAGATTTATATTAGAGAACCTAGAAAGCAATGTACAATAAAATAAGCTAATGTGAAAAAAGAAAAACAGGTTAAAGAACATTATAAAACCAAATTCATAGAAAAAGAAATCAGATTTATGGTTACCAGAGGTGGGGGGTGGCAAATGGGGAGTTGGATGAAGTGGTCAAAAGATACACACTTCCCTTATAAGATAAGAAAGTGCTGGGGGTGTAAGTACAACATGATGACTGTATTTAACGCTGCTGTATGGTATATTTGTTTGAGAGTAGAATCCTAAGCAGTCTCACAAGGGGGGGAAAAAACAAAAAAAAACATTTTTTCTCTTTTATTTTTTTTAATCTAAATATATGAGGTGATGGATGTTAATCATTTTACAGTATATATATATATATATGTATATATGTATATATATATATATATAGGTGGAGTCCTTATGCTGTACACTTGAAATTTGTACAGTGCTACATGTTAAGTAAAAAACCATAGCATGATTTTATTTTGTATTTATATACATATATAGTGCCTATGTTCATTTTATTTTAATGTTTGGGAATATATTATTTTGTTGGTATCAAACCATTCTAATTCAATGAGGATCACTTCTTTTTTTGTTTTTCCCCAGAGTGAAATTCACATGTCTGAAGAAGCTATACAGGATATATTGGAACAGACAGAATCTGATCCAGCATTTCAGGCACTCTTTGATCTCTTTGACTATGGTAAGAATACCATTTCTTTCAAGGCAGTTAGAAGAAAAAAGCTTCTCCAGTTTCTTTGGAAACTTAACCAAAGTGAAGCAGCATTCCCCAGAGCATCTGAAAAAAGTTCCTAATTTTCATTAAACGTGAATATGAAAGGGGTTTTGTTATTTTTTTTTTCTTAAAGAAATGTTAGCTGTAAAAATGGAGAACAGTTTTGTGATTTGTTTTTGTGGGCATTTTTGTACGTACGTACATTATACTAAACACAGTTGGATAAACAAAAGGAATACGAAAATTGGCCATTTCCCTCAATATGGCCTAGTGCAGTAATTCCCAAAGTGTAGTCTCCCAACCAGCAGTATCAGCGTTACCTGAGAACATGTTAAAAATGCAAATTCTTGGACCCACCCCCACCAGGTGGTTTCTGATACTAAGCTAAAGTTTAAGAACCACCAGTGTGGCAGAAAAATCTTTTTACTTGTCAGTGATATACAAGGCAACATATTAAAAACATCCAGAAGACCATAATTAAAACCAAAGTTGAACATTTGCTTGACCACTGTCAAGCTGCATTAATTGATGCTTATTTTTATTTTGGTCATTTAACCAATTGTTTCCCTGTTCCCTCTTAACAGGTAAAACAAAGAATAATAAAAATATATCACAAGGCATTTCCAGTCAGCATATGGAAACCAATCCCAATGTAGTCTTAGCAGATGAAACTAATCTAGCAGTTAAAGGTTCTTTTAAAACAGAAGAATCTGGTAAGAATTTGACTTTGTTAATATCATCAATCCAAATCCTAATGTCAGTCTCTTGATTAGAAAAAAATAAAAAGAAAAATACTCCCCGGCCTTTAGTACTTTGATTAAAAGGTGAGTTTTTAGTACTTACTCTTTTGTGAAACAATAGATTCTCAACCTGCAAAATTCGGTATTAATAGTGTTGACCAATTTGACAAACGCCTATAACATTTAACATAATTTTTGAGCCACAAATTCAAATCCCTAATATGTAAGGTTGATGTTAATATTCCTATGTGTCTATGAAGTCAGTTCTTTATATTTCTGCTTCCCATGGAGTACCAATATATGGTACATAATTGCCTGACAATAACCACTTAGTGAATATGTCAATCTTGGGTCTTTTAAATATTTACCAATTTTCTTCAAATTTTACTTTTGTGAAATATAACACATGTACAGAAGTGCACAATAAAAAATGTATATAGCTCATTGAATTAAAATTCAGTGAATACCATATAACCAACTCTCAAGTCAAAAAATAGAACACTGCCAGCACTAACAAAACCTCTCTTCATAACCCTTCCCAATCAATATTATCTCCATCCCTACTCCTCATAGATAACCATTATCCTGGCTTCTCTCACATTATCCTGAAATCTCACACTTCTTGCTAAATTTTATGCATCTTTAGTACCACCTCTGTCAATTTCTGTCTATAACAAGCTGTGCCAAAATAATCTTTTCTGCTCATCTGTTCTTAAATGATATTATACCCTCCAGCCCCCCAAAACCCTGATGGCTTCCAAGTTTCACATGATGTTTTCTAAAAGCTGGTTTTGGGGTATCTCAGACTACATTCCTACTTTGAGTCCTCTGCATACACCTAAGCCCAATCCTCCATTTCTTAGGTTGAATTATAGTGGGTGTGTCTTTCTTACTATATATTATGTGTGGAAGACTGCTTCAATTAGGCTTTACCCTGCAGAAAATGAAAATTGAAATCCTGTTTTCTAAGAAGGTCCTTCCACTTCATTGAAACTGTCTACCCCTGCATTTATTTGGCCTGGATGTATTGGGTTGTCGGAAAAGTCATGACGCATTTTTGCGACGAAAAACAGAAAAAATATGTCATGACTTTTCCGACAACCCAATAATTTCCACTAATCTTCCCACAATAAGGATTCAAATGTGCTCTAAACCCAATATTATTTTACCAGTGTCACATGAACAGAATTATGTGATAAACGTTTTCTGGATTTTTCCCTCTATTTTTTATATTATTGTTATTATTTTTCTGTCCTAAACTGAATGCTGTTTGACAAGTTTATCAGTATTATTTTCTGAAGTATCCTTTCTTTTTATTCCAACTATTCCACTTCTTTTGTTTTTCAAAGATCTCTTTATATAAAACTTTTATAACACTTTCTCACTTCCCCAGGCAGAAAGTGGCACATTTTGCTCCTCTGCTTTTATAGTTTTTACCATGTTTTATGACTTTCTGTTCTGTATCTGCTTCCCTTACTAGCCAGATTTCTCCAAGGTCATTCATCTCTGCATTCCAGTACCAGTCATATGCTTGATCTTCAATAAGTGTGTGTTGAATATTAAACAGTATATATCAAAGGTTGATCATGCAAAATGTACTTGATCCCATTTCACCTTTAAAAATGTATCAGATAAAGTAAGGTCAACAGAGATGGCAAGTGTTGAACAGCCAGATGTTTTGGAAAAAAAAACTAAATGTTAGAGCCAGATTTTTTACATATTGGTAAATATTAGACGCTCTTAAACCTGTATACTGTTTTCTTCATTGTGTCATCTTTTTCCAAGAAGCTTGTAAAACCATGTGGCACTGTTTTAAAAGGTATCAGTAATAAGAAAAGTACCTCTATGTGTTTGACACTCAGCAAGTGGGTGATACAGTTTATCAGGCT
The DNA here is from genome assembly GCF_001890085.2 of Hipposideros armiger. Taxonomy (NCBI): domain Eukaryota; kingdom Metazoa; phylum Chordata; class Mammalia; order Chiroptera; family Hipposideridae; genus Hipposideros; species Hipposideros armiger. The sequence goes on along the minus strand of NW_017731930.1, from coordinate 281,835 downwards.
TCCGCTTGCTGGTATGCCTGTGATTACTTAATTATCTAAACAGGTTTTACAGTAAAGTTGATACTTCAGAAGCAGCATGTACTCACCATATCTTTCTACCATCCTAATGTTTTGCAGATGATCAATCTGGTCACCCCCCATGTACATCTTATCAAAATGAAGACACGTCAAATGCTTTGAAGAATGGCAACAACCATGATGAGCTCAGACAGGAAGCCCAGGAACATTTTTCTCAGATAGGCTCTAGCGTCCAGAAAAAGCCCTTCAAAACAGTTGTACCTACTGAACAGAACTGTAACCTTGACGTTACCTTTGAGTCTGTGCCTAATTTAAATGACTTTAACCAAAGAGTAAATTCTGATGCTGAATGTAATCAGCATTGTGCCGAGTTATACACCAGTCAGATGTCCACTGAAACTGAAATGGCTGTGGAAGTTGAAAAGAATTCTTTGTCTCCACATGTGCCCAATGAGCCTCGATTACAGCCCGATCAGTCTGACACACGAGTAACTTCATTTGTTTCCCTTGATGGTGAAACTAACAATGAAAACTTAATTCTTTCTGGGAAAAGTTCTCAACTTTTATCCCAAAATATACCATTAACTGGAAAGCCATCTAAAATAAGTCAATTTTGTGAAAGTTCTAATGATACAGGAAGACTTAAAACGAATTTCCATGGTTCCAAGTCACCAGATTCTAGCGAAATTCACCAAAGTAAAATTGAAATTAATAATGTATTACCACTTGCATCACAACAACTTTCAGATTGCCAAGGTAATTCTTCACTTCAAAGTAAAATATTACCTGTGTCTGTTGAAACTTCAGGTTTAAATGTATCTGAACAAGAAGTAGAAATTCATCTTGGAAATTCAATCTCTTCAATTAAACAACCATCTAATGAGTGTTTAATTGTTGAGTTGAATCATTCAGACCATGAAACTCAGCCCTCCAAGTCTGACAAAGCTGCTTTGAATTCACAAGAGCCTTCATCTTCTGTAAAAGAAGATGGAGATGGTCTTTTTCTCTCTTTAAGTGAAAATAACTGTGGGGACGTTGCATTGATGCCACCAGAAGGTAATCTTATAGAAGACAGACATTCTCTTCCTTCAGAATCTGTGTGTTCTTCAATGGTAGATCCTCACCCTGAGTCCCAAAATACTAGTGATAAACCTGCTGGCAACAACTCAACAGAGATAGACGGATCAAATATTGTCTCTCTCAAAATTATCATCAGTGAGGATTCATTTGTTTCTGCAGATACTGAACTTAACAGTGCTGTTTCTAGTATCAGTGGAGAAAACTTGCCAACTATAATTTTGTCTTCTGCTAAATCACCTGCCAAAAATGCAGAATTAGTTAAATGCCTGTCTTCAGAAGAAACTGTAGGTGCTGTCGCATCTGCTGAAGGAAGCGGGGATTCAGCCTCAGTGGAACAGAGCCTTTTGGTGCTCAAACCTGAAGACTCTGCAGTAAACAACACTCAGAATGAAGACAGCATTGCTTTTTCAGCCAGTGTCACACCATGTGTTTCCAAGGATGGAGGGTACATACAGTTGATGCCAGCTACAAGTACAACTTTTGGCAATTCAAATAACATTCTGATAGCTACCTGTGTGACTGATCCAACAGCCTTAGGAACAACTGTAAGTCAGTCTAATGTTGTGGTGTTGCCTGGGAATTCTGCACCTCTGACTGCCCAACCTCCACCACCTCAATTACAGACACCACCAAGGTCAAACAGTGTATTTGCTGTCAACCAGGCTGTGTCACCCAACTTTTCACAAGGTAACTTGAAGAATATATTGAAGTTTCTTTCCCCGGAATGGGCTCTAATTTCTCTTGTGTATACAGTTATCAACTAGCAGGTAATAAGAAGTCATAGATAGATGTTAATATGAGAAAAGATTATGAAATTTGTGATTATACCTCTAGCTAATTAATTCAGTCAAACCTGTTTTTAAATCTGGTAAGCAGTAAAATTCAGTGGTTAATTTTTTTATATTTTTTCACAATTACTTGCCAATCCATGTGCTAAGGTACAAAAGAGAAAAGAAAGGCTAATTTACCAAATAGCTATTATAGTCCTAATTTTCAAGGAATTATCTTTTTGGATATACTTTCAAGACACAACTTGAATTTCTCCCTCCATAAAGCCCTTTGTAATTTCTCACTGTCTTCCGCCTTCCAGGAATTGATCTCTGTCTTTAGAATTCTTTGTTTATGGGAGTACTTGTGGCATTTATTACATAGTGATTGACATGCCTGTCATTTTGGTCATTTTTGATTATGTGTTCCTTGAAGATAGAGCTTGTGGCACATTCATCTACGTTTCCTTATATATTGGTTCCCAACCTTCTTGCCCCTTTTTTACATTATAAGCATACAGTAAAATCTGATTAAGCATCAGCAATTAAGTATTAAACCTGATGGATCTGTTTCTAGTGCTGTTTAAAAGAAGGTAAAGGAGGTGTCAGAATTGGCATAGAATGTGAAACTTGAGCTGAAGCTTAGAGAAATAAGGTAGTATTTGGAGTAAAAGGAAAGGAGTCTTAAGCAGCACAAGTGTAGGTAGGTATTTGAGAGATGGAAGAAAGTGTTCATGAAAGTGAAATCAACCTGACAGGAGCAGTTAGTGAATGTCTGAGGAAAGGATTCATTTACAGAGCAGAGCTAAATGATGATAGCCACAGACTATTGTTGACTCCTAAAGACCACATAAGCATTGTGATTTCTGCCCCCACCCATAATTTTGACTGGTTGCTCACTTATCTGGACCCTTTTTGACCAACACCACTGAGAGAATAGGTGGGGATTGTGAGCAAGTCTTATGCTGTTAACATTCAGTTGGGACCCTAATTTTAATCAGTTTCACTATTCTTTGTAGAGGAATCAAAATAGAACTGTAATATGATACCCTGGCTATAGAGCCTTATGGTGTTTACCTTGACTAAATGCCCTAAGACTACTTTAATTTTCAAATTGACTTTTTTCAACTTGTTAGCATTACTGTTTGTCCTCAATTAATTTTTTTAAAAGGAGAGTAGATGGTAAAGGAAACAGGATTATAATTTTAGATAATTCATTTCAAATTAGTAATTGTTTTGATGTCTTGTGTTTATGAGAGAAAATCTTATTCTGAGATTTTACTTTATTTTATTTTATTTTTTTTTAGGATCTGCCATCATAATTGCTTCTCCGGTCCAGCCTGTACTCCAAGGAATGGTAGGAATGATTCCTGTATCTATGGTTGGACAGAATGGAAATACATTTTCTGCTCCTCCTCAGCAGGTAAGATTTCTGAACTAAAAATGGTGCAGTGATACTTTCCAGACATAGTATAATTAATGGCATTGTGTCTTATAGGTCCTTCATATGCCTTTGGCAGCACCCATATGCAATAGAAGTATCCCTCAATTTCCCATCCCTCCAAAATCTCAGAAGACCCAGGGACTAAGAAGTAAGCCTTGTACAGGTACATTTTTAAGTTCATTAGTGTCAACTTGATGTCTATGTATTCATTTGTTTACAACAACAACATAGTATTGTCTTTTTGAATAGTTATATCATTCCAAACAAGTGATCATCCATTTTTTACTTAAAAGTTTTTTTCAGTAATTTAAAAGATAAATGGAACAAAATCGAGTTTAGAAAGAGACCACGTATTTATAGGAACATGCATGTGGTGAAATGAAGGTAACATCAAAAGTCAGCAGACAGGATGGATGAAATTTATTGACTGGTATATGTACTACAGGAAAAAAGTAGACCCCTCCCTTATACTAGACACAAAAGTGAACTCCAAGATGATTAAAGACCTAAAAGTGAAAGGCAAAACAATTAAACAATAAAAGAAAACGTAAGAATATCTCAATGATACTGGGATAAAAGAATTGCTTTTAAAAAATAAAAACATAGGGCCGACTGAGTGGCGTGTTGGTTAAGAGTTGTCTTGGGATGCCAGCTCTGAGCAGCTGAGCAGCAGGGCCCCGGTTTGGATCCCACATTAGGGCCAGTGACGCTGCGCCCTCTATAGCTAAGATGATGAACAACAGCTCAACCTGGTGCTGAGATGCCGTGAGTCACCGGTGACAGTGTAGGCTGCAGTGGGGCTGGCCGGCAGCTGGCATGGGCTGGCCGGCAGCTGGCGTGAGCCGCTGTCCAGTGGCTGGCGACCAATCTGCCTCACCTGGGAAAAGCGCAATGATAATAGCAACATGGGCCAGTGAAGCGAGGTCCTCCACAACTAGACTGAAGAACAAAAGGATAGCAACTTGTCTATTCCCCTCCCCTGATTCCCCAATGCTGTTCCCCTCCCCCAATTCCCCAATAAAAAAATCTTTAAAAATAATAATAAAATAAATAAAAGCATAATTTATAAATGGAAAAATGTAATCGTGCTGACTATAAAGTTAAAGATTTTGTCAACAAAAGACACTACAAAGTAACACCAGATTTTAATTCTGGGCTTTGATGAATGTGGTACCTAGTTCTCAGACTTTTTCTACCTCAAACTTTGCCGTCTTCATGGGTAACAAAATGATCCTGTTGCTAACCTCCCAAACACCCTAACCCTCAGAATTCTTTGAGCCAGTCCACTTCTAAGTCTTTAATCTTTACTCTAGTCAACCTCTCCCATAGCTTCCCATTTAATTTTTCACTAGTTCTTATTAGAACTATATGATTTTTAAAGGCCAGTGACCTCTCTCATTTCCAGATACCCATTGAATCTCCAGCCAGTGAGAGCTCCTATTACTTGAATCATCTCCTTTCACCTGAACTTTCCGTTTCTTTTCTGGTTTTCAAGTCCTTCACTATCCAGGCTAGACACTGCAGTCCACCATGTCAGTCACTTCCCAGTACTCCTAAACATTTCATATCCACATTCTTCCACCATACCCACTTGCTACCCTCCAGCCCTGGATCTAACCAATCATCCCTTTCTGCCTTTCCACCTGGGCTTTTTAACATTGCTTTAGAAGTGGTGCCATGCCCTTCAATACCACTTAAAAATTTCCCACCCTCACCGCCCCTTAGCAGTCACTTTAAATGTCAACTTCTTTCTCTCCCATTGCCCTTCAAACTATGCCAGACTTTCACAGGTCTTGTATTCTTGTCAGTAGTAAACTCCATTCTTGCATATCACATTTAATATGTACCTGTCCTACTTACTTCCAAAAGTCATTCTTTCCTTTCTTTCTTAGGAATAATTATCTCAGTTTTAATAAGGTTAATGCAATATACGTCTACTCTAGATTCTACTATATACCTTCAACTTTTCTTTTTTTGGCTCCTTCTCTCTCTGGCTGTAAAGTTTCTTAGGTTTGCCCCACCTGCCAACTCTTTATCCCCAACCCCTCTTATCTCTCAGTACTTTATCCACATTATTGTCTTTTTTCATGTTTCCACTAAAACTGTTTAAACTGAGGTCACCAGTGGCCTAATATTGCCACGTGCATTGGACATTTTCCATTCTTTGTTTACTTCCCTCTAACAGTTGATATTGTCGATGGCTTCTGGAACCACCACTAAGCTGTGCCCCTCCCTTTCTAACTTTACATAACACGAGACCTTCATATCCTACATATGTAAGTCTCACCTCTTCTTCCACAAAGACCTCCTCCACCTACTTTTTCCCCCTTGGTTAATGTCACCATTGAGTCCTCCTTTACCTTCATATCTATATGAATGCCCTTTGCTGTCTCTAAGACCCTCTTCATCTCTTACCTGGAATATGTGTAGCCATGTAAATAGAATACCCGTTTCCAGTTTTCTTTCTTCCCTAGTCCTTTATCTACACTACTGCCGGAGTGACTTGAACAAATCTATTCATGCATCTTCCCTATTTAAAACCCTTAAGGATGCTCTATGAAACCTTTTGCATAATACATAGGTCCTTCATAATCTCATCTTTGATATTCTTTCTAGCTTCATATCTTACTGCTCTCTCACAATTTTTGCCTCCTTTGTCAAAAATTATTTGCCCATATATATGTAGGTTTGTTTCTGGGTTCTCAGTTCTGTTCCATAGGTCTGTGTGTCTGTTTTTCTACCAATACCGTGCTGTTTTGATTATCACTTTGTAGTACAGTTTGAAGTCAGGGTGTGATACCCCTGGCCTTGTTCTTTTTTCTCAGGATTGCTTTGGTTATTTTGGGTCTTTTGTGATTCCAATGTGCTCTAAGTAACATAGCCTTGCAAACATGACAGTTATGTAGGCAAAATTTTTAAAATAAGCATAAGCTATTGCTTTCTTTAAGTAGCTTTCTGGATCTAAGTAGTACCCTTAAGTGCTATATTGAGCATTGTAATTCGTAAATCCAAAGACTGGATTCATAACATTTGCCTGAAGTTGAAGCGGGGCATTTGCTCCATATCCATATTTGCTCTGTAAAATGGATGAGTGACCATTTTGTATGTATTACACAGCTGCTTTTAAACCCAGTATGTGAAAGTATTTCATTTGTACATTAGCTATCATTTAAAATTTTTTCTCATGATGTATGATATTATCATATGTACCATTTTCTTTCAGAGGATTATACTCTTTTTCTCAGAAATGGTTTTCTTTTCTAATTAATTCATTTATAATTCCAGGAAAGCAGGTAAATAATTTGGTGGATTCGTCAAGTCATTTAGTTGGATGTCATGCACAAAGGTGAGCAGAAAAGTAGTTTTTATCATAGATTATTTGAATGCTTAGATTCAAAACATAAAGGATTTCTTTACGTTGCTAAAAATTTTTTTTTTTTTTTTTTTTTTAAGAATTGAATTTTCTGACAAGAATATGGCAACAGATCTTGGAAAGAAACTGGAAGAAATTGCAGTTCCCTTCTCAATAGAGAATGTAGTTCCAAGTAGCAAACCATTTGAAAGCCACAGGCGCGTGCTCTGTTTTGATAGCACTGCTTCTCCTGTGACAAATACACAGGGGACAAACCATATAATGGAGTCCCAAAACAAAGAAAAGAATGATACTTCCTTTCCAAATCTTGATTCACCCATGATGTCCTCCACCTTAAAACCTCCTTCTAATAATGCTCTCAAAAGAGAGAGAGAGAAACATCCTGTGCCTAAGATTTTATCTAAATCAGAAACTGCCATTAGCCGACATACCACTATAAAAGAAACTCAGTCAGAAAAGAAAGTTTCACCAACAGAAATTGGACTTGAATCTTTTCATAAAGCAACAGCTAATAAGGAGAATGAATTACGCAGTGATGTGGAAAGGCAAAAAAATCTGGAAACTTCAAAACTGTCTAATGGGCAGCAAAATGGGAGTTTATGGAATGAGAAAACTATAGCTTCGTTGCAAGAACTAACAAAAAAACAAGGCACATCCTTAAACAATAAAAATGTCATTTCAGTAGGTGTCGCCGTGAAGGATCTAAAGCAAGAACAAACCAAAACTGCCAGTTCTTTGATTAACCCAGTAAGCAAGCATACCACAGAAATGTTACAGGATGTTCAGCGACATAGCCCAGTAAATAGGCTCACGGATAGTACTCATTTGTCTGTACCCCGGACACCTGGCTCAGGGGCAGGGGAAAAACATAAAGAAGAACCCACAGAGGGTATCAAGGTCCCTTCTAGTAGGCGTTTCATTGAAGACAGTAGCACAGCTAAAGTAATGGTCCCTCCTGTCACCCCAGACTTGCCTGCCTGCAGCCCTGCCAGTGAAACGGGGAGTGAAAATAGTGTAAATATGGCTGCCCATACATTAATGATTCTTTCCAGAGCAGCCATCTCAAGGACTACTTCAACAACTCCTCTAAAAGACAATACACAACAGTTTAGAGCATCTTCAAGGAACACCACAAAAAAGCGGAAAATTGAGGAATTAGATGAGCGTGAGCGAAACTCCCGTACTTCTAATAAAAATCTTGTAAATTCATCAATACCAATGAAAAAGAAGAAAATTAAGGCAAGTTTGAAAGTCTTAATTTTAAAATTAAACCTATGTCCTTCTTTCAGTGCTCAGAGAGCTCAGCATGTTTTGCCATAGCTACCTGACTGAACATTCTGATTAAGATAGCTTCATGTTTTGATTGACAAAAAACATTGTGTAGCAGTGTCTCTTAGTGTAGTGTGGTACTACTCAAAAGTTGTCTAGGTAACAGCATTTTCAAAACAATTGCTGAAGCATTTATAAACACCTTGCTTGGGAAAAGGAGGTTTTTGTTTCTGTCATGGTTGGATTCACGTTTTTTTGTGGGGGGAGTGACATAAAGCATAAAAGATTGGGAAGCCTCTATTATGTGTGGAATTACCAAATAAGAAACTACTTTGCAATTCCTGCATCTTGGTTTTTTTCACACGTCCTGTTGTGTCTTTCATAGGCTCTTAGAGATGTTACTATGTTGGAGCAGTATAAAAACTAAATTTACCCGTTTTTTCTTTAACCATGGTAATCTGTAGGAATGCAGTGCAGGGATAACATTGATAAATGAAACTCATTTTTCCTAAATCTGTTTAGACATTTAGTAAGTGCATTGAATAGAAAGAAAGGTGTCTAAAATATGTTATCAGGGAAAGAATTTTGGCTTTACTGCCTTGCAGCTTGGATTTGAATCTGCATCTCCTGCTTATTGGTTCTTTGACTGTGGTTAAGCCCATAGCCTTTCCAAGTCTCAGCTGCACCATTTAACAGAAGTTTACCACACATCTTACCTGATGGCTGTGAGGAATAAGTGTAGTATTTGAAAAGTGTCCTGTGTATATCAAGTGTTTGGAACTTGAAAAGTACCTGTTATTCTTATTGTAGTAAAACTTTCTAACATATATGGTTTGGTATTAATGACCACCTTATAGAAAGCATATTCTACCTTGTCTCATTCAACATTCATACACACTGGATTTGTATAATGTCTTTTGCCCTAAACTAATATTGGAAGAACCATTTTATTAGTCTTGGGTTTATAAAATTTGTCTACTTCTCTCTATTAACAGAATTCTAATGAACTGAAAAGAATTTGGCAACAATTTTAGTAGTGTATGGAAGAACTGATGAAGGTTCTAAGTGACTTAAGAAAGCTTTTTGGCCTTATTTGAATTCAATATGTTAACTTAGGTTTATTTTTTCTTTCATTTTTATTTTTTGACAGAAAAAGAAGCTACCCAGTTCATTTCCAGCTGGAATGGATGTGGACAAATTTTTGTTATCCTTGCATTATGATGAGTAAACATTCTGAACATATAAAAACAGTAGCTGTTTAAAACTCATATCCCTTACAACTATGAGTTTCGTAAATGAGATATTGACAAAATCTGAAAGCGTGACCTGCACTTTCATCATACTGAAATTTCACTTTATATCTAAACCATGCTGTTTCTGAAGCAGCTTCCTAGTTTGTAGATTTACTTGATATATTTTTATTTTGGAAAAAAACATTTGCAGAAATGTAAGTAAAGTCAATCTGCAAAATTGTATAGCTTTGACAATTGCATATTGTAAATATTGTGTAAATACTGTTGAAATAGAGGTTAAATCAACCTAATGTTCTTACACTGTGTTTTTTTACTTATGATCCCTAATCCTGAGGCTTATTTATCTGGAATAGTTTCTCACTATTGGGGGGAAAATAATGTCTTTCCTTATAAATTGCCTTCAGTAACTGTACAACATGACATTTAAAGACTTAGCCACTAAGTTGTACAAAAGAGATAACCTCCTCAAATGATAGTAAAGCAATCAGAAAATAACAGTTTTTTCTACAATGATACTTTACCACCCTTTCTTATAATTGAAGTAAAGATTATATTCCTGAAATTTTATACTTATTCTGATTGATCTGGTCTCTTTGTTTTAAAAAGAGAGTTTTGTAAACCATTTGAGTGTTCTAATCTTTTGTTTATAACTTGCAAGATCTTTTACAGAACTTTAAGTATTTAGATTATTGAGCCATAAAAACTTTGGTTATGTAGTAGTTGAGATTTCTTGGGATGTATATACTTTCCCCCTAAGTATTGGGGATTTAAAGAATTGCACTAATTCATAGAACTCCTTACACAGTAGTGACCAATGCACACTTAATTTAAATCATGGATTCTGTGTTAAAACTTATGTGGAGGATGAACTTCTCATGTCCTTTCAGAAAGCCATGTCCATCATAAGATGTAAGAAGAGAAATTATAGTTTTATATTTGAATGTAGTTTCTCCTAAAATGGGCTGTTAAATAACTATATCTGTAACTGAGAAATAGCACATTGTCTTCTGTGCCCCTTAACATGTTATAGAGTTACTCAAAAAGGAAAAAGGTGCCTTCTCTGTATTGGACTCACACACATCAGTAAAGTTAATGAACTGGTTTAAACCTTTAAATGAGAACAGAAATTATAATTAGTACCTGACCAATTGTGCCTACATATGTTCTCTTAAGTGCTTTTTGTATGGTTAAATATCAGTATATTAAGGTGTTTTTCTGCAGGTGTATGTACTATGAAAGTCATTTTCCTCAACCTTTTTTTTTTGGTACTGGGCCTTTAAAAAACAAAATCCATCCTAACTCTAACACAGTATGTAATCACATCTTAATTGCTGAACCTTACTGTAGAAATTTGTGTTAAGACATTTTTATCATGTGGCAGTGGTCTATTCCTAAGGAACTAAATATACAGTTAATGTTTATTTAAATCAACTTGATACTGTAATACAGTTAGGTTTGAATAAATATTTTCATTAACTTAAAGTTTGAATTCCTTCATATTGGTAGTCATTCTCATTTGGATACTTTGGTTAAATTCCTTTGCAAATCAATTCTTGCTTTTTCAGAAGTTTACATAATGCTGAAAATTACAGGTTTTCTTTTCATTCAGTTAATATCTTTACATGTGCTAAGTACTAAGAATTCATATACAAGTAATACAAGTTCATTTTCTTCAAGATTTTTAGTTCACTAGCCAGCAGCCACTCGATAGAATCCAAAGACAACATGTACTTAGAGCTTTCATTTATGTTCAAGACCAAAACCATAATCCCCAGTTTACCTTAAAAGTCCAAGCATGCTGGACTTAATTGTAGTATTGTACCTGGTAACCTATTTTAACTCAAATGACCAGTGACAGCATTTCAGGGTTAAAGTATACCACAAATAATTTGTGGCCACTTTTACTACATGTAAGGATGCATTCGTTAGTTATTTAGTGGTTAATGTAGTCAAGTGTATGCCAAATCTAAGAAGTCTTACAAGACTTAATTACAGTGAAAATATTTGATTATTTTAGCCCTGGATATTGTTAGAATCCTTAAGTATGTTGAAATTGTACACCAGAAAAGCATCTATTAGCACTCAGCCAAAGGCTAGGTGTTAGGACTATTAGGAAGACCAAGATTTAAGCTAACTTTAGAAACACTCGTATTATTTCAAGTTAAAATCCCATTGGAATATTGACTTGAAGTACATTAACCCATAAGTTACCTGATACTGAAAGACGGAAATGGTACTAGTGATACGGTGATATGGTATGTACAATAGTTTTGTAGTTATCGCTGTCATAAATTTCTTGCTAACCTGGGATTTTTGTTGTTTGTTGCTATTTTTAGGGAACTCTTCATCCCATTGTTTTAACTGGTTGTTGCTTTTTAAATTAATGTAAAATTTTTATGAAAGGTGCACAAACTATTAAGTTAATACAGTTCAATGAATTGTCTAAAAGTACACAAATCCACTTAATTACCCAGGTCAAGAATAGGACATTTCCAGTATCCTAGAATCTCCTCATACTTCTTATAGTAACTGTTAGCCCCAAGGGCAGTTATTATCCTGACTTCTAGCACCATAGTTTCAGCTTTGTTTTTTTAACCAGGTATAATGGATTCATGCAGTATATAGTCTTCTATAACTGCTTTTGCTCAACATTGCAAGATCCACTCATGTTGTATATAATTCAGTTCTCAGTGTTGAGTATTTTTTCATTGTTTATCCACATTTTATTATACCATTGTATTATATCAGTTAATCCATTTTATAGTTGATGAACATTTAGATTATTTCCATTTTGGGGCTATTATAAATAGAATCTCTGAATATTCTTGTACTTGTTTTTTGGTGAATGTATTATACTTTTCAGTTGTTGGGTTCTAGGGTTGTATATATCCTTATTCAGATTTTTCAGTTTTCCAGAATAGCTGTACCAAATTATCATATCAATAGCGTAAGGAGAGTTCCAGTTGTCCTACATACTTGGTATTTTCATTTTAGCCATTTTGGTGGAGTATGTTGGTACCATTGTGGTTTTAATTTGGTTGTTCCTGATAAAGTTAACACCATTTCATATGCATATTGGCCATTTGGATTATCTTCTTTTGTAGAGTGTTGATTTTTTTTGCCCATTTTTTTTATTGGGTTGTCTGCCTTCAATTACTGATATGTAGGCGTTTTTTCTGTATTCTAGTTAGAAGTCCTTTTCCAGATAAACAGTAGATGTCTAAATGTTTTACCATGTTTTTCTTAGTTTTGTTTAATCTTTTGTATTTTCATTAATCATTCATCTGGAATTGATTTTCCATAGGGATATCAAATTAACCCAGCACCATTTATTGAGGAAAGACTACCCTTTCCCAAATACATTGCACTGTTACCATTGTCATAAGCTGTATACGAGTATATCTGGGTTTGCTTCTGAACTCCATTCTGTTCTGTGAATCTGTTTTTTAAAGATGTGCCAGTAACATGCCATCTCATTTATTTTAGGAAATCTATTTATTTTATGTTCTATTTTATATTTGGGCCCTACTGAGGGAACTCTATTAGAGCTAATGGCTTTCCTATGGTTATATTTTACTTACTAATGGTATATCACCTCTAATTCTTTTCCAGTTTTATTTCTTATACACTGATTAGCACTTCTAATACAACTAATAATGATCAAAGTAGGCTTCCTTATCTTATTTACCATTTTAATGGAGTGTTAAGTATAACGATGGCTTTTGTTTATAGTGTTTTAAGAATTTACATTAGGAGGGCCAGCCGAGTATTTCAGTTGGTTAAGAGCACAAGCTCTGAGCAACAGAGTTGCCGGTTCAATTCCCACATGGGCCAGTGAGCTGTGCCCGAGCTGAGCTGCCAACAGGTGGCAGGATGGCCCAGCTGGCGAGAGCACGTGCTCCTAACAAAGTTGCCCGTTTGACTACCGCATGGGATGGTGGGCCACGGCCACCCGCAACTAAGATTGAACAGGGCACCTTGAGCTGAGCTGCCCACGGACGGCAGGATGGCTCAGTGGTTAGAGCATGCACTCTTAGCAACAAGGTTTCCGGTTTGACTCCCGCATGGGGTGGTGAGCTACGCCACCCGCAGGTAAGATTGAACATGGCATCTTGAGCTGAGTTGGCCACAAGCTGCCGACAGGTGGCCGGATGGCGACTGGACTTGGAGCTGAGCTAGCTGCGCCCTCCCCAACTAAGATTGAAGGACAACAACTTGGCTGTTCCCCTTCCCCAACTCCCCAACACTGCTCGCCTTCCCCAATTCCCCAGTAAAATATTTTAAAAATTAAAAAAGAATTTACATTAGGAGTATCTGTTTACTTAATTAGATGCTGTTCTAACATCAATTAAAATATTTTTATTAAACCTATGTTTTTGTATTTAGTTTAATATTGTATACTTTGCACTCTTAGTGATTTTTAAAATATAACTAAATTTGATTTGTCAACATTTTATTTAAATGTTTGCCTCTAATGAGATTGGTTTTAAGCTTATGCCAAATTTTTAAATGAATTTGGAAGTTTCCATCTCTCTAGTTTACCTGACTATTGGGATAATAAATAGCTGTTTTAAGATTAATGCAGTATTTAAATAAGACAATACATGTAAAGCATTTAAGTGCATGTCTGGAACATAATAAGCACTTTAACAAATAGCTGATATTCTAGCTGATGGTGTATTTTAATCCTATTTAATATTTAATAATAGGATTAATAATATTTAATCCTATTATTCAGAATGGGAATGTTCCTTGAAACTATATCATTAATAAATCATCTAAACATGGAGGCTTTTGCAGAAGAAAATCAGTTTTTTCCCCAAAATTTCTTATAGGCTGATTGGTCTAGTCAGGCTTTGAGCTTTTTCTGAATTAAAAGTATTTTTCCTCTCTAATATTTGTGTTCTCTTTAAATTAGATGTGACTAATTTTTTTCTGACAATCACCTCTTATATTTGACAACTGTGTACTTTTCTGCTTTACTAATTTCTAATTCTGTTTCCTATTTTCTTCAGAGTTCTTTTTTCATGTTTAACTTTTTAAATTAAAGAGTTATCTGAGTTTTTTGTTTTAAAACCATGTAAGCAGTTAATTAAGGAGATGAATTTACTTCTGATTTCAAATTTAAACATCAAAATATGAAAAAATATATTTTTATATAATTAGTTAGAATTAGGTAGCATGATTATTTTTTTCGCCTTCTGTATCAAAATTTTTGAAGTTATACTTATTTTTAATACTTTTGCCTTTTAACATTCATACTTGAGTTTTAAGTGATTTACTAACCACTATTACAACATTAGAGTATTCTGAATTTATCTATTTATCTTTACCAGTGTGACTTACACTTTCAGATGTTTTCTTGTTACTAATTAGTGTCCTTTCGTTTCAGGTTGAAGAAGGTTCTTTTAACATTTCTTATAAGCCTGGTCTAGTACTGATGAACTTCAGCTCTTGCTTGTCTGGAAACTCTTTCCTTCGATTCTGAAGGACAGCTGTGCTGGGTAAAGTATTTTTAGTTGGCAGTTTTTTCTTTCAGCACTTTGAATATATTATGCCCCTCCCTTATGGCCTGTAAAGTTTTTGCTGAATAATATCTGCTGATTGTCTTATGGGGATTCCCATGTACATTACAAATTGTTTTTCTTGCTGCCTTTAAGATTCTGTCCTTTTCTTTTTTACTTTGATAATTATCATGTGTTTCAATGTGGGGCTCTTTGCATTCATCTTTTTTGGAACTCTGGGCTTTGTGTGGATTTTTGTCTTTTCCTAGGTGATGGAAGTTTTCAGCCATTATTTCTTTGAATAAACTTTGCTCCTTTCCTCTCCCTCTGAGACCACTAAAATGTATTTATTTGCCCACTTGAAGATAACAAATAAGGCCTTTAAGCCATTTTTCTTTAAGCCATTTCTTCACTCATTTTTTATTCTTTTTCTTTTTCCTCCTCTGATTAGATGAATTTTACTGCCCTGTCTTTGAGTTCACTGATCCTTTCTTTCACTTGATGTACTCTGGTGTTGAAACCTCTGTTGAATTTTTCAGTGCACTTATTGACTTCTTCACTTCTTTGAATTCTGTTTGATACTTAGATTTTCTGCCTCATTTTTGAAATTCTCACTTTGTTTATGTATTGTTCTCCTAACCTCATTGAGCATCTTTATGACCATCAGTTTGAATTTTTATCAGGTAAATCACTTATCTCTTTTTTAATTACGGTACGTTTTTGTAGTTTTATCTTTTGTTTGGAACATATTCCTCTATTCATTTTCCTTTCTTCTCTGTGTTGGTTTCTGTGCATTAGATAAAACAGCTACCTCTCCCAGTCTTGACAGAGTTGTCTTCTGTAGGACATGAACCATATCAGCCTACTCAGAGCTTCTTATTGTCTCTTAAACGTTTGTGGTTGTCCATGCTGCCTTCTTTGTTCTTAATGTCTCCCAATAGTGGAAGGTATGCCAAAACCTGTCAGTGTTTTAAAGGGAAGGATAGCAGTCAGCACCTAGATGCAGGCTGATTGGAACCTGTACCATCAGACAGCAGCTGGGAAAGTATATAGTTTGGACCCTTCCAGGAAGATGGGGTTTTCTGCGTGCTCCTTCTGCACTGGGCAAGTGTATAGCCATGGGCAGCGGTCCTGCACCAATTAATAATTGCTTCTTTGCTATACTTTTTGTTGGACCTATGCACGCAAGCCCTGTTGGGCATCAAAACTAAGTGATCCAAGGGCCTGACCGTTGGTTGGCATCTGCAGAAGCTATGGTGCCAGATACGTGTACGAGCTCCTGCTAAGGAAATACTGGCAATTTGTAGTAGGCTGAAGTCAGAAGGTGGAGGTGGTGTCTGCTGGCATCCCTGGTCTCCAGGAAGGATCAGTGAGCTCCTAGTTGTCTGCTAAATTCTTTTGTCATCCTCCATAAAAAACTACTTATTCTATGCTCCCCTACTTGTCCTTGGGTTCTCTGTAACTTCACATTGAATAACCTTTTCTTTATAGAAATTAGTTCTTGTCCTATTTTCATATTTTCTGCCTTAATTTCTAATAATTTAGGATTCAGCCTCTTTTACTTTATAATTGGGCTTTTCAGCTATTATCTTTTAAAATGTAGAACTCATTTTTATTTATACAGGCATTTGTCTTTATTTCACATATACAGTTGTCCCTTAAACAACATGGGTTTGAACTGCACAGGTCCACTTACAGCAGATGTTTTTCAATAAATACCTATACTGTTTTCAATCCACAGTTGGAGTCTGCAGATGTGAAGGGCCAACTGTATGCATTGATCTACACCATTTTATATATGGCAATTGAGCATCCTTGGGTTTTTATATTCACAGGGGGTCCTGATTGTCTTAGCATGATTCTCTCTTAATTTTGCTAATGAAATAAGGCCTTCAAAACTCTGCCCACTTACTACTAAAAAATTCTGAGTTTTTTTTATTATATCGTAATTATTGCTTCAGAATATTACTTTTCTTTCTTTTTAAGAAGTAACATTTACTTGTTGATTCTATATCTTTTTTTTATTTCCTATCTTCAGTTTTTCCCAGAATTGTCAGAGAGCTTTTCAGATATTTTTACGGATAATAATGGTACCAACCCTCTTGAGTTTTTGTGAGGATTAAAGGAGTTAATACAGATGTTAAAACAAATAAAGCCTCTGGTACAGTACTTAGCATATAATGAGCCACAAAAGTTAGCTGTAATTGCTATAACAGATATTTCTGAAAGTACTCTGCCAGCAAAACAGTATTTATTTTTTTCCCATATATTGTCTTTTTTCCTTGAAAGATAAAGATCCACAGTGAATTATTTGCCAAGATATATGTATACAAGGACCTTTTCTGTCCCCTTCCCGACTACTGTCATTCTCAACTTTAGAGTTTTCCCTTCCCAGAGGTGCAGCTGAGGTTGGTGTGCACAGCCCTTGCCTACAGTATGTGTTTTTTTTTCCAGATGAAATACAATTGTAAATATTTCTGCTGCATTTTATCCTGCTTAAGAAAAGGCATTCTGGCATATGGAAAGTGGCAGTCTCTTCCCTTTATATAATATATCCATTCAGTTGAGCAGTTTGTACCTTCTTTTCCATTTTTGTGCTGCTAGAGTAATTCAGAATTCAGGGCTGGCCAAGTGGTGTGTTGGTTAAGAGTTGGCTTGGGACGCCAGCTCTGAGCAGCAGGGCCCCGGTTCAGATCCCACATGAGGGTCAGTGACTGGCCTCTACAGCTAAGATGGTGAACAACAGCTCAACCTGGAGCTGGGCTGCCATGAGTCGCCGGCGACTGCACAGGCTGCAGTGGGCTGCCATAAGCTACCGTGAGTAGCCGGCAGCCAGTGTTAGCGGCCTGCAGCTGGTGTGAGCTACCAAGAGCTGCTGTGATCAGCTGTCCAGAGGCCGGAGACCAATCTGCCTCACCCAGGAAGAGCACAATGATAATACCAACATGGGCCAATGAAGTAACGTCCTCCACAAGTAGACTGAAGAACAAAAGGACAGCAACTTGTCTGTTTCCCTTCCCCAATTCCCCAGCGCTGTTCCCCTCCCCCAATTCCCCAATAAAATCTTTAAAAAAAAAATTAAAATCCCAGGATTTTCTAATTGTGAACCCATCCCTCCCCAAATCCTGAATGCTGATCTTATGAGCAATTATATCCACTCTAGACCTGAGCACATGGGTTCTCCTTATCTAACCACACTGCACACACGGTGGCTTCTTCACTAATGATAATGGAGCATTGCCACTTTGCCCAGTGCAGCCACTCTCACAGTCTACTAAATCTAAATTAGCTATAGATGACATTCATCACATCTTTAACAATCTTCAGAAATATAAATTATTCTCTAAAATGGAAGCTCCTTGCTACTTATACATCACTAAGTTTGCACATTCATATTTAAAATATAATTATAATATAAAAATGTTAAACATCTAAAGATTTAAATTTAAATCAGAAGAAAAAATTTATTTCTAATTTCAAAAAGTTGAGGGATTGCAACTTTTCATCTTATTTTTAAACAGTTAAAATAGAAAATAATAAAAAAGTATTTTAAGTACAAGGTGACCCAAGGTAGTCACACAGATTACAGCAGGTTTCTGACCACGTAGGGTTGTTGCCTTGAACAACAAAAGTTGTGTTACAGCTTCTGGATCAGCATGGCAGAAGCACCTCCTCCTCCATTGCAAATACTGGCAAGACCATATTCTCCTTGCTTCAAGGCATGAACCAAATGAACGACAATCCTGGCTCCAGACATCCTACGATTAAGAAAACATTTTGGTTCTTTAATAAATTATGAAATTTATCAATACATAAAGGTTTCTATTCCAAGTAAACTTCTTAAAAAGTTTATTAGCCATTATAGCTGAATTTAACTACTTTTCTTAAGAAACTTGTTTCTAGAATGGTTACAGCTATTTTTAATGAGCTATTTTTTTAAATATTTTTTTATTTTTCAGTACAATTGACATACAATATTATCTTAGTTGCAGGTGTACAACACAGTGATTAGACATTTATATAACTCATGAAGTGATCACCCCAATAAATCCAGGACCCATGACAGCATACATAGTTACTACAATATCATTTACCATATTCCTTATGTTATACTTTATATCCCCATGACTATTTTGTGACTACTAATTTCTACTTAATCCCGTCCACTTTTCCACCCATCCCACAAACCCCCCCTTCCCATCGGAAAGCCATCAAAATGTTCTCTATAAGTCTGTTTTTCTTGTTTATTTTGTTCTTTAGATTCCACATATAAGTGAAATCACAGCATTTGTCTGTTTCTGTCTTCCTCCACTCAGCACAATACCTTCTGGGTCCATCCATGTTGTTGCAGATGACAAGATTTCATTCTTTTTTTATGGTTGAGTAATGTTCCTCTCATTCATCTATTGATGGACACTAATGTTGCCTCCATATGTTGGCTATTGTAAATAATGCTATAATGAACATACAAATGCACGTCCCTTCAAAGTAATGTTTTGGGTTTCTCTGGATAAATATCCAGAAAGGTCCTTCTGTGTCTCTTGTTAAAAAGTCTATTTTGTCTGGTATTGCTGCCCCAGCTGTTTTTTTCCTCCTCCTCCTCCCCCCCCCCCCCCCCCCAGCCCATCTTGAAGAAGTCCCTCACATTTCCTGTAATACTGGTTTGGTGGTGATGAACTCCTTTAGCTTATTCATGTCTGGGGAGCTCTTATATCTGTCCTTTGATTTTAAATAGCTTTTCTAGATCGAGGAATCATGGTTGTAGGTCCTTTTCATCACTTTGAATATTTCATGCCAGTCCCTCCTGATCTGCAAAGTTTCTGTTCGGAAATCAGCTAATAGTTTTATGGGAACTCCCTTGTAGGTAACTGACTGCTTTTCTCTTGCTGCTTTTAAGATTCTTTCTCTTTAAACTTTGGCATTTTAGTTACGATGTGTCTTGCTGTGGACTTTTGGGTTCATCCTGTTTGGGACTTTGTGCTCCCTGGACTTGAATGTCTATTTCCTTTGGCAGGTTAGGAAAGTTTTCTGTTGTTATAGCTTCAAATAGGTTTTCAATTCCGTGCTCTCTTCTCTCTGGTACCCCTATGATGTGAATGTTGGTACGCTTGATGTTGACTCAGAGACCCCTTAAACCATCCTCATTTTTTTGGACTTTTTTTTCTTTTTGCTGTTCTGATTGGGTGTTTTTCTGCAACTTTTATCTTCTAAATTGCTGATTTGATCCTTAGCTTCATGTAATCTATTGATTCCCTGTCATATATTGTTCATTTCAGTTATTCTTCATCTATGACTGGTTCTTTTTTATGTTTTCTGTTTCCATTTTTATGTTTCCTATCTTTTGAAGTTCTCACTGAGACCACTGAGCATCCTTATAACCAGTGTTTTGAAGTCTGCATCTGTTAGATTTCTTGACTCCATTTTTGTTCAGTTCTTTTTCTGGAGCTTTGTTCTCCTCTTTTATTTGGGACATGTTTCTTTGTCTCCATACTTTGGCTGTTTCCCTGTGTTTATTTCTATGTATTAGGTAGGGCTGCTATGTTTCCCAGTCTTAGTAGAGTGGCCTTATGTAGTGGGTGTCCTGTGGGGCCCAGTGGTGCAGTCTCCCTGGTCAACTGCGCTGGGTGCTCCAGGTGTAACCCTTGTTTGGCTTGTGTGTGCCCTCCTGTTGTAGTTGAGTCACAGCTGTTTGCGCTTCAGTGAGAGGGATTGACCCTCGGGCTGACTGGTTGTAAGGACTGGCCATAACTACAATGGAGGAGCTATGGTACAGGGACTGATCCTACACAGCAGTAAATCCCAGCAGGATATACTTTAGCAGGGCTCTGGTGCCTGCCCACTCTGCCCTTTGGTTGTGTCATTCTTGGAAGCAGCCGAATGATGCTCTGGCACAGTCCAAAGCTGGCCATTGGGTGTGTCAGCCTTGGGGCCTCCTGTGAGGGGCCATGCTGCAGACCAAGTTCAGCTGCAGCCTGCCCAAGGCCACTGGCATGATCCACAAAGCAATCAGTGGATAGCTGCCACCCATGCTGGCCTTGGAGGGCGTCTAGAGGCCAAGCCACAAACCAAAGCCAATTAGCACTAGTGCTGGGCTTAGAGCTGCTCACCACAGGTATGGAAAACAATCCACATGCTGCTTATTTGGATTTTGTGATCATTTGAGAGATTTTAGGAAGGGCCACAGAATGAGCCAAGACCGGCCATCTGTATGGAACAGCCAATGGAAGCGGCTTGGACTGGCCCATAAATTGGGTGGGGTGGGGTCTCAGGGAATCACAGAGTGGGGCAGACAAATGGTGTTAGCTAGGTGGATGGGGACTCAGTTATAGTGGCTACCTACCTCTGCACACAGGGAAGACGGACTCAACAAAAAGAAGGGCTTCTGCTAGCTCCTTAGTCTGGGAGAAAGTTGCCCCTCCAGCCCTCACTCTGAAGCCAGACAATTCACTTCTTCCCTGTAAGTCCCTGGTGCCTTTGTAGCTGCTGTCACAGCACTGCAACTCAGAGCGAGTGAATCCATCAACAAGTAAGTCAGTTCATGGGCCCTTTCAGAGGACCGCCTGGGACTGCAGCTGCCTTCCATCTCACTCAGCCACAATTTCCACTGGATTTCACAGCTGGAAGTTATGGGAACTCCTCTTCCTGGCACTGGAACCCTGGGCTGGTAGCATGGTGTGGGACGGGGACCCCTCACTCCACAGGGGAGACCCCTGCAGCTGAGATAACCCTCTTGATTTTTAATGGTTACACGTGGGTGTTGGACCAGCCTGTTCCACATCTTCGCCCCTCCTATCAATCTCGACGTCTTCTGTTTATCCTTAGATATAGGACTTCTGTTAAGCTAGCAGGTGATTCTCAGTGATGGTTACTCTGTAGTTGTAATTTTGATGTGGTCATGCGAGGACGCAAGTACAAATTTTACCTATACTGCCATCTTGACCAGAAGCTTTAAATCTGGTTAACAGCGTTTTTAAAAGCCCAAGCATAAACTTTAATCTTAAATCTTCAGCATAAAAACAATATTAAGTTTTTAAGCAACAAATATGACAGATGTATTCAGTGTTGGATCCTATCACAAATGGTGTTTGCCTTATGAAGGATGGGTGGAAAGGAAAACTGTTAAACCTAGATTAATAGGAATTAACATGAAGCAGTTTAAGTTCAGACAGAAATATAAAGTAGCCAATAACCTAGTTATTTTTCTTTATGATTTTACGTACCCAATTGGATGTCCCAGAGAAACAGCTCCTCCATTGATATTCACTTTTTGGGGATCAATCTCCAGCATTTTAATGTTTGCTAGTACAACCAGACTAAAGGCTTCATTTACTTCCCACATTGTAATATCTTCTTTTTTCAATCCTACATCTTTAAGAATCTAAAATATTTAAAAATATAGATTATGTTCAAATAATTAACATTAAAAACTTTTCATTGTTTTCTTGAAATTATGCAATTTCGGTCTGTATTTCCATATATATATATATATATATATATATATATATATATATATATATTAAATATATATAATAAATATATATATTTTTCCCCCCTCCAAATTACAGGTGACATACTATTGTATTAGTACAGGTGAACAACACAGTGGTTAGATATTTATATAACTTATGATCACTCAATAAGTCTAGTATCCATCAGACACCATGCATATGCATTACAATACTGACTATATTCTATATTACTGACTATTCTCTATACTGTACTTTACATCCCCATGACTATTTTGTAACTACCAATTTGTCCTTAATCCCTTCCCTTTCCACACGTCCCCGCAACCCCCCCTCACATCTGGCAACCCTCAAAATGTTCTCTGTATCTATGAGTTTGTTTCTGTTTTGTTTGTTCATTTATTTTCTTCTTCAGATTCCATATGTAAGTGAAATCACATTGCATCTGTCTTTCTCTGTCTGACATTCTCCACTCAGCACAATACCCTCCAGGCCCATCCATGCCACCACAGATGGACCCGTTCCCTTCCACAGGCAAGCAGTATCCCACTGTATATGTGTTCCACCTCCTCTTTATCCATTCACCCATTGATAACTACCTAGGATGTGAATGTTATGCTTGATGCTGTCCCAGAGGTCTTAAACTAGCCTCATTTTTTTTTCTTTTTTTCTTACTGTTACAATTAAGTGCCAGATTGCTGATTCGATGCTATGCTTCATCCAGTCTGCTGTTGATTCCCTCTTAATATATTCGTCATTTCAGTTTTTGTATTCTTCATTTCTGACTGGTTCTTTTTTATGGTTTTTATCTCTTTATGGAAGTTCTCCCGGAGTTCATATATTCTTCTCCAAAGTTGATTGACCATCTTTATAATCAGTGTTTTAAACTCTGCATCTGATAGATTGCTTGTTTCAATTTTGTTCTTTTTTTGTTTTGTCCTATTCTTTCATGTGAGAGATTTCTTTGTCTCCTCATTTGGCTGACTCTGTGTTTGTTTCTATGCATGTTACATCTGCCTGTCTTGGTAGGTTGGCCTTATGTAGTAGGTGTCCTGTTGGACCCAGTGTCCATGGTCACTTGAGCCAGATGCTACAGGAGTGTCCCTTTTGTGGCATGCAAGTTTGGG
Organism: Hipposideros armiger; assembly: GCF_001890085.2. Lineage (NCBI taxonomy): Eukaryota > Metazoa > Chordata > Mammalia > Chiroptera > Hipposideridae > Hipposideros > Hipposideros armiger. The sequence continues at coordinate 258,534 of NW_017731930.1, read as the reverse complement.
TGAAGCACAGTGTTAGGGAGTCACCAGGGCAGGGCAGGTGGTTAATATAGATTCTGGTTTGATGCCAGTGCTGAGCCTAGAGCTATTCAGCAAAAGGCTCAGAGCACACAGGGGCCAGCTGCTGACCACCTGGGGCCTGCCAGTGTTCAAGAAACACTATAGCACAGACCGCTGGCTGCTGGTCGTGAACGTACCCCTGGTGGCCTGCAAGTTGATGCCAGCTGTTTGTTGCTGAAGGAGCCTCCTACAGTGGGTGGGGTGAAACTGGCTGCAGGTCTCGGAAATTGCCTCCCATGGTGTGCAAGTTGGGAGCAGTAATGTCCCAAGGAGTCACCAGGGTGAAACAAGTGGAGTTCACCAGACCAATGCAGATTCAGTTTTGACCATGTGGGGGAGGGCTTAACACAGGGAAAATGGCAGCTGTCCCTTCAGTCCTCACCCTGGAGCCATTGATTTCTGCCTTTTTTTTAATCTCGGTGGTGCTCTGTGAAGTTCACTAACTCTCTTGGATGAGGCCTTCCCTCTCTTTCTGAAAGGGAATATTTGTTGGAATCTTCTGAGATCCCTAAACATCCTCAGCGCTCTCTTTTCCTTTGATCTCTTAACAATCTCCCACAGAAGTTTGGACTGACAATTTGGGGTGTGTAGGTTCTTTCTATCTCTATTTCTACTCTAATACTTGATTCCCAGCAGTTCTCTTTCTGGATGGAGACCTCTCCTTCTAATAGTAGTATTTGCTTTGAATTCTATTGTAGAACCAGGACTCTCAGCACTTCCTCTTTTTCTCTGCCATACCAACCTCCTACATTGTGGTACCATACTGGTATGCAACTTAAAAGTAATTCAAGCTATCTCAATGCTTTCGGAGATGAATAATGTTTAAAACCTGCAACCTTGGTATAAGCAAACCATAAGTTGGTATAATGGAGTATGTTCTCACCTTAGGTACAGCATATGCAGGGGCAATTGGAAAATCAATAGGGTCTACAGCAGCATCAGCAAATGCTTTATATAAAATAAAATTTTAAAAGTCATTAAAATTTTTTTATAGACACCCAAAGCTATATCTAACAGCTATTATATATAATATGCAAAAAATGCAAGTTTCCTAATCCCTGTAATATATGTAAATATATTTGTTCCTTTTCTAAGATTCTATACTTTATAAAATTATAAATTAAGCCATTGATTTTCACAAGTAGGGAGAATTTGTCCCTAGGAACATCAGTGTTATCTAGAGATATTTTTGGTTGTCGCAACAGGTAGAATGCCACTTATTGTGGCATCTAGTGGTAGAGGCCAAGGGTGCTGCCGAACATTCCTACAATGCACAGAACAGCCCCCACAACAAAGAACCATTTGTTGTAAAATGTCAGCAGTGCGAGGTTAAGACACCATGATCTGAATTAAGAATAAAATGAAGTTAGAAGGTTTTATAAAGTAACAAAATATGTTTAACTCCTTATAAAGAAGGCAAGGCAGATTTTACAGCTAAAAACAGGCTTAAGGAGACTGAGGGTACGCCAGAATATCTAGACTTCATATTCTAGACTCCTGACCCCATGTTCTTTTTATGTATATGGGATTGTGCCTGGCTACCTTTCCCCACAGTGCCTGGGTAAAACATGCACCCTATATTCACCCACTCATCATATAAGATAGGGAAAGATTTTTAAAGCTTACTCTTATATAAAGCAAATCATATAAAAATACTAAAGGAGCCTCTATCTCAATTAAAATATGTAGTAAATTCTGTCACAAAGCACAACTTATAGCTAGAAATAGCCACCTTCAATATAATGTATTACCAACAAGAAAACTCAGTTCCAGGAATAGAGGTTTAGGAATAAACAAGTTCAGAACATTTTCTACCTGCTATTCGGGCCAGTGGTTTAACATTGAGTCTCTTGGCAGCATCTGCAGTCATCAGAACCACAGCGGCTGCTCCGTCATTCAGTGTGCTGGCGTTGGCAGCTGTGACTGTACCTAAAAGCATCAGTGAGCATGAAGTCAAAACATTCTTGCACATTGAATTCCTTTGGTCCAGTTTAACAAATTCCTACAGAGTACTGCCTAGGTTGCTAAGTACATGGAAAATTACAAATGTAGATGGAGGTAACTTCTGCCCTTAGGAAACACATAGCTAACTATAACACAATTAATGTAAGAATGCCTTTTCGTGTTAATCTTTTGTAACATTTTATTCAAAGCTAGCTCAGAAACACATGTGTGATGCTGTAAACGCTGTTTGACAAGTTTTCAAAGATAAGGACCCATTCATATTTTCTCCCAGTCTCTTTGCTTATGCACCATAGAGTAGACACTCATTATATAATAATTTTCAAGTCAGTGTTAAATCAGATATTTCTTCTCTACAATCACTTGAAGTTAAAAGTCAGTGAATACTAAAATTCACTTAAGTATACATTTTTTAACAGAATTTTATGGTGTGTAAATTATGTCAATTAAGCTATTTTTTAAAATATCAATGAAAAACCTATACTCGACTGCTAAAATTTTTAAAATATGCTTTTGCAACATTGATTTTTACATGTTTTTTAAAAAACTGATCTATTCCTATAGTTGGTTTTGAGAAATTCAATCGGGAAAATTTCAGTTATTATCAGAACGGTACACAGCCAATTTTAAAAGCAGAACTGATTTTTTTTCCTCAAAGGATTTCAAAACCACTAAGAACACTGGGATCCCATTTATACTAACATTCAATAATTATTTATGAAGACCTACTACATGCCAGGCACTGGAGATACCACAGTGAATAACACAGTTGTCATATTAGTCCTCAAGCTTATAGATATCTAACATAATATGTAAACTTGACTTTTATATTACAATAAACTCTCAGGATGAACTGCATGCAAAAAACAATTCTATAGTCATTCTACAATCTCTTCTGAAGGTATTAAATGTTAAGCAATTTTAAATATACTTTGGATAAATGTCATGTTTTGTTAATTTCACTTGAGCCTAATATATTGAAAATGTTAAATAACATTTAGATGTTTTCTAGAATTACTTTTTTTAAATCTCTAGGCAATTCCAAGACTAGATATATTGGGTTGTTGGAAAAGTCATGACGTATTTTGTCTATGTTTTTCAAAGGTCATTTATTTATATAAAGCACAAAGATCAATGATATATTGCCCATTTTGTTCTATAACCTTTTGCGATCTTTCAGTGAGCTTCATAATTCCTTGTTCATAGAAGAACCTGTCTTGATTTGCGAAGAACAAGGTGCTGATTTACAGCCTCATCTGAATTGAACGTTATACCACACAAGGAGTTTTGAAACGAGCGAAACAAGTGGAAGTCTGATGGTACAAGGTCAGGCGAGTATGGTGGGTGTGGCAACACATCCCATCCAAGCTCCAGTAATTTTTGATGGGTGATCAACTTGTGTGTGGTTTCGCGTTGTCGTGATGGAACACAACTCCTTTACAATAAACAAGCTCTGGACGTTTCTGGATGATAGATTGGTTCAAACTGTCCAATTGCCAACAGTACACATTCAAATTGATTGTTTGGTTCCTTGCTAGGAGCTCGAAAAGCACGACGCCTTTAAAATCCCACTGAGAGCATAACCTTCCTTTGATGAATGTCTGCTTTCGATGTCGCTTGAGGCGAATCATCACATCGGGACCAAGACCGTTTGCGCACCACATTGTTGTAAACAATCCACTTCTCATCATCAGTTATCAGTCGCTTCAAAAAAGGATCGTTTTCCTCACGTTTAATGAGCATATTGCAGATGTTTATCCGCACCGTCAAATGAACGTCGAGTTCATGCGGAACGCAAATATCGAGCTTGCTAACATATACAGCTTCTTCAGGTGGTCGTAAGTGCTTGAATGATGGATGTTCAATATTTTCGCAATCTCTCGTGTTGTGTAACGTGGGTTTGACTTGATCAGTGCCTTTATTTTGTCGTGATCAACCTCAGTGGGCCTCCCTGACCGAGGAGCATCGTTGAGATCAAAATCACCAGCACAGAATTTCGTGAACCATCATTGGCACTGACATTCTTGTAGAGCATTGTCACCGTAAACTTTATGCAACTTTTCACAAGCTTGACACGCATTCTTCCCTTTATGGAAGTTAAACAGTAAAATACGGCAAAAATGCACAGTTTGGTCTTCCATCTTCAACTTGTAAAATCTCAAAACTCAACCAAATCACTCAATTTTTTTTTAGAATGAAGCTAGAACTTTCAGCTGTCAAATGATATAGCAATAACATAGATGCGAATGACTCTCGTACTTGCAAAAATGAACTAGTGCCATCGGTCGCAAACATGCGTCATGACTTTTCTGACAACCCAATAGTATTCTGACTCCCATATTTTTCTTATGCTTCATTTCTTAATACTAACCATTTTCTTTTTGGAAAACTGTCTTCAGTTTTGGAACTTTACTAAAATCAACACGTTTATATTCTTCATCTTCTTTCACCACTACATCCGGTTTACCTAGAACAAAAACCTTTTAAGTTAAGTAATCACCAGTCAAGACAACAATTAGTCATTCAGTAGAAACTGTTATACAAGAAACTATGCCTGGTAGTCTCTGCCTCCCTTTGCATGTCTGCTGCATACCTTAAGCCATCCCAAGTAAATTCTACTCTAGAATCTATCATCTCTGTTAGTGTCTTAAAGTAACCTTCTATTTCAGCTGCATCCCACTCTCTCCTCTCTCCACCTTCTGTGATCACAGATCCCACGCTCGTGACTCCAGGGGTAGATATCCAACCTAAGCTGGATAAGCTCTAGTGTTCCATCATTCTGAACACAGTAATCATTTCTAGATGGATATGTAACCTAAACCAAGTTAATGAGTCCTTACTATGGATGTATTCTGCTGGAGTTGGTTAAGCCTCTTTCCTCTTTGACTGAGAACCCTACAGATGTGACTCTGTAGAGATGGAGTCAGCAACTGAAGAAGCCTGAGCAAATAAAGCACAAAAGCATGTCTTAATAGTACTGAGTATCCAGCTCCAATCCCTGAAGTTCCCAAAGCTGCCTGGTTATTGCCGTACATCCCTCAGTTCTGGGAGGCACCCCCAGTAGCCTTCTAATAAATCCCTTTTTTCATTTAAGCTAATGTGTTGTCTGTCACTTATATTAGAGTTCTAATAAATACATTTCTCAAAATAATATGTTTAGTGGAACCTGCAATTCAGTTGAAATCTTATATTAAATTGGGTTGAACTATATTATCTCTCAGCTAGCAACATTTCCCTTAATTAATCATAAGCAGAAGTGTCAGTGTCCTCAGTTAAAATGAACAAAGATAAAAGTATACTGATTTAAAACTTAAACATAAAAATTTAGCAACATGTAAAGTGTACTAAATATTAAAATCTATTTTGGAACATTATCCCTCTACCTTTTATTGTAATTGTGACAGGAATAACTTCATTTCCAAATTTTCCAGCTTCCCATGCTGCTCTACTTCTGGTGTAGGAGTTAATAGCATAAGCATCCTGTTCATCCCGTGCAATGTTCAGCTTCTTTGCAGTATTCTCAGCACAGTTCCCCTGATAAAAGTTGGAATTTTTAAAAAAAAAAACTACCTTTGCATAACATAAAACACTAGCACTAAAATTTAGTTTCTTAAAATACACTTTTCTATACTTTTTACTCGTGTCTCATCTTTAAATACTTGAAGTAGCCCAGAAGTTGCTATTTTAAAGGCAAATAATGTTATAGAATCCATTATTAGAAGTCAGAAAATGCCCTATTCAAGCATGGGGCAATTTATTCAACAATAGAGACAAGATGTTGCAATGAGCACAGAAAAATATTTTCCTAAGCTGAATGGATAAAATCAACACTTATAGAGCCCATCCTTCAGTTTAATATGTAAAATACATATTTTAAAAATCAAGCAGTATTGTATGTTAGATGGCATTTCCCCATTAAAAAGCAGTAATTACCATATGAATCTTATTGTAGACGTCGGTTAGTCCATCTTTCACAATCAGGTCTTCAAGCTTTAACCCACCATATGGTGTCACTCCTCTGCTCATTACGTAGGGAACGTTGGACATGCTCTCCATCCCACCTGCCACCATCACATCCTGCTCAGCAACACAAAAACCCAATGTCAATACTATAGATAATAGTTGCAAACCCATTATACCCTTGACACAGCTATAAGAAATAACTATTCTAGGGCAGTTCACCTAGAGGTGGATTAGTAAGTAAATAAAGAAAAGATGGTGGGTTAGTAAATTAAAAACATGGTGGATTAGTAAATTAAAAAACAAAACAAAAAACTTAGCAGCTGACCAGAAAAAAGAAAAACAAGTATTCTACATGGACTTGGTTAAACAACCCAGTGAATACAGGAAGTACCCTCTTAACCCTGATGAAAGGAAATGGTCTAAAATATGTAATGATATTTAAAATTAGAGTTAGACAACAAGAATGCCGGGAATCTTTCATATAAGACCATCTTCTAAAATTCCTATCTTGCAGCCCTTCATTTTACTCACACTGCTAAAAATTTAATGTGTTCTAAAACATTTGTAGTAATCTCAGTTTGTGGAAATACTCCTACTACTTCCTTGATTGAGATCCTCAACAGACAGCTAAAATTATTTTGTACTTGATCATCTGACATGCAGCCTTTCCTTCCATCCAGGTGTCATCCACACTCGACTCCAGCACAGTGTATTATCAAGGCCTTTAACGATCTGACTTCTCTCTCCCTTTCCAGTCTCATGCCTGGACCTACACCTCAGGTCACACAGAACAGTTTAAAGGTCTCCAAAGATACCACACTCATTCACACACACCTCTGCACTTTTTGACCCATCTACCAACATGTAAAAATACCTACATTTCCTTTACAACTAACCAATACACAGTGCTTCATGCTTTACCTGACCACCTATTTCTACCCCTTCTTAGAACAGTTTCGTTTCCTCCTTTTGTGCTTCCAATTGCTGTATAATGCTTTCATTACACGGTATTGTAGCTATATTTATATGTTGAATCTTCTCACTAAAATAAACTAAGCTCCTCTGAGGCCAGAAATCTTGTCATATCTATTTTCATGTCTTTGGTACCTGGCATGTATAGAGAAGTTTGATAAATATTAACCTATTATTATAAATCAATAAATTCACTTAAAGGGCTAATTAAAAACATAGTTTATACCACCTCACCCTGGTCAGAAAGGCTATCATCAATAAGTCAACAAACCAGTGCTGGCGAGGTTGTGGACAAAAGGAAACCCTGGTGCACTGTTGGTGGGACTCCAGATTGGTGCAGCCATTATGAAAATCAGTATGGAGGTATCTAAAAAACTGGAAATGGAACTACCATATGACCCAGCAATTCCACTCTTGGGTATCTATCCAGAGAAACCCAAGATGCTAATTCAAAAAAATATATGCACCCCTCTGTTTATCGCAGCGCTATTTACAATAGCCAAGACTTGGAAACAACCGAAATGCCCATCGGTAGACGATTGGATTAAGAAACTGTGATACATTTACACAATGTGGAGTATTACTGCACTATATAGAAGAAGGAAATCGAACCATTTGCAATGATATGGATGGACCTAGAGAACATTATGCTAAGTGAAATAAGTCAGTCAGAGAAAGACTAATACCATATGATCTCACTTATATGTGGAATCTAAAAAGCTGAATAAATTAGCAAAGTAAACCAATAGTCTCAGAGATATAGAGGAAAAACTGATGGTTGCTAGATGGGAGGAGGGTGAGGGTGAGGGATAAGGGGAAGGGATTAGACAGCATAAATTGGTAACTACACTATTGCCACAGGGATATGAAAGACAGTTTGGGGAATATAATCAATAATGTTGTAAATATTTTGTCGGTGTCAGATGGTCACGTCTTGTTAGGGAGACCACTTCATGGATGGAGTAGAGGCTTGATCACTGCACTGTACACCTGAATCTGATGTTGTATAATATTGTATGTCAACTATAATTGAATATATATATATATAGTCACAGGATGTGGAGTATAGTGTGGGAGTGGAGTTAATGGAATTGTAATAGATATCTATGCTATCGGGCGGGGGGGAGGAGTAGGGTGGCGGATTGGGGGAGGGGGTTGTCACTTTGAGGGGTAAAAAGTATAACTATTGCACTGTGTTGTCCACCTGAAACTAATTTAAATAAAAATAAATACATAGTTTAATATAAACATTATAATTAAAGCCACTATTTTCTTACAGCCTTTAATCAGAAATTCTACACCAAAACTAATTATTTTGCCCATTTTGTAATACAGAGATTTTCAATTCTCGTTTTATTCAGTTATCCTGAAATATTGAATATTTTCTGGGGATGATGACAATAAGTAACAAAATGAGGTATCGATCATTCTTCAATATAAAATAAAATTGACATTTTCCAAAATCATAGATAATTATTAATATTCAAAATAAGGCAATTCCTAGTATTCCTATAAGTCAAGACAATTGTATACATGCAGAAATGAATCAAACAATACTGAAAGCATTTTAATGCAGTGCAAATAGCATTTGCTAGAGAACCACAATAAATCAACTGAGACCAAAATTGCCTTGTGGCTGGCCGAGTGGCTCAGTTGGTTAAGAGTTAGCTTAAAAGCACGAGCTGTGAGCAACAGGGCAGCTGGTTCAATTCCCACATGGGCCAGTGACGCTGCGCCTGAGCTGAACTGCCAACAGGTGGCAGGATGGCTCAGCTGGTGAGGGCACGTGCTCCTAACAACAAGGCTGGCCGTTCAATGGTGGGCTATGCCCGCCCGCAACTAAGACTAAACTCGGCACCTTGAGCTGAGCTGCCACCCGATGGCTCAGTGGATACAGCGCGCACTCTTAACAAGGCTGCCGGGTTCGACTCCCACATGGGATAGTGGCTACGCCCACCCGCAACTAAGATTGTAACACAGCACCTTGAGTTTAGAGGCCACGAGCTGCCGGTGATTGAAGAACAACAACTTGGCTGGTCCCCCTCCCCAATTCCCCAACACTTCCCCTCCCCCAATTCCCCAATTTTGAAAAAAAAAAAATTACCTTGTCATTCAAACACCTAAACAATCTCATGACCATTTTTATCCACTGGCTTGATAAGGTTTGGTGTTACCTTGTATGCAGGCAAACAAGCTCTCACAACCTTTTGAAAATGTGTAACTGGTACAACTTTTATGGAAAGAATGTGAAAATATCAAAATTTTAAAATCTGACTCAGAAATTCTCTTAGGAATTTTTCCAGCAGACAGACTTGCACATGACAAGATATTTTAATGTTTTCTTCACCAATATCCAGTGAATGTCACATAGCAAGTGCTCAGCTAATGTGGGATAGAAGTAGGATTTAAAATTCATCTCACTCTAGACTTTGTGTTCTTAACCACTATAATGTGCTGTCTCAGTGGAGATGATTCAAGTATTAGAAGTACACAATGATATACATATAGCAACTCACTGCAACATTATTTAAAATAGGGAAAAACTGGAGACAGCCTAGATGTCCATTCAATAAGAACCCATAAAATACATCATAGTTGTTCAGGTCAATGGAATACTATCTTGTGTGCTGATATAGAAAGATCTCCAAGACATTCAGTGAGACACAGTTTAATTAAGCAACTTGCCCTAAGTTCTCTGCTCTTAAGTGTCAGAAAATACAAGAAAGTGGTAAATTAAGTCAGACTCAGATGGGAACAAAAAAAGAATTATTTTTCATTTTATACTTTTATATACCATATCAGTTGTTAGCACATGCATATATCTTATAATAAAGTCTGATTCATTAGCTCAGAAATCACTATTCTTTTTTCTTCTTCTTTGGCTTGCTTTATCACTGGAAACAAAGCAAAGGGGGAGTAATATGAAGGGTACACATAATTATGGTTATTGTATATGTAAGAAATAATTTGCAAACAACTGATTTTTTTACCCTGGCATGTTATGCTCTGATAGGCTGGAATGCACTAGATAAGGATAGAGATGCCTGTTTTCTAATTCCAGCCCTGTAACTCTGTGGTCATCTCAAACTCACTTCCCTCAACTGAAAAATGAAGGGCTTGGATCTGATGAGCTCTTAATTCTATGAGTCTAGGTCTATTCTCCTAACACTACCACACATATTGCTATCTCTTGCTTGATCTCAGGTAAAGACAAGATCTAAATCAGCAAGGTCAATAAAAAGCCTGCACAGTTTAACAACTAAACCTGAGCCATTAGGAACTACAAAATTAGTTATCAGTTCTGGGCTCAACCAATGATTTGATTCCCAGGGTCAGCACCTTACTCTGATTTATGATGAAAACCCTTATTCTGGCAAATACAAAACTTAAGATGTTTTAAATTACCGAGAATGTCAGGGAAAGACTAAGTAAAGGTAAAGAGTCATCCAAAGACTAAAACACCTTGGCTGAAAACAACTTTTTAACACAAGACACTTAGCTACCATTTCAACCTCTACTTCAAAAGGAATTAGCACATCCAGACACTCCTGAGTGTCTGAAACAACATAGCAACTATACTTATCAGAAGGAATCTCACTTCTAAAGCATGAATGTGCTTAGATATTTTTTGGCGTCTTTTAGCACTGCGTCTTATTTTAATTATAAAATTGCAAAAGAAGGTGCTTCTTACCTGATGTCCACACATAAGATTCTGAGAGGCCATCATGATGGCTTTCATTCCTGAGGCACAAACTTTGTTTACAGTGGTGCATGGAGTAGAAACAGGTAAGCCTAAAACCAATATAAGTAAAATCATACTTTTGAACAACAAAGATACTCTTCAACCACAACTGAAGAATTAAGATTAATAAAATAAAGCATGTTAAACTATAATGCGCAACATTGCTTCTTCCAATATGTCTATAAATGTTATCTTATGCATTTAACATTTTATTTAAGCTGAAATGACCTCCATTTTGCAATGTCAAATATTTTAAGTATAAAATAAGCAAAAATGCATTCCTAGTACCTGCACCCAGGACCGCTTGCCTAGTAGGGGCTTGTCCTTCGCCTCCTTGTAGAACATTACCCATGTATGCTTCTTTCACTTCTTCTTTTGGAATCCCTTTTTTTAAAAAAACAAGCAGGCATTTCCTTATTTTAGTCAATTGAATAATTAGTGATTACCTAATAAAGTACACGACATTATATAGCAGGAATGGTTTCTTTTTCTTGTCAGTTTTGAGTTTCATTCCTAATTCTGTAGTATTATACAAGGATTTCTTTACAAGGGAATTCAGAAAGGCAGGTATCAAGTCATTTCTAAGAGTTAAGTATATAGTCAGTGCAAAATAGGTATTTGTTCCATTGAGTCACTGACCTCTCAACCAAAAAGCAAAGCAACTACTGACCTGCCTTTTCAATGGCTCCCTGAATTGCAATGGAACCAAGCTTAGTGGCTGGCAGGGAGGACAGGTTGCCTAGAAAGGATCCAATGGGTGTTCTGGTAGCACTTACTATGACCACTTCCTGGTAAGACAGACAATGATAAAAATTAAATGTAAATATTTTACCCAAATCATCTTTTTAGTAAATAAACAATTCAAAGACATTATCTAAAAAGCAGACTTTTTATGAATGACTGTTTATCAAAGATTAATCTCAGTATTTGAACAGCAGTAAAACTAATCAGTTCAATGCCAGTACATTACAATTTAAGACCTAACAGAAACCTATGACAAACAACTCTAAAATAGGCATGGATCCTGCCCAGTTCTCCAAAGGTTTGAAAACCAGAAGCTTAAGTTTTAATTTTACTCAGTCAAAATTTAAGAAATGACTCGTTAACTGTATAATAAACAACCCTAACCAAAGGGCTTCCTTACTGAAGGGAACTCTGGGGTTATAAATCAATACCTGTATGTAGATAAAAGCTCTCTTAAACGTAAAACATTATTATAACAATTCTCTTCCACATTCTCATTTTAAACGCATAAATAAGAGCATTGTTTCCTAGATTTTGGTTGAAGGCTATTACTAAGTCATTTTAAGGATCCTTATGAAACAGAGAGGACTCCCTCAGAATGCACTGGGGGGTCAGGTGATGGCCCTTCCTGTCTAATACCCAGCCTGGCTCAGTCCTTGTCTTCTAGTATTTTCCAAGTGGCCTCTGCAATGTGCCACATCATCTGATGAGGAGAAATCCTGCCCAGTTTCCAAGAGAAGGTTCTCTTGTAGTAGACAAAGAGGAAAAAGCAGAAATTACACAAGATACTGGACTGAAATTTTTTTATGGTAATTTGGGAGTTTATCTTAATATTTCAATTATTATCTAGTCTTAAGAATTGTATCATCACAAGCTGACCCTCACATATACACAAATCAGAAGTATGCATTTTTTATTGCCTACATTTCCTTTCAATTCTTTAAAGCACAATTTAAATTTATACTTACATTCAATGTGGGTTTGGATACATAACTTCGCTCTACATATCTGATTTCCTGTAATATAAATATTTATAATGTTATTTAAAAAATACTAAATGTCATTTTATATATCTCAGTGATGAAGTTATGGTGATTTCTCTGCTTCTTCATACTTTATTTCCAAATTTTCTACAGTTAGCATATATCACTTACAATCAGAAAAAAAAACATTACTACTTTGTAATATACTTATCTGATGACTGTATTTTGCCATGTATAATGTGCACTTTTTTGCCCAAATTTGTGAGGGTAAAATAAGGATGCACATTATACATGGGTAGTACTAATTCTGTATCTATATAAATGTTTTTAATCCTTTTACTTATGAATTAAAAGTGTTAACTCTAGAAATCAATAACGATATCCATATGCAAAATATCCTGGAATACGATAATCGGTTTTGTTGAACTTACAAAGAACTTGCAATGATGAAGAGTTCTTGACTTTCTATGATGCGTAAATATTGTAAATTTGTTACCGGTACATAAAATTTCTTGTACAGTAAAACGTTGGATTGCAAGTATCGTGGTTTGTGAGTGTTCTGCAAGACAAGCAAACATTTCTAATACATTTTAACATTGTAAATGAACAATGTCTTGCAATACAAGTAGTTTGTTTCTGGAACGAATTATGCTCGCAAACCAAGGTATTACTGTACCTTGTATCTGTGCTTGTGTTTTGTAATTATTTGTTATATAAAATTTCTTGTATCATAATATGTTAAAAAATAAATGCTAAAATTCCTTTATGATACAAAAAACAAGTACCTAAATGTAAACAAATAAAAATTTGAACTTGGGCCGGCCGAGTGGCTCAGTTGGTTATGAGCTTGCTCAAGCGTGAGAGCTCTGAGCAACAGCGTTTCAATGTCCGGCCCGAGCTGAGCTGCCAACAGGTGGCAGGATGGCTCAGCTAAAAAATAAAAAAATTTAAAAAATTAAAAAATGTGAACTAAAAAATTAAAATGAAAGTTTTTGGTTTTTTTCCCCTGAAAGTTTGGGCCAAAAACATGGGTGCGCATTATACATAGCAAAAGACGTTAACTTCACTGGAAATGTATGCTTTAATGTCTGATTAGTTTATTATCTACAATTTCAAAGCCTTTTTTAAGTAAAAGCTTTGTGAGATACAGTTTTGGGGCCAGCCGAGTGGCTCAGTTGGTTAAGAGCGCGAGCTCTGAGCAACAGGGTCACGGGTTTGATTCCAACATGAGCATGAGCCAGTGAACTGCGCCCAAACTGAGCCGCCACTGAGCTGCCAATAGGTGGCAGGATGGCTCAGCTGGTAAGAGCACATGCTCCTAATAACAAGGTTGCCTATTCGACTCTTGCATGGGAGTGGGCTACACCCACCTGCAACTAAGATTGAACAAGGCACCTTGAGCTGAGCAGCCAAAAGCTGCTGACGGGCGGCTGGATGGCAACTGGACTTGGAGCTGAGCTAGCTGCACTCTCCACAACTAAGATTGAAGGACAACAGTTTGGCTGTTCCCCTTCCCCAATTCCCCAGTAAAATCTTAAAAAAAAAAAAAATACAGGTTTTAAGTTAAATCTTTAAGTTCTAAATTAATTTTAGAGTATCACAAGAAAATATCCTCACTGTTTAAAAACATATATTTACGTAAAACTTGCTGTTTCTCACCATCCACTTCTAACAGATGTCTGATTTATTTGGGACAAACACACCTTATACAAATATGGTCTATGTTACCAGATAAATTATTTTTAAATAAAGAAAAGAGTAAATATCTTGCCCCTACATCTCTATTCTTTCTACACTGTTCTCAGGAATTGTTAGACAAGGAGCAGAAACTGCCTTAGGTCTGGAGAAACCACCCAGAATGTGCTGAATAGAAACACATTTCTATTTAATTGGACTGCAAATCTGACCAAGTTGGAGGGTGGAAGAGGGTAAGACGTACCTAAGTAGTCTGTCTGTCGAAGGATAGATGAAGGCGGCTCCCTATAAGGCCCACCAAATTGTTGGGGTTTCCCACACAGGGAGCCGCCTTCATCTACCCTTTGACAGATGACTTAGGTCCTTACCCTCTTCCACCCTCCGACTCGGTCAGATTTGCTGTCCAATATAAGACCTAGCGCTAGGCCTGTGTCCTGGGGCCAGGCCCCTGGGTCATCCGTCAGAGGGGACGCCAGGCCCAGTATGCACCATTCCCCTCTGCCAGACATTAGGAAACTGATAGTGGGACGCCCTGCCCCTTTCCCTTGTCCTCCGGGTAAAGAGGGTCTAGACTTCCTTTCTGCCCCCTCCTCCCCTCCTTCATTACTATGGGCTCCTCTTAACCCCAGGAACTCCCCTTTAGTAATCCGCATTAAGAGGGGAATTTACCCCGATTTAAAGGCTAAATGCCCTATTTTCTTTCAACTGTGGCCTGGCCACAATGTAAGCTTAATAATGGCAAATCCTGGCCATGCACCAGAGCTCTTGACCTTGATACTCTCCAGGATTTAGACAACCTCCTCCACTGGCAGGTAAATGCAGCAAGGTTCCCTTTGGGCTGCGATAGGATTTATCCCACTTCCCACCACCTAAGGGCAGACCACGCCTCTTGGGTTTAGCTTCAGCCTCTTCTGTCATCCCTGCTCCAGAGTCCTCACCCCCTAATCCTGATCCGGATCCTTTCGACCCCCCTGAGTTTTCTTCTCCTCCCTGACCTCCGCTAGTTCAAAACCCCCCACCATATCAACCCGCTACCTCTGCATCTCCGCCAGATACTTCCTGTTACTCCTCCTCCTCAAAGTCTGACACTCCCTCTAACTCCTCTGCTGATCCGCCTCCTCTGAACCTTTCTTCCCCTCCTCATACCCAATCTGGGCAGCCTGATGTGCCCCCAGCCACCCAGATGCCACCCAGGGAAGTGGCAGGCGCTGACGGCCCTGTTAGGGTCCATGTCCCTTTCTCGGTAACGGACCTGAGTCAGTTGGAATCTAAGCTAGGTTCCTTTTCCTCTGATTCCACCCACTTGACTAAAGAGTGTGAATACCTCACCCTTAGCTATGACCTTACTTGGCGGGACATCTATATCATTTTCTCCACATGTACTAACTCTGATGAAAAGGATCGTATCATTCAGAAGGCTAGGGAAACAGCACATTCTATACATCGCCAAAATAATAACAGCCCACCCACCCCTCACCCTACACCCAGGGAGATGGCCATCCCGACCCAGGATCCTAACTGGAATTACCAGATTCTCCCCCAACCCCATCCTGACCACCTAAGGAGAGACCATATGATCGTCTCCTTCAGGACATGAAGGCAGCCTTTCAGAAAGCTGTTAATTATGAAAAAGTTAGGGAAATCTACCAGGACCACCATGAAAGCCCATCTGGTTTTCTCTCCCGGCTTTCAGAGGCCCTGCAAACCTAACATTAACCCTGAGTCCCTGGATCACAGGGCCATCTTAGCTATGCATTTCATCTCCTAGTCGGCCCCTGATATTCACAGGAAGCTTCAGAAACTAGAAAGAGGTCCTCACACCCACAAGCAGATCTTTTAGAGCTGGCCTTTAAGGTCTTCAACAATCGAGACGAGGAGAATAGACAGGCCCATACTCAGGCCTTGCAGATGGCTGCCGCAGCAGTTTCCCAGGCCACTAAGCTGGGCCGGCCCCAAAAGAAAGGACCAGGACCCCAATCCTCTACACAGCCAAATCAACTGGTGCCTGCTTTAAATGTGGCCTGCTGGGACACTGGAGCCGCTCTTGCCCTAACCCCATGGCTACCCCATCCCTTTTATGTCCCCTAGAGGCACACTCTTTTACCCGTTCCTTCCTAACCCTGCCCCACTGTCCCACTCCTATTTTAGGGAGGGACATCCTCTCCAAATTTCATTCCACCAGTACTCTATATACCCCTTCTTCGGATACCACTTTTCTCAGTTTACTAGCAGACTCATCCCAGAACCCATCCTTCCTTCCCTTTCTAACCCACCTGACATTGATCCTTCAATATGGGATACCTCCCAACCCATTATTGCCACTCACCACCCACCTCTTGTTATCTCACTCAGAGATCCCACTCACTTTCCCACTAAAGCTCAATATCCTATTCCTCGACAAGGCCTCCTTGGACTCAAACTTATATTTCTAAGTTCCTCCAAGCGAAGATTCTCCACCCCACTTCTTCCCCTTACAAGACTCCCACTCTCTTGGTCAAGAAGCCTGATGGGACTTACCGCTTCATTCAAGACTTTCAAATCATCAACGAGGCGGTTATTCTGCTCCACCCTGTAGTTCCCAATCCTTATACCCTTCCATTCCTCATACCACCTGACACTCACTATTTTACTGTTCTTGACCTAACGGATGCTTTTTTTTCTATTCCTTTACACCCCGATTCCCAGCATCTGTTCGCCTTTACCTGGACTGATCCTAATACCAACTTTTCTCAACAATTAACCTGGACAGTTCTCCCTCAGGGCTTTAGGGATAGTCCCCATCTTTCTGGCCAAGCTTTAGCTCGAGACCTAACCTCCCTCTCCCTTCCTGGCTCTACAATTCTCCAGTACATTGATGATCTCCTTTGTAGCCGTACACATAATAGCTCTACTTCCCATACTCGCCTGCTCCTTAATTATCTAGCTTCCCTATGTTATCATGTCTCCCGCCATAAGGCCCAACTGTCACCTACCTAGGGCTTTGCCTTTCCCCAGGTTGCCAGGAAATCACTACACAATGCAAAATGCTCATTTGCTCTATCCCCTTCCCTTCCGCTAAGCAGGATCTCTCTTTCCTTGGCTTGGTCAGATGCTTTCGCATCTGGATCTCCAACTTTGGCCTCATTGCCAAACCCCTTTACCAGGCGGCCGCCGACCCCCTCTAGGAACCTCTCCTGTCTACTTCACAGACCACCTCTGCTTTCTCTCAACTCCAGACGGTTCTCCTTTCCACCCCCGCCCTTGCCTTACCTGACCTGACTAAGCCTTTCTTCCTATACACCCATGAATCTTGGGGGCTCACTCTAGGCCTCTTGGGTCAGAAATTGGGCTCAATCTCAAAGCTGTTGCTTACCTGTCCAAACAACTAGACCCCACTGCCCGGGGCTTGGCCCCTGCCTCCGTGTACTCGCCGCCTCTGACCTTCTCACTTTAGAGGCTTCTAAATTTACTTACGCTCAACCTATCACTGTTTTCTCACCCCAATTGGTCCTGAACCTTATTAATAATAAGGCCCCTTCCTTTCTTAGCTCTTCTCGCCTCACCCATTATCAACTTCTTCTGACCTCTCCCCACATTATTGTTCTCCAGTCCCCTGCTCAGTCCCTCCACGCTTCTTCCTACTTCCACCTCTGTCTCTTATTCCTGCATTGAGAAACTCGAATCTTCCTGACTTCTTCACCCTGACCTTTCTGACAACCCCCTCCCTGATCTCGAGTACACCTGGTTTGTTAATGGGTCCAGTTACACTCATAACAGAGAATGCTGTTCAGGCTATGTCATTACCTCTGCCTATGAACTCATAGAATCTTCCCGTCTCTCTTCCAACACTTCTGTTCAGAAAGCTGAACTTATTGCCCTTACCCATGCTCTAACCCTAGCCAAAGGGTGCTCCATCAACATTTATACCGACTCCAAATATGCCTTTCATATTATCCATTCCCATGCTGCAATCTGGGCTGAATGCAGCTTCCTTACCTCCTAAGGTTCCCCTGTAGCCCATGGCCCCTTAATCCTCAAGCTTATTGAGGCTCTCTGACTCTCTGCTCGTGTTTCTGTTAGACACTGCAGGGGCTCCCAGAGGGGCTCTGGCCTTATTGCCATTGGTAACAACAAAGCTGATAGAGAAGCAGGTCAGGCTGCCCTCCTTGGCTCTTGAGAGCCTGTCACCCAACTCCTTGCCATCCCTGACCTTCAGCCCACCTACCCTCCAAATGAAATTACTTCCTTTACCAGTCAGGGAGCCATCTGGGAGGGCCCCAGGCTTACCTCTGTTGGCAAACTAATCCAGCCCAGTGAGCAGGCTTTAAACATCCTTACGGCTTTCCACAATTCTCTTCACATTGGACATAGACCTCTACATACTCTCTTATGTCCCTTTATCACTCACCCACATCTTTCTTCCCTTCTAGCCCACGTCACTCAGGCTTGCTCCATTTGCTGCCTCTCCAACCCCCAGGGGCCATTCAGTCTCCCCCATCCTTCGCAGCCCATCAGGCCCATGGCCACATCCCTGGCCAAGACTGACAAATTGATTTGACTCATATGCCACACATCCACCGACACCACTATCTCCTCTCCTTCCTGGATGCTTTCTCTGGATGGCTAGAAGCCTTCCCCACCACGTCTGAAAAACCCTCCACGGTCGCCTATGCCCTTCTCCACCACATTATCCCCCGTTTTGGCCTCCTTTCAACCATCCAGCAAGACAACGGTCCTAGTTTTACTTCCCAAATCACCCAACAAGTTGCCACCTCTCTTGATAGTCAATGGCGACTTCACACCTGTATTGTCCCCAATCTTCTGGAAAGGTCAAAGGGCTTACCTTCTACCTACTTCAAAACTCCTACGACCCACAAATCTCAGTTAACCACGCCATCCTTAGAAGCCCATCAGGACTGGAGTTCCCTCCTCCCTATCGCCCTTTCCACCTCCGTGCGCGCTCCACGCTCCTAATTTCCTCAGTCCGCTTGAACTTACGTATGGTTGCCCTTTCCTCCTTGGCAACACACCCCCTTCTTCACCTCTCCTTGGTGATTATCTCCCTACCCTTTCTCTCACCGGCACCTCCTCCGCCACCATGCTGATACCTTCCTCCAAAAACCTCACGCTG
Organism: Hipposideros armiger; assembly: GCF_001890085.2. Taxonomy (NCBI): domain Eukaryota; kingdom Metazoa; phylum Chordata; class Mammalia; order Chiroptera; family Hipposideridae; genus Hipposideros; species Hipposideros armiger. The sequence goes on along the minus strand of NW_017731930.1, from coordinate 239,306 downwards.
GAATGGAAATTCCAGCAACCCTTCTAGAACCGGGAGATGGGGTCAAGTCTGCTTGACTGCGCTCCCAGACCAAACCCACCCCCTCCATCCCAAATGGGAAGATCCCTATCAAGTCATTCTAACAACCCCACAGCAGCCAAACTATTAGGGATAGCTTCTTGGGCTCACCTCTCTAGGCTCAAAAGGGCCCTGGAGCCAACAACCTGATGATAAGAGCCAAACAAAAGGGCTTCTCGCTATAGAAACTCCAACTTTCCTAGTGTTTTAGCTCTGTAGCCCCTGGTTATAATCATTTTTCAAATCAGTTTCTTAATCATAAACAATAGATGGTTTTTAACCTGAATCACAGAAATCTCTTACCCCCTGCTTTAGATAATTACCCTAAAGTTTGTGATTCATGTTTATTGACTATGGACATCAAATCACAGCATTCTTTCCAGGCCTAGCTCCCGGGTGAACAATAACTGAATAAAGGGTTCAACCAGAAGGCCACAGGCTCCATGAAGCTGAACAATTTTTATCTCACAGTCACCCTGCACCAATGGCTTTGAATCCTGCTCCTTGGGTCAACAAATTTTTATTTTTAAGATTTTATTGGGGAATTGGGGAAGGGAACAGTGTTGGAGAATTGGGGAAGGGAACATTGTGTTTTTCAAGGACCCATCAGCTCCAAGTCAAGTTGTTGTCCTTCACTCTTAGTTGTGGAGGGTGCAGCTCAGATCCAAGTCCAGCCGCCGTTCTCAATCTAGTTGCGAGGGGCGCAGCCCACCATCTCTTGCGGGAATCAAACTAGCAACCTTGTTAAGAGCACGCACTCTAACCAAAAGCATACTATTCAAACATGACAACTTATATTTAGAACCTAATCTTGTTCATATTTACAATGTCCAAACATATCTCACAAAGTAATAAAGCCTGCAAAAAACTTTAAACCGACCCAAGAACTTAGGTTTTCACAGATTAAACAGGTTTTGTTCTGACTCGATGCAAATGATCAACTAAAGCATACAATTTATAATACAGAGAAGAAGGTATATTTGACAAATAGTAGTTATAAGCAGAGATAACCACAAGGTATCCCCCCAAAATTGATTTTTATAAAGTGTTTAGATGAGAATAGGTACATGAAAATGGCAGCTTAAAGAGAGAATGTTTTCCTAGGCAATGGAAGAACAGAATATAACTTCAAGTAATCATTTTTCCAATGTTAATAGGATGGAAAAAGTTACTTTTATGTAGAAAGTTCATACTAACAACTTTGCTGTAAGAAACAACCTGGGCCGGCCAAGTGGCGCGTTGGTTAAGAGCTGGCTTGGGACGCCAGAGGGCCCCGGTTTGGATCCCACATATGAGGGCCAGTGACACTGCCCTCTACAGCTAAGATGATGAACAACAGCTCAACCTGGAGCTGGGCTGCCCTGAGTCGCCGGCAACGGCATAGGCTGCAGCCCCTGCTGCAGTGGGTTGCCATGGGCTACCGTGTGTAGCCGGCAGCCAGCGTGAACGACCGTCCAGAAGCCGGCGACTGATCTGCCTCGCCCGGGAAGAGCGCAATGACGGTGCCAACTTGGGCCAGTGAAGCAACGTCCTCCACAACTAGCCTGAAGAACAAAAGGACAGCAACTTGTCTGTTCTCCTTCCCCAATTCCCCAATAAAAATCTTTTAAAAAAACCCCTCATTTAGTCCAGATTTGATTTAAAAATGTCATCACTATATTCAGTGAAGCCCCTATTCTGAAGATGCCTTTACAGTCTTTATGAGGGAGAGATAACTAACACACAATACTATTTGTTCCTTCACTTGCTCAGTAAACATGTTGAAATCACTTACCTTACAGAAGGCATTATAGGGAATTTGAAATCTGTAAAATATGGTCCCTATACTCAAGCAGCATTATAATCTTAGAAGGGAAAAATGTTAAAGTTATCTGTACTTATTTCTATGCAAGAATTTAGTAAGAACTGTAAGAGAGGCATGGTAAGCAAGCCATCCCCACGGTTCAGAGGAGAAAGATTACTTGGTGCCATGCAATGGTCATCAAATATGGGATTCCATTTAAATGCTTCAGGCAGTTCTACAAACATTGTTTAAATTCATCTTTTGAATACATCCAATGTAAATAAATCATGAACATGTTGTTACTATCAGGTTACCTGTCTATACAGAACTTGAAGTAAAACTTGTTTGCCATCTCTGTATTTGTACCTCTGAAAGCTGCGTCATTAGATTAGCAACTTTGGTATTTTTACTCTCCTGAGCTTCACATGTCCACACAAGTGACAATACGTCCTGGTCCAAGCCAGCACACATGTCTGCTCAGTAGGCAAAGCCCAAGTACATCTGGTTAATGGATCTACCCCTCGGTATCAGCTGTACAAAAAGAACAAGTGCATCCTAACATGTCATATCATTTGGGCTGCTGCTTATATAACCGACTTATCATAGAGGATTTTAACATTATCTGTGAGCCAACTTTGAGTTAAAAGTCCCTCCTTGTAGTAAATGTGCCAGTCATTGCTTGCCAGCTATATTCCTTTCTCAAAAGGGTGTGGAGGGGACAGCCCTGAGCACCTACAAGGTGACCCAGCCTCCTCCCAATGGCCAGAGTGTACAGGACCAAAACTGGAATGGACTCTGATGTACACTGGCACCCTGACACACTGGTTCAACTGGATACTGATGGGCACTTGAACTGAAAGGTCACAGGGGCCAGAGCTTCATCAGCAGCATGGCCAGCCAGTCTCATGGGAAAGCAAAGATTACAGCAAAGAGAAAAGCCATGAGTAAACAAACAAAGGACGGGAACATGGAAACTCAGAGAAAAGGAGGGAAATATTGACCATGGTACACTACAAGAGACAAAAAAAGATTCTTTAGTTAATGATTTTCTGGTTAGGATTTCAGCAAGGCCGGCTACACTTTATTTTCTATCCTGGATGTCCAAGAGCTCGCTTGCTGTATATTTTCAAAAATGCCCCTTTCCACTTAGCTAGTTTGGAACATGATGCTGTTCCTGGCCATCGAAGGGCCTTTTAAGCCACTTCTTTAAAGTTTCTGAAAGTTCCCTGGTCTCTCCACTGTGCCCTGGATCCCATCTGCACTTCCCTTTTCAAAGATGCCACATCTTAGTTAGCCCTTCCCTCTCCCATACATCGTTCATCCCCTTTACTTCTGGATCATTCCATAAGCATACACACAGGCTCTGGTTCCTCCCACCTAAAAAGCAAATTAAAAACACATTCCCACTGAGATTTCACCTCATTTAGTTTCCTTGTACAACAGTTCTCCAAGAAGTCACTTAAAATTTGTTTCCTTGACCTCACCTCCTGTTTACTGTTCAACTCTCTCCATTCTGACTCTTATCTATACTATTATTGGCTCTAAGCAAGGTCAAAAATGTCTGTGTAGCAAAATGCAATAAACACTTCACTATAATCTCACCGTCTCGGCAACATTGGACTCACTTTTCTTCTTTTTTTTTTTTTTTTTTGATTTTTTATTGGGGAATTGGGGGAATGGGAACAGTACTGGGGAATTGGGGGAAGGGGAACAGACAAGTTGCTGTCATTTTGTTCTTCAGTCTAGTTGTGGAGGACGTTGCTTCACTGGCCCAAGTTGGCACCATCATTGCGCTCTTCCTGGGTGAGGCAGATCAGTCGCCAGCTTCTGGACGGCCGCTCACGGCGGCTGCTGGCCGCTCACGCTGGCTGCTGGCTACACACGGTAGTCCATGGCAACCCACTGCCACAGGGACTGCAGCCTACGCCGTCGCCGGCGACTCATGGCAGCCCAGCTCCAGGTTGAGCTGTTGTTCAGCATCTTAGCTGTGGAGGGCAGTGTCACTGGCCCTCAAATGTGGGATCCGAACCGGGGCCCTCTGGCATCCCAAGCCAGCTCTTAACCAACGCGCCACTCGGCCGGCCCTCACTTTTCTTCTTTCTGGTCTACGCACGGTAGTTAAGAGCCTGAGCTTACTAGCTGAGTATTCTTGAGCAAGTTACTTAGACTCCCTGTACCTTAGTTTTCTCAAATACCCTTCATGGGTTGCTGTGAGAATGAAATGAGGTAACATGTGTAAACCACTACACAAACCGCTTTCCTTGGCTTCCATTTTAACGCAATCTTGAGGTTTCCCTCCTACCTTACTACCTATTTTTCTGTCTCCTTTGTTGTCTCATCCTCCCCTCCCAACCTCTAAGTGCTGGAATGTCCCAGGGCCTTTGTTCCAAGATCCTGTTAACTTTCCAACTTCACTGTCTCCTTAATTATTTCTAGTCCCATTGCTTTAAACAGCATATATGTCCTGATGAGCTCCAAATTTCTATCTCCAGCCTTTTTTTGTGGATCGACCTCCACATTTGTCGATCCAAGTGCTGACTGAATAGCTTCAATTTAATGTCCAAATCATGGCTCTCAATTTCCACCCCCAGGAAACTCGTTTCTTCCCAGGATTTCCCGCCTCAGGACATAGCATCACAATTTACCAGGGTGCTCAAGTCAAAACCTTAGGACTCATCCTTCATCTTTTCTTAAAACGCAGATACTCTGTCACAGATACTATCAATACTGTGTCTAAAATCTACCTAAATTCTTCCACTTTGCTTCATCTCCACTACTGCCTCCTGGTCCCAGCCATCTCTTGCTACTATTAATAGCCTTCTATCTCATTTCCTGTTTCCCCTACTTCCCTTCCACAGTCCATCCAGTTTTTAAAATGTAAATCAGATCACATCACTCCTGATTAAAACCCTTTGACGGCTTTCCATTGCTCTTAGAATAATAGCCAAACTCTTCGTCTTATCCCACAAGGCCTTGCATGATCTGGTTCCTGCTTTACTTTCCAAACTCACATCACTCTTGTTCTATGCCAGTCACATCAGCCTCCTCTTTGATCTGAACCCGTTCCCAACTCAAGATCTTTGCAATGTGCCTCTACCAGTAAGTCTCTCCTGCTCTCCATGGCTGGTTTGTTTTTATTCCTCAGGTCTCAGCTCAAAAAACATCCCCAGAGTGGTTCTCCCTAGGCTACTCTATTTCAAGTTGGCCTCTCTCATTTCAACATATTTACTTCCTTCAAAGCACCTCTCACACTGTGTACTAAGTATGTCAGTAATGCTGATTTTCCATAATTCTGTTGTCGATCTAGGTGGAACCATAGGAAACAAAAAAATTCACATGAAACATCTATATGCCAAAATAACTGTAAAGGTCAGTCAAATGAATTAGAAATTGAGACAATATCAAGCAAATATTTTTTTGAAAACTGATTAAATAACTTAAAGTTTTCAACTTCTTAGTCTAGAGGGCTTAGCAGTTAGTACTCAAAATACCCTGTATTATAATACATTATTTTCTGTATAAGGAAAGCAAAATCCCCTTACATAATACTGTAATATCCCACATCTGTATTTCTTCACACCTTCATAAAGCTCTCCAAGTATTAAATAGTCATGCTAATTTCAATCAGTGCTTTCCATTTTATGTATATGTTCATTGTATGTATTTCATTTCTATAATTCTTCTGTTAAAATCTCACATAACCCCTCTGCTGTATGAAATATTTACTGTTGAAGCTTCAGGTATTGGAGTGAATTTGTATCTTCCCAAAAAGAGAGGTAATCAAGTTAAAATGAGATCACTAGGGTGGGCCCTAATCCAATATGACTGATGTTCTTAAAAAAGGGGAAAATTTGAACAGAGACACACACAATTGAAACAGAGAATTTAATGCAGAGAATTAAATACACAGATGACAGAACAGCTGAGAACGACAGGAGACAGGCAGTACAGAACTTAGCAACAGGAAGGCACTAGCACACTTCGGTTGTTAGGACAAAGTAGTAGGGTTACCTGGCAGAAGCAAGACCCAAAGGTGTCACAGACATTGTCAGAAACAACATATGGGGGGGGGGGGGAGGAAGAGGGGGAGGAAGAGGTGGGGAGAGAAATTATGGTGGTTTCTCCTTTCCCATCTCCCAATCTTCCACAAGTGTCTGCACCCAGCTGCTGGAGACCATGAGGTTGGCATATGCAAGGGTCAGCCTCCCAGCAGAACAGACAGAGGACAAAGAGAAGAGCAGAGAAATGAATCTGGGAGCAAATACGCCCAGGACCAGGCACAGGGCAGATTTTTAAAAATTCTGAGTATTAAAAGAATCATTTTGGTTCAAAACAGCAAATGGGAGTTACTAGGAGGGGAGGGTCAATAGTGTCAAATACAGTTTAAAAGTCAAGAAGAAAAAAGAAAGAAAATCACTGGTATTCTTCAGCTGAGTGGCACAACTGAAGCTTAAAGGGAAATGGAAGTAAATGGAGGTGATGAGTAAGCCTGCTACCTTGACCATAAGAAAAAAGTGATTAGACTTGGAAAGACAACAAATTCCAGTAAAGTCCATAAAGGTTTGTTGACCATAAAGGAGACCTTAGTGTATTTGAAGACAAAGGGGAAAGGGCCAGTGCAATGGGTGAGAGGTCACATTCCATTCCACAAAATGGCACTGTGTACTGAAAATCCTGTTATAGTAAAAGATAGCCCTGGTTAAGTAAATAACCGCTTAATTCAAGTAACCAATACAGTCAAACCTCATTTTATTGTGCCTCACTTTATATTGCGCTTCACAGATGTGTTGTTTACAAACTGAAGGCAGGACCCTCTACCAACAAAAAGATTGTAACTCGCTTTATTACAGTGGTCTGAAACTGAACCTGCAATATCTCCAAGGTATGCCTGTACAACTAATTCCTAGAGTTCAATAAAATAAACACCAGAAGTCACATGCTATATAACCTACAACTTCATTTTTCTTATCAGCAACATTTGTGTTTGACTGTAAACTCTTAATAAAGCTATAAATTAAGAAGTTTCTGCACTTGCCTTTTTTTTTTTTTTTTTTTACATAGAGTACCTAATTCACCTGGTCGACACTGGTTGAAACCCAGGTTAACTTAGTTACATTTTTGTGAGTTCCCAAGTTATTCCATGAAACCAATAAATAATAATGACTAGGAACTCATCTTTCCCGGAAACTTACTCCTCCTGACTTTTCCATTATGTCAGTCACTCTGGATGAAATTTGGACTCTTCGTCTTCCCTTGGCTCTGCATCCTCACTCTATATTTGTGAAGTTTTTTGTTTGTTTTCCACAATCTCTTGCATAATGCTGCACCTTCACCTATTGCCAGTATACTAGTTCAAGTTACTTCACATCCTGACAGACAACAGTTTTCTCTCCACTTCAAACCTCCCTGGCCTCTGACTATGACAAAAACAAATATATCTACAATCTCCACTGACTTGGGTCAAATCCAAACTCTTACAACATGACTGGATTTCCAAGTGTATTACCCCAACCAAATGAAAACTCATGCTCTTCAACCACACCCTGAAGTTCTCTACCTACTCCTTAGATTTTGCCAGACCCTAACTCTGCAGCAAACTCCCCTACTTTGATATGTGGGAAATAAACTCTTTCTTTCAAGGCTCTTGTTCCTGTGTTCCCTACACACAACAGCCAGAGGAGAAACACACCTCTGGACACTTCAGCTTTATTCATTTATCAAGCAAGTACAGTCGTCCCTCCATAACCAAGGGTTCCGCATCTGTGGAGTCAACCAACCACTGACAGAAAATATTTGAAAAAAAAAGTTACATTGTTGCAGATGTGGACTATGTAGTAAAGCCTAAAATGCTTAATGCAAACACTATTCCATTTCATATGAGGGGCTTCAGCATCAGGGTCCTGGAACCAATCCCCCGTGGCTACCAAGGGACAACTGTGTAATTGATTATGCGTATTATGAGTAGTATAATAGTATTTGCCCAGAGTAAGTATATCTTAGTACCACATAGTGCCTCACGCCTTGTAAGCCCAATGATGACCTACTGCATGAAAGCAAAATCTCTTGACAATAACGATCGTAGGCATGTTTTAAACAAAAACTCAGAAATAGTATTATGGGACTTTGTTACCATCAGGCAAGGCCAAAACCAATCCTAGGCCTTTCCACCTGCTAAAATATGTGCCCCATAACACACACCGGTAAGCAATTATTATGATTACAGAAGAAATCCCGGAAATGAAGACGCTCTTTGTAACACTACCGAGGCCCTAAGCGTTGTCGGGCACTGGTGGCGTGGGGCAGGCGGCTTTCTGGGCGTGGGACCAGCCGAGGGCCTCTTTTGAGGCCGACACTTAGGGCTCCGCTGCGGGGTCGCAGGCGGGAACCTTCCCAGGCGGGGAACCCGCACGCCGAATCCCGGGTCCCAGCCCCTCTCACCTGCATCTGCCTCCGAAGCAGGGGGCTGCGCCCGCGGGCACCGCTGCGCAAAAGGACCGCCAGCACAGCCATGGTCGCCTAGAGGGCGCGGAGCAGAGACGTCAAGGGCGGAGACTCGGCCTGCAGCGCTGCAAGTTCCCGACTGAGCTCCACCCATCACTAGGTGACCAGGCTCGGCACCCGGATCCATCCTCCTCCAATAGCAGCCTCGGCCCGCCCGGACCCGCAGCTATTGGCCGGCAGCCGAAGGGCGGGCGGAGCTTAACATCCTGATACCGAGTAGCCCGGGTCTGTGACAGGCTGATAAGTAACGCACGTGGTTTGAGGCGCTGGCACAGAAGCCAGCCAACAAACACTTGACAAGCTGTTTGTTCCTGGGCACACCACTTTTGACCTTCCCAAGCCAGTGATTTACTTACTGTAACGTGGGACTTTCCGTTTCACTGAGTGTGTAAAGCACAAAGGAAATTCATGAAAATATTTTTTAGCAACCCAATTAGCTTTTAACTTTTGAGATAGTTTTCCAATTGTATTTCCGTAGAAGAGGAATAGAATACACATTAATAGCTAACTTTACTAAACAATTAATAAGGATTAATCTTCACAAAAAAATTATGAATTACACGCTATTATTATCCACCCCTTAACTAATGAGTTAATGTTGGGGAGAAAGAAACTTTCTCTACCCTCAAGGTTCTCCTGGGTGGCCTAATAATCAAATAGACATGAGACAGATTAGCAGAAGAAAATAACCAAATTTAATACATATATATATGTATGGGAACCCCGCATACATGAGAGTCAGAGCCCCCACATACAGAATAGGTTCAGAGAGAAAGGAAAGTGTATGTATAACATTCTGAGCTAGGGATGAGGTAAGGTGCTTTGGGGTCTTTAAAGGGTCGTTGCAGGATAAGAGCATATGTTTAGTAAATAGAGTTTGTCCTGCCCTACAGGCAGGTCAAAAGAGGTTATCTCTGATAATCTCCCATAGAGAGAGCTAATTCAGGTTCTTCCAGGTACAAGAGAGACGCAGAAGTTTCTCCTGAACCCGGATGACTATCTCTGAACTCCCACAATAACTAAAGTACAAAGAAGTTAACTTTTTGTCCATGATTGCACAGAAAGTGGGAGAGCTGGGGCCTGAACTGATATCATTATATTGCACTGCTTTCCTGTGCTTTTCCCAGAGAATGATGTGCTAGTGATGATCATTTTCACATTTTGGGAACCTATAACTTCACTTTGGAGACAGCAAATCTTTGTGACTTTGTAACATTATTTTCCTTTACATTGTCACATAGAAGATAAAATGAGTGACAGCATACAAAATGAACACTTCAACTCAACTTACTCTAAGCCAAACCCATGTTTTTCCTAAAGTAAAGCACTGCCTTACTTATGTTTTGTTTAACTTATTACATTTTGTTGGCAGCTATGGGAGATTGTATTTTTCAAAATGGCCACAACCTATAGCCCACTCCACAAGCTCTTCTTTCAATATGACTCATACTTCTCCAACCACAGCTGGGGTCGGTGTTCTCTCCCCTTGAATCTGGGTAGGGACTCCTGACTGCCTCCAACAATGGAGTATGGCACAAGTGAGGTTATGTGACTTTGAGGCCAGGTCCAGCCAGAAATATGGATAAAAAGTCCTCAGATGATTCCAGTCCCGAGCCTTCAACCCTTCTGGCTGAGCACTCAGACATCATGGATCAGAGATTAGCCGTCCCTCCTGTGCCTTGTCTGAATTCATGATCCACAAAAAACATGAGAGAAAATAAATGGCTATAATGGTTATTGCTGTTTTAAGCCACTATGTTTTGGGGTATTTTTTTTTACACAGCAATAGAGCACCCCTATCTTTAATGTCCCTGTCACCTCAGGTTGGTTTCTGAAAGCATTATATGATTCCTTCACCTACCAGATCCTCCATACTCAATAGGTCACCAAGTCCTGCCTCCTTCCTTTGAATGTCACACTCATGTCTTCTCCCTTGCTGACTCTACTCTAGGCCAAGCACAAACCTTTTCATACCTATTGCTTCAATAGCTGTTGAAGGGAAATCCTTACAGTGTGTATCAATGCTTAAGCTGTGTGTGTGTGTGTGTGTGTGTGTGTGTGTAATGCACAAAATACATGTTTTTAAAAGTTGAACCACTGTGGCTGGGAGCAGGGCAAGACATGCACGCTGTGTGTGAAGGACTGGTTCCGGCGGATGACGGAGGAGTGCAAACTGCCCCAGCGTTCTCTACACAGGATTCAAATCAGGATGGTACCCAGCATGTCTCTGGCCTTAAGGAGCATCGTACCCAAAATACCTGGTGAGCTTGGAGGAGGGCCTGGAGCCCCCTGGGAGACAAGAGGAGAGGCCACCCTCACGGCAGGTCTACCCCTGGCCCCACCTGGGTGAAACTTCAGAGACTGCACTGTTGTTGTTCCTGGAACCCTTGTCCCCACCCCTGCTCTTTTCTTCCATGTTTGTGGGGTGTGCACGCCGTTTTTACTGAAGTATGAGGTTCTTCCAAATCTTGCTCCAGAAAGATGTCTCAGACACTCCGTTTTGCATGTCCCTGCACAGAGCTTGGGCTGTGCATCCTCCAGGTTGAGAAGCGTGTAGCGATGTAGTGCTTGGACTTAATCAGAACAACTAATAGGAAAATGACTGAAGACAATGATTACAGCAACTCCCAATAGCAACGAACGTGGCTCCAAAGGGAACAGGCTGTGAGCCATACTGCAAGGCAGAAAGGGAGAAATTGTGTGTTACCTTCCTACACTCACATTGCCTAATGTTTTCAGAAGGACCGAGGGGGACTTTGGGTCCTGTGGCCTGTGTTCATTAGGACTAAGAGGGCCGCTATAGGAGAGCAAAGTCCCATGAACCAGCCTGTGTGGTGTGTCAGAGAAGTGACTGTGGTGTGGGCCCCAAAGCAGCTTACGGGCCACTGAGCTGTGCAGCTGAGTTTCCTGACTATAAGTCAGGAGTCGGGCCTTCCTGTTTCCCCATCAGGATAGGACCCCAATGCGCAGGTTTGACAGTGAAATGGAGAAGAGGCACGGGGGCAGGAGGAAGCTGGAGTGTTAGGTGCATACAGGACAGAGGTGGGGGGCGAGGATGGGAAAGGGGGATTGGACCAGCACCCCTTGTTTCCAGGACCACCCCCACTGGTGCATTTTGCTCTGCATCTGCAAACTTAAGCATCCCCCAGCTCAGGGCCTGGACAGCAGTCAGCTCTGATGACAACACTCTACTCAGGAGCCTCTCCTTCTGTGAGCTCTGGCCTTGCCTGGCTGGCCCAGTGGCTGCCTCTGATCTCCCTCATTAGTCCCAGCTCAGTGCCACAGAAGGGGCTTTGGTTTTGTTCTGAAGAGCAGGGGATCCCGAGCGGGCAGGCACATGATCAACTGCCATTGGACAAGACGTCTCAGGCTGCTTGGGCACAGTGGGCTCGGGGTGGGAGAGAGAGAGCCTAAGAGTCAGGAACGGAGTCCCATCGGCGACTTGCCAGCCAATCTGCTGAAAATCATTCACTGGCCCATGATTTTGAGCTGCTTCCTGAATTAAAAATTACCTAATGCAATTTTCTGGTGGACAATCTCTCATAAAGCATGAACTCAGCATAGAAAGCGGTGGGTGGTAGGAGGGAACATTAAAAGGTGTGTGACAGAGACATCCAGGTGGCTCCCAATGACCTCGCCCTCTTCTCTCTCAGGCAACCTGTCACCCGACTTAGAGCTGGGAACGTGGCCACCCAGCACGACAGAATTCCCAGCCTCTTCTGCAGCTAGGCTGGGAGCGTGACCAGGCTCTCCCTCCAGGATGGGAAGGGAAGCAACCTGTACAGCTTCTAGGATGCTTCCTAAGAGAGAGAAGCAGGCCTTAAGAGAGAGAAGCAGGTGCTTCCTTCTGCTTCTCCCTCTGCCCTGCTGCTGGGGACTCGAGCTCTGAGGCTAGAGCTCCATTCTGGCCTGTGTGAATGAGGGCAACTCCCTTATGACGACAGGGCATCAAGGAGAGGAGCTTCCTGGAGCAGCACTGGACTTTCTGTCTCCAGAGTGAGTGAGAGAGAGATGCAAACTTCTGTCTGCCACTCTCACGTGGGAACCTTTGTTAGAGAAACTGAGCCCTTGCTAACTAGGGCAGTAGTCTTGGAGGGGACTTATTATAGGCGGGGACCGTGATCAGGGGAGCTTCATCAGGCACAGCAGGCAGGGGCAGTGTGCCCAGGATGACCTTTATAAGAGCTTCTGAGGGCATGTGAGCTCAGAGAGGGAGATGCCCAAGAGGGTGTCCTAGAGTCTTTCATCTGCGCCTAAACCAGCACTTCACCGAGCATGTGGTGATTTGGGGAAACACATGGGTTTCCTTGGCAGCAATATCCTGGAATCTTTACTTCCTATAATTATTTTCTGGCACTTCAAAAATTAAAACTCTAAATCACTCTGGCTGTAGGGAGGAGAACAGACAGGAAATGGGAAAGAGTAGATGTAGGGAGAAAAATTAGGAAGCCATTTCAGTTTTCCAGGGGTAAAAAAAAGAGTGCTTTAGTCTATGATCATGGCAGTGGGAATGGAAGAAAACAATGAGTTTAAAAGAGGACGGTGTAGGGATGTGCAAAGAGGAGCATAGATGAGTGACTCTGTAGCCCCTCATGGTGGAAGGGATGCAGCAGACTCAGTTTCTCAGGTCTTACCAGTTGCTGGCTCCAGTCTTTTGAGAGTCCAGCTTCTCTAGTCTCTGATTTTTCTTGGGTTTCCTCCATGCCTCTTGGCTTTGTCTCCCCTCTTGCTTTAGAAAAATAGTCACGACTAAGCGAAAGAGAGAACAAATAGGTTAATAAGGTGATAAGCGGCTGAGTGAACTGACAAAGGAGTGACAGAGTGACCAGGGCGATCAATTCATGTCCTGAAATGTTCAAAGAGTGAAGAGAAACAGGACTGAACCAGAAGAAAAAGAAAGGCTCCCCACTGGGCATGCCTCAGAGGGATCCCTCTCTCCCCTCCCAACATCAGGGGTGTCTGTTCTTCCAGGGAGTCAGGACCAATTTCAGCTGCAACAGAGAAAGGGGGGTGGGAAGGAGAAGAAGGTGAAGGATGGATGGGCTCTGTGGAAGCTCTACATCATCCTCTCCTCCCCTCCATGTGGCCTGCCTAAACTTCCCTTTCAGAGTCCCAAACTTGACTTTCAGTGGTGGGAGTGTGTAGGATTCACAAACACCCCAAAAGAGAATTCCTGTAGCAGCAGTAGCAGCATCAGGACACCTCCCAGGAACCTAGGGTCTAGGGTCCTCACACATACAGAAAGCCCCAGGTCCTGCTCTGTCCTGGGCTGACTCACAGCTCGCTGGAGAGACACGTTCAAGGCCCAACCACAGTATGCCAGAGCTGAGGGGTTCCAGGATTTCATTTTCCCCAGTGTCTCGTTTTGCAGGTGAGAGAGCAGAAGCCCAGAGAGAGGAAGGAATTCTCTCAGGGCCACGCAGTGAGTGAAAGAGTAGGACTGGAATCTGCCTCCAGGTGCTTGCTCACACAAAACTCACTTTCTCCCAGGTGATGGCCACTCTCAGACTAATTTGCAGTCCCGAAACTCACAGTAGCACACTGTCGGTGCTCAGTGATCTTGGTGGACTGAATGAATGATATGATGGGATGCCAAGAGCAGGCCTTGAAGCTGGGAGTGGACCCCAAATCCCGCCTTTCAACAAGAAGTCTCTCTTCTTTTTGGTCTGGGTGAAAGGGGCCTTGAAGAGAGAAGAGGTGCTGCCATGAATTGTTTTGTAAACAGAAGACAGTGGGGTGTGAAAAGAGGATATGAGCAGGTATATCCTAGAAATTAAGCTCAGAGGAACACAGGGCTGGACACTCAACACTGCTGTCTCAGGCATCCCACCCTCTCCCACCTTAGAAACAGAGGGAACAGCTCGCAGGTATCCTTGGAGAAGGTAGTCCCATGACCGTCATCTGGCCAATCAGCATCATCCATCCTCCACAGCCACAGTGATTGGCTCAGGGCTGGGCACGTGACCAATCAGGTCCTTGGGGTCAGCCGTTCATGTTGGAATCGTAGAAGCAGTGAAGCTCAATTTCCATTGGGGTCCTGAGGGGATAGGACATCATCCGGTGACTGTTGGAAGCCATGTTGCTTCCATAAAGAGAAAGCCCACCTGAGAATGACACCAGCACAGAGGAAAGGAAGCAAAGCCAGTAGGGAAGGAGAGAGATGGTTCCTGCTGACATCATCGAGCACCCAGGTAAAGCCCTGTCTGAAGCTCTCAGCCTTTTGACTTTCTGGTTACGTAAATTATTTCCTCCTGCTTTGATTGTTTGCTTGTTTAAGCCACTTTGGGATTCCTGTCACTGGCTATCAAAAAAAATCTGATTGCTCATCCCAGCTGGCTGAATGGAGCACCCTGCATTTGGATTTAGGCTAGATTCAAGGAAGAACTTTCAGATAACACTGTAAGACTCCGGTCTAAAGAGGAATCCAAATGGATTCAAGCAGTGTGTATGAGGTCCAGCTACAGGCTGGACCACTTGCGTTACCCAAATTAATCCTCGTGGGATTAACCCTGTTAATGTAACAACCGATGTCCCCATTTTAGAGGACAAGACTAAGGCTCAGAGAAGGGACATAACTGGGCAATGGTGAGGATGTGTGGAGCCAGACTGCACCCCAGATTCTGCTGCTCGTACTCTGAGAAGCCACGTGATATGTCTTACCAACGTGCTGCCAGCCCCATGCCCAGGGGAAGAGCCTAAGGATTGGTAAGTGCCACGTGGCCTTCCAAACAATTCAAACTAAAAGGAGGAAGGAGATCTTCCTTCACCAGCACCACCACGGCCTCCCAGCTCCCCGACACCTGGCATCCCTTTCTCTTGCTTTGCTTGGCAATTACAGGGTCATGCTCATGTCACCACACGGGCAGTCCCCCATTCACAGGCCAACACCTGGGGCTCCTACCAGAGCTTTTGTCCCCACCGTACCTGGGGACAGCTCCTTCCTTTAGGCCTTGGAACCTACCTGTTTTCATAATGGGAAAGCCCACTGAACACCAGCAGTCTTTTGCAGAAAATGCAGAAGCCTCAGTCAGTATGGAACGGGATGTATCCGTCACTGCCCTTTGCACGGCTTGCTTGAAATTCAGCTCATGTACTTCTTTCTCGGCACCGTGGACTCCTGTGGCTGCCACAGGAGAGACGAGCTGACAATAAATCACCAGCTCAGTACTTGAAGGCGCATGTGAGGTGATATTTGACAGCTGGGACCCCACACTTCACACGGAAGAGGCTGCGAAAGCCCCTGGGGTCCAGGAGCAGTGCTTGAGCCGCAGTGAATCAACAGGCTTTTTGATGGCTGAAGGCTTCTGGCCATATTGGGGTGTGAGTAGTGATGTCCCTCAGGTGTCCTGAAGGCCCATTGTGTGTAGGCTCAGAGTGCACAGAGCAGAAAAGGCAGAAGCTTGCCCAGGGGTGTTCACAGACCAAAGACTAACAAGCCAGCAGCCAGCCAGCAAGCCAGAGCACCATAGCTCATGAGCTGCTTTCATGGGTGAAGGGTGTGGGGACAGCGGCAGAGACTCAAGTCTGCTGGGGAACTAGTTAAAGACAGGATTTTTCATTGAGACTTGAAGGCTGTATCATTCAGATATGTGTTTGTCTGAAGTAACAAGAAACCCTGCCAAGAGTTGCTTAAACTACAAAGGCATCTCGTATCTAATGTTGAAAGATGTGAGATATGGGAGGTCCAGAGGTGGTCTGGTGGCACAAAAATGTCATCAGTGACAGATGCCACCACCTCTGCATTTCACCATTCATGGAATGTTGGTGTCGCTCTCATGGTTGCAGGATGGCTGCCTCCACTCCAGCCATCACATCTGCATAGTTAGTGCTAAGCTGAAAGCAAGGGGGCACCTCCTTCCCTGCCCATCTCTTTCTTTTCAGGAGGGTAAATCTCTCACAGATCCCTCTGCTCCCTCTGCCTCCTGAGCAGTCCTGGTGCTTCTCTGTGTGGCCCTGAAGGGTGTGGCATTTTCTCTCCTCTGGGAACTGTGAATAACAAACTACCTGTTCATTGGCAGCCATTTCCTGATCTGTCGGCATTACTGAACCTCAGGTTTTTTATGAATACATTCTATTTGAAACCAGCCCTACAAGACACTTTGCAAATGCTTAGAGTAAACATATGAAGAACAAGGAACTGTATACCTTTCTTTGTACGATGTCCTCAACAACTTTAATGATTTAATATATATTAGAATTCCTTTTCCCCATAAAATTGCAGGCTCCATGAGAATGGAATGCACATAGGAAATGATATGGACAAGACACGACACTTGGGGAGTCCCAAATACCTATCTCCCCGGACTGAGCTTTGGCCAAGGCTTGACCGAGTCCACTTCCTGCCTTCACACCGTGAGTGAACTTTGGTTGGTTTTTGAAATTAGGCTTTTAAACTTGTCCACTTAGCGGGGTACTTGTCCATTCCAAATTCATATTTCTAGCAATAATCAAGTTATAGCAGGTGTGAGACAGCCTGTTCCTTCTTTAATATCTGCAGAAGTTAGCAGAAAAAGAGTCAGCACAATATGTTTCAAAAGCAGCTGAGTCTTTGGGAGAGAGTGGGTGCATTAGTGTGGGTGGATACAACAAGAGGACATCCCTGGAAGGGTTCACTCCAGACGCATTTAGTTGGGAGCATCCATCTTCACAGGTTAGATTCCCAAGAAGCACCAGACAGGAAAATGGGCTGAAGCTGAGATTGTCTGTCACCCCATGGAAAGGGGAGCTGACAATTTCAGACAGCTGTGGTTCTTGGAGCTAACTGACCCAAGGGAACTACACAGAAAAATCCCCTCCAAGACTACTGCCCTAGTTAGCAAGGGCTCAGTTTCTCTAACAAAGGTTCCCACGTGAGAGTGGCAGACAGAAGTTTGCATCTCTCTCTCACTCACTCTGGAGACAGAAAGTCCAGTGCTGCTCCAGGAAGCTCCTCTCCTTGATGCCCTGTCGTCATAAGGGAGTTGCCCTCATTCACACAGGCCAGAATGGAGCTCTAGCCTCAGAGCTCGAGTCCCCAGCAGCAGGGCAGAGGGAGAAGCAGAAGGAAGCACCTGCTTCTCTCTCTTAAGGCCTGCTTCTCTCTCTTAGGAAGCATCCTAGAAGCTGTACAGGTTGCTTCCCTTCCCATCCTGGAGGGAGAGCCTGGTCACGCTCCCAGCCTAGCTGCAGAAGAGGCTGGGAATTCTGTCGTGCTGGGTGGCCACGTTCCCAGCTCTAAGTCGGGTGACAGGTTGCCTGAGAGAGAAGAGGGCGAGGTCATTGGGAGCCACCTGGATGTCTCTGTCACACACCTTTTAATGTTCCCTCCTACCACCCACCGCTTTCTATGCTGAGTTCATGCTTTATGAGAGATTGTCCACCAGAAAATTGCATTAGGTAATTTTTAATTCAGGAAGCAGCTCAAAATCATGGGCCAGTGAATGATTTTCAGCAGATTGGCTGGCAAGTCGCCGATGGGACTCCGTTCCTGACTCTTAGGCTCTCTCTCTCCCACCCCGAGCCCACTGTGCCCAAGCAGCCTGAGACGTCTTGTCCAATGGCAGTTGATCATGTGCCTGCCCGCTCGGGATCCCCTGCTCTTCAGAACAAAACCAAAGCCCCTTCTGTGGCACTGAGCTGGGACTAATGAGGGAGATCAGAGGCAGCCACTGGGCCAGCCAGGCAAGGCCAGAGCTCACAGAAGGAGAGGCTCCTGAGTAGAGTGTTGTCATCAGAGCTGACTGCTGTCCAGGCCCTGAGCTGGGGGATGCTTAAGTTTGCAGATGCAGAGCAAAATGCACCAGTGGGGGTGGTCCTGGAAACAAGGGGTGCTGGTCCAATCCCCCTTTCCCATCCTCGCCCCCCACCTCTGTCCTGTATGCACCTAACACTCCAGCTTCCTCCTGCCCCCGTGCCTCTTCTCCATTTCACTGTCAAACCTGCGCATTGGGGTCCTATCCTGATGGGGAAACAGGAAGGCCCGACTCCTGACTTATAGTCAGGAAACTCAGCTGCACAGCTCAGTGGCCCGTAAGCTGCTTTGGGGCCCACACCACAGTCACTTCTCTGACACACCACACAGGCTGGTTCATGGGACTTTGCTCTCCTATAGCGGCCCTCTTAGTCCTAATGAACACAGGCCACAGGACCCAAAGTCCCCCTCGGTCCTTCTGAAAACATTAGGCAATGTGAGTGTAGGAAGGTAACACACAATTTCTCCCTTTCTGCCTTGCAGTATGGCTCACAGCCTGTTCCCTTTGGAGCCACGTTCGTTGCTATTGGGAGTTGCTGTAATCATTGTCTTCAGTCATTTTCCTATTAGTTGTTCTGATTAAGTCCAAGCACTACATCGCTACACGCTTCTCAACCTGGAGGATGCACAGCCCAAGCTCTGTGCAGGGACATGCAAAACGGAGTGTCTGAGACATCTTTCTGGAGCAAGATTTGGAAGAACCTCATACTTCAGTAAAAACGGCGTGCACACCCCACAAACATGGAAGAAAAGAGCAGGGGTGGGGACAAGGGTTCCAGGAACAACAACAGTGCAGTCTCTGAAGTTTCACCCAGGTGGGGCCAGGGGTAGACCTGCCGTGAGGGTGGCCTCTCCTCTTGTCTCCCAGGGGGCTCCAGGCCCTCCTCCAAGCTCACCAGGTATTTTGGGTACGATGCTCCTTAAGGCCAGAGACATGCTGGGTACCATCCTGATTTGAATCCTGTGTAGAGAACGCTGGGGCAGTTTGCACTCCTCCGTCATCCGCCGGAACCAGTCCTTCACACACAGCGTGCATGTCTTGCCCTGCTCCCAGCCACAGTGGTTTGTGTTCAGATCTGGCCGATCTTCCATGCCATGGTGCCAGCCTTTTTGGTGCTCAGCATTTTGGAGTTCATCATTCAATATGCAGGGAGCGCGGCTTGACCTTCCCGGACGATTTGACTGTGGCCCTGCCTTGGCTGTCTACAATTTAAACAGTACAGTGGCTTGGTTGTAGGTTCTAGTATTTCATCAATGTGAATATTTTCTGCCAATCCCTTCTGGCCTGCAAATTCTCTGCTGACAGTCTTATGAGAACACCCTTGCAGGTAATTAACTGGTTTTCTCTTACTGTTTTTAAGATTCTCTCTTTGCCTTTACACTTTGGCCTTTTATTTATGATGTGTCTTGGTGTGGGCCTCTTTGAGTTTATCTTTTTTGGGTCTCTGCTCTTCCTGGGTTTGTATGCCTATTTCCTTTGTCAGGTCAGGAAAGTTTTCTGTCATTATTTCTTCAAATAAGGCTTCAACTTCTTGCTCTCTCTCTTCCCCTTTTGGTAGTCCTATGATGCTAGTATTGGAATGCGTGATGTTGTCCCAGATACCCCTTAAACTATCCTCATTATTTTTGGATTTTTTTTTTCTGTTCTGATTGGGTTTTCTCTGCTCCCTTATCTTTCAAATCACTGATTCAAACATCTGCTTCATCTAATCTACTGTTGATTCCCTCTAATGTCATCTTCATTTCAATTATTGTTTCTTTATGTATGACTGTTTTTTTTCATTTTTTTAATCTCTATTTTTCTTTCTTAGCTCTTTGTTGAAGTTCTCACTGATATCGCTGAGCATCCTTATAACCAGTGTTTTGAACTCCGCGTCTAGTAGACTGCTTATCTCTATTTTGTTCAGTTCTTTTTCTGGAGGTTTGTTCTGTTCTTTCATTTGGTACATGTTTCCTTGTCTTTTTGTGTTGGCTGCCTCTTTGTATTTGTTTCTATATATTAGGAAGAGCTGCTATGTCTCTCCATCTTGGTAGAGTGGCCTTATGTAGGAGGTGTCCTGTGGGGCCTAAGGGCACAGTCTCCCTTGTCACCTGAGCTGGGTGCTCCAGGTTTGTCTCTTGTGTGGGTTGTTTGTTCCCTCCTATTAGAGTAGAGCCTTGATTGCTGTTGGCACATCAGCGGGAGGGATTGACCCTTAGGTTAACGGGTTGTGAGGACTGGCCATGATTACAGTGGAGGAGCTGCTGTACAGGGGATGAACCTATGGAGCAGGATTTGCTTTAGCTGGGCTCTGGTACCTGCTGAATCTGCCCTTGGGTGTGTTGTTTGTGGATGAGGTTGGGTGGTACTCTGCTGTGGTCTGAAGCTGGCCACAGGGTGTGTTGGATCTGATGACTCTTGGGAGGGGCTCTGGTGCAGGCCAAGGTCAGCTGCTGCCTTTGCCCTGCTTTGGGCCACTTAGTATGAGCTACAGAATGATTTGCAGATGGTTGTCACTTGTGCTGGGCATGCAGGTGCCTGAGAGTGGCTAAGCTGTGAACTGAGGCCGGCTGCTTAGCAAGAGGTACGGGGCATGCCAAGGTTAGATCCTGCTTGTTTAGGATTTGTGAACCTTTGAGAGATTTTGAGAAAGTCCAAAGCATGAGCCAAGACAGACCATTTGTATGGGATCGCCACTGGAAGGGGCTTTGGTGACCCCGCAAGTTGGGTAGGGTGGCATCTCAGGAAATCACCAGGGTGGGGCTAGCCAGGTCTATGGAGACTCAGATATGGTGCCTGCAGGCTGGGTGGGGGCAGGGCTCAACCCGGGAAGACTGGCTTTTGCCAGAATTTCTGTCTGAGGCAAAGCTGCCACTCAAGCCCTCACCTGGAACCAGACAATTCATGTCCTTGATGCCTTTTGAGCTGCTGCCCCAGTGCTGGAGATCTGAGCAAGTGAGTCTGTCAGTAAGTAAGTCTGTGTGTGGACCCTGTAAGAGGAGCACCTGGGACCCCAACAGCCCTCCCTCTCACTCAGCCATAATCTCTGCTGTTTTTCACAGCCATAAGTTATGGGGACTTCTTTCTTCAGCACTGGAACTCTGGGCTGGGGAGTCTGGCATGGGGCTGGGACCCCTTGCTCCTCAGGGGGAACCTCTGTACCTGTGATATCCCTCCCAATTTTTAACCACCACACATGGATGTGGGACCAGCCGTTAGGTGTCTCTGCCCCTCCTATCAGTCTTGAAGTAGCTTCTTCTATATGTCCTTAGTTATAGGACTTCTGTTCATCTAGTTTTCAGGCAGTTCTCAATGATGGTTCTTCTGTGGTGTAGTTGTAATTCTGATGGCTCGTTAGAGGAGGTGAGCACAGTGTTTATTTACTCCACCATCTTGGCTGGAAGCCCCCTAATACCATCACTTTGGAAGATAAGATTTTAATAAACAAATCTTAGGGGGGCGGGGTGGAGAATAAGATTCAGTCCAGAACATGATTTGTCAAAAACAGTGCATATGTTCACAAAAGTATTTGTACAAGAATATTCATAGCATATTAATCAGGTTGTTTCCAAGCTAGAAAAGAAACAACGCAAATATCCATTAACAGGAACATGTCAAAATATCTATATTATTAAAAGACACAATTTTCTATAATAGTAAAATGAACATTTTTAGTAATTAATAGCAATATGAACAGTTGATGTATATTAATTTTTTTAAGAAAAGAGAATACATGAATAACGAAAAGAATAGTTGCTAATCAATACACTTTTAAAGAACATTTAAAGTCACTTACAATGTATTTGCATTGAGCTGTTTTTCAAAAAGAAGAGATTGCCCCTGCAAAACACAGAACTTAGAAGATGAGGAAATGACCTGCACGAGATAATCTTTCAAGTAAATGAGTAAATTCCTGATTAATACACAGTGGACCCAGTTTCAGTTTAAAACTTTTGATTGTTTGAATGTAGATTTTTTTTTTTTAGCTGAGCCATCCTGCCACCTGTTGGCAGCTCAGTGGCTGCTCAGCTTGGGCCGGACTCGAACCACTGTTGCTCAGAGCTCAAACTCTTGAGTGAGCTCTTAACCAACTGAGCCACTCATCTGGCCCTTGAATGTAGATTTTGACCTCTTGTTTTATTTGAGCCATGAATAATCTAATCATACATAACCATGACAAAATCACTAGATTTCAAACACTTTTTTTAAAAAAATTCAAAAACTAAGGTATTTTCTTATATTGAAGTACTACACATATATGACAAAAAATAAAGCACAACACAAAAATAAACATTACAGTGGCTTTATTTGGTTTCTTTTCACATGTTGTCTCTTGGTGCACGGCCAACAGCAGAGGTGACTTAAAATGAGGGTCAGGAATCTCCTGGCCACTCTCCGACAGCCCTGGCTGTGGCCCGAGGAAGAGGCTGGGATGCCCAGCATGGAGGGAGTTTCCCAAGTTTGTTCCCTCGGGGGCCCCACTACTGCTACTGCTGCTGCTTTTCATTGCTGTGGGTGGAGCGGGACCCCCCAAGGACCACTCTGGGGGGCTAAGCTGGGTGTGACAGTCCACGACTCTGGGGTGGGTAGGAGAGAGCTGTTCCTCAAGCCAGGCTGGGTTGAGGAGTTCTGGGGCTCAAATCCCGGCTGGGCTGTGGAGAGCCGGCCCCCGGCCCCGGGCAGGCTTGTGGCGTGCGGGCCCTTGGCCTCGGGCCTGCTTTGCCAGTGGCGTTCCTGGGCTGCAGGTTGACTGGAGAAGCGGCTGGCTCTCTGCGGGTTGGTGAAGGCCCAGGGCTGTTCAAGTCTGGGGAGACGCAGGCTCTCACTTCGATGGTGCGGACACGTACCTCAGTTGTCTTCATGCGCAGCATCAGTTACGTGCCCATCAGTCTGTCGTAATTCTTGTTTGTCACTGAGTTTTCAATACGTTCTCTCTCGAACCCCATGTTTACCATCTTCTGGGTGACCCATGGGTCCATGTTGTTGTAGGATGGCGCGGTGTATGGGCTGAGTTCGTCCTTTTGGCCGAAGTTTAGCCATTGGTTCTTCATTAGTTCTTCTAGCGTTCCTCTGTCGCGGGGGTTGACTGTTATTAATTTGTTTAACATGATTACACAGTCCAAAGACATGTAAGAGGGGACTTCGAAATGCCCTCTCAGTATCAGCGCCCGTAGCTCACAGACACCTTCTCCCCTGAATGGTGGGGTCCCTGTGACCATCTGGTAGAGCACCACACCCAGACTCCACACGTCTACTTTTGGGCCCTCCATAGCCTTTGCCCAGGAAGAGCTCAGGGGCGGCATAAGGGACGGTGCCCCAAAACGTGCTCTGCTGATAGCCAATGAATTCTCTGCTCAGGCCGAAGTCTATAACTTTTGCGTTCCCTTCTGAATCCAGCAGGACGTTCTCCGGCTTCAAGTCCCGGTGTACAATGCCCTTCCAGTGGCAGTACCCCATAGGCGATACCAACTGCCTAAAAATAGCTTGGGCTTCGTTTTCACTCAGGCGGTTTTTGTTGTTGTTGTTGGTGGTGGTGGTGGTTTTTACTTTATTGGGTAACTGTGTTTTTCCAGGACCCATTAGCTCTAAGTCAAGTCATTGTTTTCAGTCTAGTTGTGGAGGGCCCAGCTCACTGACCCATGTGGGAATCGAACCAGCAACCTTGGTATTATGAGCACTGCGCTCTAACCAACTGACCAACCGGCTGCCCACCAGCAGCAGCTCAGCTTCAAGTCAAGCCATTGTCTTTCAATCTAGTTGTGTAGGACACAACACACTGGCCTATGTGGGAATTGAACCGGCAACCTTGGTGTTAAGAGCCTGTGCTCTAACCATCTGAGCTAACCGGACGTCCCTTGGCCTGCATTTTCAAGTAGACTATCTAAATGTACAGTGATGGTCAGCAAGATGACGTTTGTTTTTAATCTGTGGCATTTCTGGACCACTTGTCTATCCCCAATTTATCCCTGTTTTTTTTGTTTGTTTGTTTTTTAAATTGGGGAATTGGGGGAAGATAACAGTGTTGGGGAATTGGGGAAGGGGACCAGCCAGGTTGTTGTTCTTCAATCTTAGTTGAGGAGGCCGCCAGTCGCAATCTAGCTTCCCGTCAGCAGCTCGTGGCCTCTAAGCTCAAGGTGCTGTGTTGCAATCTTAGTTGCGGGTGGGCATAGCCACCATCCCATGCAGGAGTTGAAGGTAGCAGCCTTGTTGTTAAGAGCATGCGCTGTATCCACTGAGCCATCTGGGCAGCAGCTCACCTCAAGGTGCTGAGTTCAGTCTTATTTGCAGTTGGGCATAGCCCACCATCAAACAGCCAGTCTTGTTGGTTTTTTGTTGTTGTTGTTGTTTTTTTTTAAAGGTTTTTATTGGGGAATTGGAGGAAGGGGAACAGACAAGTTGCTATCCTTTTGTTCTTGAGTCTAGTTGTGGAGGATGTTG
>NW_017731930.1:197602-209972 GCF_001890085.2 Hipposideros armiger | reverse complement strand
GCACTGTTCCCATCCCCCCAATTCCCCAATAAAAATCTTAAAAAAAAAAAGGGGTGGAGGGTGCAGTACATCATAGCATAATGGAGTTCTCTGCTACCTTCCTTTCACAATTCTTGCTCCATCTACTTTGTTGTGTCTTCTTCCTCCACCTAAATGCAACTTTTCTGCAAGCTTCTCTTTATATAGGGACTATTCTTTGGGTAATCTCATCCACTTAATACCTTTAACAATTACCTCTCTGCTCTGACTCCCAATTCTGTATTTTAATCCTAAATTGGTTCCCATTTTTTTGACAAATAAATAGAGATCAGAATTACTTTTTATTTATTTAGGGGTCTAAACTGCCCCAAGTACAGACCACTTGAGTGCTACAATTATTCTTCTGAATGCAGTTGCTTTTTCCTATTTGCTATAAAAAAAATCTTAAAATTTCAAATTCCGAGGTTCTTAAATGAAATTATTAACTACATTTTTGCCTGTTGCTCATATTTGTGATAAAGCTACTCTAATTTTTTATTTTTTAAGTTTAGTTTTGAAAAGCAGCTGTCTGATACAGCTCAGGAAAACATTTGCTATCCTTCTCCCCCAACTACCATAAGTCTCTTTGAACTTCTCTAAAAGCTGTTCTGTCCAACATAGTGGCACATGTGTGCTACATATTTCTATAGTGGCAGTACTTTTGATGGCAGAATTTTCCCATCAAACCTGATCCCTCTGCTTCTGAGTCAAGTCTCTCCTAAGGCAAAACTAACATAAAGGTTGAAAACCTATTGGCAACCAGACTGCCTGGGTTTAAATTACAGCACTGTCGCTAACAACTTGTTCTGTGAGCTTGGACAAATTACGTAACTTCTATAGCTGAGTTTCCTCATTTATAAAATGTGGATAACATGGGCTGGCCGAGTGGCATGTTGGTTAAGAGTTGGCTTGGGACGCCAGCTCTGAGCAGCAGGGCCCTTGTTCAGATCCCACATGCAGGCCAGTGACGCTGCGCCCTCTACAGCTGAGATGGTGAACAACAGCTCGACCTGCAGCTGGGCTATCTTGAGTTGGTGGCAACTGGCAAACGCAGCAGTGGGCGTGGCCGGCAGCGGGTGTGCCACGAGCAGCTGTCCATTTGCCAGTAAGCAACTGCCTCACCCGGGAAGAGCACAATGATAATACCAACATGGGCCAGTGAAGCGACGTCCTCCGCAACTAGACTGAAGAACAAAAAGGACAGTAACTTGTCTGCTACCCTTCCCTGATTCCCCAATAAAATCTTAAAAAAAAAAAGTGGATAATAATCTCTTATTCACTGGAATTTTGTGAGGATTAAAACAACTAAACTGCTCCATAGTAAGAACTACATAAGTAGCTGTTATTATGACTAGTTATCTTTTGCTGTTTGATCCCTTAGTCATCAGCCTTGGTCTCTTACAACTGGTAATCTCTATTTATTATGCCAGACCAGCTGTTTAATTTTCTGTTATTTCTTTAAAAGTTCAACTTTTAAAAACATGTATTTTGTGCATTACACACACACACACACACACACACACACACANAGGTTGAGCTGTTGTTCATCATCTTAGCTGTAGAGGGCAGTGTCACTGGCCCTCATATGTGGGATCCAAACCAGGGACCTCTGGCGTTCCAAGCCAGCTCTTAACCAACGCGCCACTCGGCTGGCCTCAGTATTGTTGTTAAGAGCATGTGCTCTCAACAGCTGAGCCATCCTGCCACCTTTTGGCAGCTCAGTGGCAGCTCAGCTCGGGCACAGTGTCACTGGCCCATATGGGAATCGAACCGATGGCCCTGTTGCTCAGAGTGAGTGCTCTTAAGCTAACTCTTAACCAACTGGGCCACTCAGCCGGCCCCCCAATTTTTCTCTTAATTGAGCCTATACTTCATTGTCTGAGACTTGAGATATAAGATGTGAATTTGGATCATTCCTTTTAGCCTGTGGCTGAAGGATCACTCCAAACCTAAAGCATAAAAGCAGGAAAAGTATTTTTATCATTTAAAAATTCCACACACTTTCCAGTGCAGTTTCTTGCTCAATTAGAGGCCCATTATTTGTAAAATTGAATTGATAGGCTTGGGAATCACTGTTGACGAAACCACATTGCCTGAAGGTGGAGGAACGTGTATCAAGCCCAAATATCATTTTCTGGACAAACAGGACTTCTGTCTTACACTATTTAAGACCTTCCCAACATGTCTTCCTTTGTATCTTTTTGTTCTAGATCCCAAGATAAGTTGTATGAAAATTATTTTTAGGAACTGTCTACTATTGTTTGTGTTTCTTCCTATTATAATCATTTTCTTACTCAGAACCATGGTGTCAAATGACAAAAATAAAACAATTTATTAAGTTTGATGTCCTTATTCAAGGTAAAACAGTTCATGGATTGGGGGAGTACAGTGTCTCACAAGCAGTGAAACACTCTTCCCAAGGGATTTTGGGCAAGAGCAAATTTCAAAAAGTGTTAGAAGCAGCAATATAGAAGGCGCTGATTGGCTAGAAGGTCAAGGATATCCTTATGAGGCTAGGATGTAAATCGGAATAAGGAAACAGTATTTGGCTTAAATTGATTGGCTGGGGTTGCACATCTGACCTTATTTAGAACAAGGGAATCATTATAGATTCTTGCAGTTGGGGATTGGCTAGCTGGACATACTAGCTGGTCAAGCAGAGCTTTTAGAGGGACAAAAAAGTTACCTAAGTTTCAATTTGCTGACTTGGCACCTTGGAGCAGTTCCATCTTGGGCCTAGAAATTTATTTCAACAATGGGGCACACATTTCCATATGTCTACTAAAGAAGCTCTCATGATATTTTGTACTTCCCAGGATTTCAAGAAAAGAGATGTTATGGGGTATATACAGTAAATAGAAAACATAAGGAAATGGCATATGTAATTTGATCCAGGGTGTGTAACAAAGTACCACAAACTGGGTGACTTCAAAGAACAGAAATTTATTCTCTCACAGTTCTGGAGGCTAGAAGTCTGAAATCAGGTGTTGGCAGGGTTGGTTCTTTCTGTAGTTCTAAGGGGGATCTGTTCCCAGCTTCTGGTGGTTGCCAGAAATCCTTGGCATTTCTTGTTTTGTAGATGTGTCACTCCAATCTCTGCCTCTGTCTCCACATGGCTTTGTACCCTATGTCTGTCTCTCTGTGTCCTCTCTAGTTATAAGGACACAAATCATTGCATTTAGGGCTCACTCTAACCCAATGTGACTTCATCTTAACTTGCAAAGACCCTATTTCCAAATAAACTAATACTCACAGGTTTGGGCTTTTGGGGGACACTATTCAACTTAGTACAATGACTTATTCCAGTGGACTAACTATGGCAGAAGTTACTTGTTATAGAAGAACTTAATTAGAAGTGAATAACAAACATCATTGTTTTATGAATCTAATACCCACATCTTTTTCCTAAATTTCTCTTAAAATTTTTTATTTCCCAATTTGTTCCTTGCTGTGAAAATATTGTTATAACGTACCTAAAACTAACTCTACTTCAAGAAAACCATGCTGAGGCTTATGACAGTAGTTATGGGTATTTACAGAGCGGGACGAGGCCAAAATTTTTATTTTATCAAGACTGGTAGCATATTTTTCAAATCAGAAGTCTCCACTTACACTTTTGCCACTAGATGGGGTTACAGGCTAGGTCTGTGACATTGGTACTTCACCTGGAAATTAAGATGAGCTCCAATCCATTTCAAAAGATGTACATATTTTGCCGTGTATAATGCACTACCGTATAATGCACACCCATGTTTTTGGCCCAAACTTTCAGGGAAAAAAATCTTTTGTTTTCATTTTTTAATTCAAATTTTTATTTGTTTACATTTACGTGCTTGTTTTTTGTATTTTAAAGGAATTTTAGCATTTATTTTTTAACATATTATGGTACAAGAAATTTTATGTACTGATAACAAATTTATGATATTTACGCATCACAGAAAGCCAAGAACTCTTCGTCGTTGCTAGTTCCTCGCTAGTTCAACAAAACCGGTTATCATATTCCAGGTTATTATTTTGCATATGGATATAGTTATTGATTTCTAGAGTTATACTTTTAATTCATAAGAATAAATCAAATAATTAAAAACATTTAAATATAGATACAGAGTTAGTATTACCCATATATAATGTGCATCCTTAATTTTCCCTCACAAATTTGGGCAAAACACTGTACATTATACATGGCAAAATATGGTAGCTTTTTAGTAATAACTCTGTGCAGACACTGTGCTACCTACTGTGGCAGGGATGATGACTAAAAGCTAAAAATTTAGATATGCAATAAAAGTTTTTAATTCTCTCTTAACTGTTTTGTTTTAATCCCAACACTCCATTTCTAGCTCACGGAATAAATTTTAATCAATTCACTTTTACCTAAACTCAGATTCAGTTATCTTTTCCTAAATGTCAGGTTTAAGCTCTGTCATGTTCACAACTGTTCCCTTCATTGCTTCTGTTCTCGGCATCATATTGTCCTGGTCAACCTCATACTCGGTCGCACCTCCACACTGGTGAGGCCCTATTTTCCAAGAGTAGGGTCTCTTGAGGATCATTAGCTCCAGCACAGCTAACTTCTGTACTTTTCACAGCTCCAAAAGGGAAACACACATTTTGCTGTTGGGGGGAGTTTTGGGGTCACAGGGACTTTCTGTAAGGCTACCTCAGGCCTCTGATATCCAAGCACCCTAAGCACCACCTCAATCTTCTATTTAACCTCTAGTGCTCATGTGGGCTACTTTTTTGGACAAGCTGGCTTGAATCAGGGAACTCAGATCTACTGTCACAAAAGTGAATTTAGTGTGTGTGTGTGTGTGTGTGTGTGTGTGTGTGTGTGTGTGTGTATGTGTGTGTAGGAGGGTGGTTTTACTCTCACACTCCCTTGTGGCTGGGCTGCAGTAGGAAACAAGGATCAGGGCCTTGTCTTAGGGACACTCATCAATGGCTAATCCCCTGGCTTCCTCTGCAGCTCTAGCCTTTCTCTCCTGAGTTCTATTTAACCAGTATTGGGTGGTGGTAAAAAAAAAATGGATTTTTGAGGCTTTCTAGTCTTTCACCTAAACTGTGACTTTGGAATAAAAAATTTAGTGTCCTTTTGTTTGTTTTGGTTCCACCTCCCCTCAGGGTGATCATGACTTCACAGGCTGGGTGTGAATGGGGGATCATTTACAGATTTAAAAAGAAGCAGGGGTGTGGGGCCCGCCGAGTGGCGCGATGGTTAAGAACTGGCTTGGGACGCCAGAGGGCCCCGGTTCGGATCCCACATATGAGGTCCAGTGNCTTGTCTGTTCCCCTTCCCCTAATTTCCCAATAAAAATCTTAAAAAAAATAATTAAATAAAAATGGGGGACATTTAGATATCCCCAGATAAACCACAGCAGAGAGAGTTCTTTACCACTAGACCTGCCCTGCATGAAGGGCGTTCTTCAGGTTGGAATGAAAGGACACTGGGCAGTATCTCAAAGCCTTATGAGGAAATAAAAATCTCTGCTCAAAGTAAGTGCATGGACGGTTATAAAAGTGGGTACTATTGTAACATTGGTCTGTAGCTGTACTGTGTGTCTTCTACTTAAGAGACTAATGTATACAAAAACAATTATTAGTTTGTGTTTTGGGACACACAATGCATACAGATGTAATTTGGTGACATCAATAACCTGGTGGGGTCAGAGCCGCGAAGACCAGAGTTTTGATATGCTCTTGAAGTTAAGCTGGTATACATTCACATAAGAGTGGTATAACTTGAGGATGTTAGGTCATTCAGGTGACCAAAATATATTCCTCGTGTATATTTGGTCTTCATCAGGACTTCTTGGCTCACAGCACTCTTGGAATTTCCTGAGTGATTTTGAGCAATGGGAACATTTTGTTACATTTGGACTCTTGTCCTCAGTTCCCGAAATCACTTCAGAGCTATCAAGATGAAATGAGTTTCTCGTTAGTCATAATGAGTAGCCTCTCCACCACCACGTTTTTTTTGTGTTAATGGGGTGACTTTTGCAAAGCCCCTAAGGATGAAGGCTTGGTGGCGGGAAACCTGGTTATGAATAGAGGTTTGGAACTTTCAGCCCCACCCCCTGATTTCCAGGGAGGGGAGTGGAGCTGGAGGTGGAATCAATCTCCAGGGGCCCATGAGTTCATCCATCATACCTATCTAATGAAACCTCCAAGAAACCCAAAAGAAGAGGGTTCAAGGAGCTTCCATGTTGGGGAACCAGAACACTTCCGTGTGCCACCTTGTTAGGCCCCAAACTCCACAGGGACAGAAGCTCTTTTATTCAGGACTTTGCCTCATGTATCTCTTTTTCTGGCTGTTGGTTTGTATCCTTTAATGTCCTTTGTAATAAACTGGTAATCTAGTAGTGAGCCGCTCTAGCAAATTAATTAAACCCAAGGAGTGGGGAAGGCATGGGAACCTATGATTGACAGCCAGTCAGTCAGTAGCACAGGCAACACCCTGGACTTGTGATTGGCATCTGAACAGGGCGGGCAGTCTTATAGGACTGAGCCCTTAACCTGTGAGTCTGAGGCTATCTCCTGCTACAGAATCTGATCAAAGCCATGGACCTCACTGCGGAAAAACACACATCCTCCACTGCAAACCCAGTCATGGAACCCCTGTGCGCTGGCCACAAAGGAACAAACCACAGACAGTGGCATTTGGGGCAGCTTGCCCCGACTTTCACATCTTTTCTGTGCTTTTACCAAGTATCTTAACTATTTGGGGTTGTGTTGGCTTAAAGAAAGAACTGGCCAATCAATATATGCTTTAAGGGTGAGGAGATATATATAGTCCAGGAGATGGTGCCAAACATAAAAGGTGATGATGTTTATTGCCACACCTGACTGAGAGAAGATGAGGTCTGTGTGGTCACCAAGGGCCGGGAGGTGGGGGAAATGGGGAGATGGTGGTCAAAGGGTACTTATGTAGGATGAATAATTCTAGAGATCTAATGTGCAACATGGTGACTCTAGTTAACAATACTGTAGAGTTTACTAAAAATTTGCTGAGACTACATTTCAGGAGCTTCACACACACACACACACACACACACACACATACACACAAATAGCAACTATGTCAGGAGATGGATATGTGAATTAGCTTGACTGTAGTAATCATATCTCTATGTTTGCTAGCATATCATGTTGTACACCTTAAATACATAGATTTTTTTTACAAAAAAAACCCCAAAACAATTAGCTCTACCTGGGCTCTGTCACCTCTACAATGGCAGGAATGACACTCCTGCCAAGGTCAAGCCTAACCTTGAAAACACTGGCAATTTTTCCTTTCTTGCTCTTCTAAGCCAGCCACAATGCTGAGAGGAAGAAGCCCACACAGCCCCATACAGGCAGACCGAGGCCCCTGCATCTCCCCAGCTGAGCTCCCAGTGTCAGCCATTGTGAGCTAGGCCTCAGCTGATGTTACATGGGACAGAGAGGAGCGGTCACCTGGGCTCTGCCCAAATTGAAATCTTGAGTAAATAAATGAAGGTGATTGTTTTATAGCACTAAATTTCAGGGTGGTTTTTTACACACACAGATGACCCACCAACTACCCAACCTCTGTCCCCATGCATGCTCTACTTTCTCAAATGCCCCTCATGTGCTGTTATAGACTGAATGTTTGTCTCCTCCTATTCAGGTATTGAAACCCTAACCCGCAGTGTGGCTGTACTTGGAGATGGGGCCTGTGAGGAGGTGCTCGAGGTGAAATGAGGTCATAGGGGAGGGGCCCTGATCCGCTAGGGTTAGTGCCCTGACAAGAAGAGGAAGAGACATCAGTGCTTGCTGATGTCCAGCCTCCAGAACTGTGAGAAAACAAATTTCTGTTGTTTAAGCTGTCCCCTGTGGTACTTCGATCTGGTAGCTGGAGTGACTCATATACCCTCTCTTGCCTCTGCTCACATTCTTGCTCCTGTCTGAAGTGTTTCACACAGTTAACTCCTCCTGAGCAGCGTTCACTCTGAGCAGCTCTTCCTAACTAGAGGGGCATCTCTGACCACCCTTCGCAAACTCAGCTAGGCCTCCCCCCTCAACCCTCTCAAAGCAGCCTGCCCTTCCCCCATAGCTCGCTCCAGTCTGGGGCTTAGATTTCTGTGAATCATGCTTTGATTACTGCTGCCCCCACCCACCTTCCAGCTCAGCACAGGGCCTGGCCCACAAAAGTGCTCCATTTTACAAAGGACAGCGGCTTTGCCCAGGAAGGTCAGAGCACCCTTTGACTCTAGAGCTCTGCTCCTAGGTATAAATGCCAGGGGCCAGGGAATCAAGTGACCGAGCCTGTGGCCCTGTGCTCTGGAGTTCAAGCTGGAATGGGCCTAGTATGTCTAACAGGAGAATGGATGAACGTAGCCCATGCACATGACACTAAACAGCCATGGGAATGCATGAGCCCCCACTGCTCCCAGGAGCAGGGTGAGTCGCCCAGGCAGCCAGTCCCCAAAGAGGCCTTGTATCATAATCCAGATGAATGCAGGAAAACAGGCAAACGCAATGCTTCCCAGCTGAGAGGGGCCCACCCAGGAGTTAAACTATGAAGCTTAGCAGGACATTATTGTCATAAAAGTCAGGGTACTGGTCACCCTGGGTAGAGGGCTTGCTGTCAGGAAAGACACCAGTGACTTCTGGGCTGCTGGAAATGTCCCGTTTACTGACTAGGGTGGTGAATACAGGGGTTCATACTACTGCGATCTTTAAACTGTATACATACACTTATGTATGAATATATATTTTGCGTGTATCTTCTGTGTGTATAAGCCTGCGGGTGGGGTGGGGGTGGTGTTCGTGTATAAGGAAGAAAGGAATTGATGGCCATCTTTCACGATGAGTCACCAGAAAGATTCCACGGTGGCAGTTATAGTGATTCTGGTCCTGGGCACTGAGGCCCAACAGAGTCTCGCTGTGCTCTGGGAATTGCCAGTCCAGCAGGTGACTGGTCACTGTGACACACTATTGCTCCTGCCGTACCCTGTGAGTGCTGCCCCTGGAATCCCAGCCTGCAACATGGCTGGGTCTGTGGGATGCCTGCAAGGAGCGATGCACCCTGAGTAAGAGAAGACAGGCAGTTCTGGGCAGCATTGGCATATAGGAGTCCTGACTTTCTTCCCAGCACTTCCAACTCTTTGGGGCAGTGATGCCACTGGCCACATTCCCGAGTGTTCACAAATTTCTGGGAACCCAGTAGGTGCAGCCTGGTGACTTGGCCCACGGAGCACTGGAAGATGGGTCAGGAGAGCCTGTCCATAGGAGGTTGGGGACCCAGTGTTCTGAAACCTGCTGGTGAATGGAGCCTGGAGCGGCAGGGCTGTGCATCATGGGTCTGGGGTAACTGGCCTCAGCTGCCAATGGCTATGATCATATGACCGCCCTGAAGTGCCTTGTCACTTCTAATCTCAGAAGCTTAACAGGGTTGGGCCCGGTGAGGACCAGGTGCTGTACGCTATGCCACCCACCTCTCCTATTTTCCTCTCCATTGCACTCTTCCTCCCCCACGCCCCATAGTTGCTCCCTTCTCTGGCCACTGCTGGGGGGTGCCCAGGGGAAGAGTCCTGGTCAGGGTTGGTGGTGTAGTGGGTTCCAAGAAATGGGGGTCTGAGGGATGATGGCTGAGATGGCGCCCTCTGAGCCGAGTTGGGGATCGGCAGGAAGACAGTACTTAACGCCATGAAACAGGATTCTTAAATTGGTTATAATGCAAATTCTATATGCTGTGTAGTTTCTACATTTAAAAGTAAAACTATATGTAGATCTACCTGTGTATCTGTCACCTATCTATGTATTTATGTATCTATCTATCTACAGACACACATCCAGGCACACACACACACACACTCATTACATATATATATATATGGCTTAGAATAAAAATTGTTAAATCAAAGGAGTGAATCACATGCAGAAGCATGAGTGAGCCTTGAAAACATGAATCTCAGTGTAAGGAGTCAGATATAAAGTCTACATATTGTACGATTGCATCTCCATGAAATATTCACAATAGGCAAATCCATAGACACAGAAAGTACATTGGTGGTTGCTAGGGGCTGGGGCAAGGGTGAAACAGAAGTGACTGTTGAATGCATATGGGGCTTCTTTTTGAGATGGTAAAAATGTTATTGATTTAGATGGTTGGTGATGGTTACACAACTTTGTCAATAGACTCTAAGTCACTGAATTGTACCCTTTTAAAGTGTAATTTTGTGTCGTGGGAATGGTATCTCCTTTAAAAAACTGTGATGAATGAATAAATGCACATATACATAAATACATTTAGAAAAGGAGTGAAAGCAAGCATGCCTGTTATTCGGAGTGCTTTCTTTGCTTCGTGCACTGCTAACCTCTGTGGAGATGCAGGAGGACCTCCCAAAGGAAGACAGCACTTGGAAAGGAAAGCTTGCCCTGTATAGCAAGGGAATCGGCCACCACCACCTGCCTTTGGCAGACACTCAAAGGCAGGGGAAGCAGTGAGAACGCCCCTGGTGGAAAAAAAGGAAGGCACACTGTGATCAGAGGTCATTGGCATAATTAAGCTGCAGGTGGGCTGTCCTACCTGACTGCTTAGGGGAACATATCTGGCTTTCCTCTATTTGGGTCTAAGTTGGAGGCAGGATTCAAAATGAGGAAGCTGTCAGTTATTGGCCAAGCCCTGAGCAGTTGGGCTGATATTTGTAGAGATGGTGGTCTGGCCCTCCGGGCTGGTTGCTGCATGCAGGCTGTGGTTCAGGTGCTTATTGGCTGAGTGAGTGGTTCCCAGTTTCTCAGGCAGATTTAGAAAATTCCATGCACTGAAGCCCTCCCTTTGTTACCTTCAATAGATCAGAGACTGTTTTGTGAATCAACTTTATTCAGTTATTTTGTAGAAACAATTAAGTGCGAAACATGGTAATCATTGCAATAATGTGTAATGGTGGTGATGTTGAGCATCACTACAAACCTCTGGAGTTTTTTCCTCACTAGCTTTCATACTGCAATCAAGGAATCCTACAACTCCCAACGAATTCATTTCATTCTTTTATCACCTCCACTGGCATCTGGCCATCTCATCTATCTTCCTGAATTGACCTAAAAGCCGCCAGCCCAGGGGAGACCCGGCAACTGCTGAGAAAGTCAAGGAGAAGAATGGGATAAGCGGGCAAAGGCACACCTCTCCCAGGGATTGGACGACCATGTCCATTCCACCGCTGGTCATGTTTGTTGGCCTCTGGCATCCTCCGAGACTATCCACATGTGCAGAGGCCATTTTTTCCCGTCTCCCGAATGTGAGAGACATCTAAAACTTCCCTGGAGGAGCCTCCAATCACCAGACCTCAAACCGGGCCAGGGCCAGCTTTGGGTTGTCCTCCCAGTCGCTCACTGGGATGGCTCATGCCGGCCTTGTGTCCCCAAAAGATTTCCCATTGAGTGCCTACAACGACTGGCCCACAAACCATGGCCTGGCCCTTTGCTCCCAGCTCGCTTGCCGGTGATAGTATGGTTCGGTCCACTATGGTGAAGGAGACCCTTGTGTGTTTGTCAACCCGCAAGTGCCACGCCCAGGAGGGGACCAGAGGTTCCCCCGTATGACTGGGAGTCCTGTCTGCGGGGAGTCGATCCGTGCCCTTAAAACAGCACTCACTCATTCTCTCATGATTGCTGTGGGCCAAGATCTAGTTTAGCTGAGTTTTCTGCTACAGCATCTTCCATGAGGCTGCATTGGAGGTGTCAGTCATGGCTATAGGCATCCTCCCAGCTCCCTCACACAGTGCAAGTGAAGATTCAGCTCCTGGAGGGTTGTTGGACTGAGGGCCTCTGTTTGTCACTGTCTGTTGCCCCACAAGGCCATCATCAGTTCTTTCCCCAACATGGCAGCTTGCTGGCCTGAGGAGAAAATTGAGTCTGCTAGCAAGACTAATCATTCTTTTGTAACCTAATCAGAGAAGTGACATCTTTGCTTCTCTTGGCTGGAAGCCAGTCGCTGAGTTCAGCCCACACTTGAGGGGAAGGGATTACACAGTCCGGGAGGTAGGGATCATTGGGGCCATCATCAAGGGCTGCCTGCCATGTCCCTTGCACTGTAATTTGCATTTCTTATCATGAGTGAATGAGGTTGAGTATCTTTGGCTAGTTCTGTTTATAGTCTTTGCCCATATTTCTATGGAGCGGGTCCTTTTTCTTTTTGATACTTAAGGGCTCTTAATACGTTAGGGAAATTGGCCCTTTAATTGTGATATGGATTGTTAATATGTTTTCCATTTTTATATTTGTCATTTGACGTTGCTTTTGATGGTTTTGTATGTGTGTGTGTGTGTGTGTGTGTGTGTGTGTGTGTGTGTGTGTGTGTGTAAAGAGTGAACAGGAATGAGCTTGGGGTGAG
>NW_017731930.1:193989-196986 GCF_001890085.2 Hipposideros armiger | reverse complement strand
GATCGACTGTGGGTTAGGTGGGAACTGATGTCTCCTGGCTGGGGTTACTCTCCAGTGGACTCAAAAGCCATTCCTATTCACGAAGGGACACTCCCGCTGCCAAACGCGGTGTGAGACTCTCTTTTCCTGTCTGTCTCTCTCTTTCTCCCTGTTTCCTGCACTTCTTATTTTTCGGTCTTCTGGGGAAGTGCTGCTCTAACACCTCCAGTGACTTGTCGAGGCATCAGTTGGTAAGTGAATATGCCTGGGACCTCCATGGTGCGCTGGGAATTCCAAAGGCTTGGTCCATGACTCTTGCTTGACCTTAGTAGTGCTGGGGGCGCCCTCATAGCTAATGGTCAGTTTCACTTACTTGTGCTTTCTCTTGGGTACACGTTAAGGTGCCGGCTATAATCAAAACCGAGTCAGAGATTCACAGTTCAGAGACGCAGGGGAGGCCCCTTAATATCCCACCCAGCTGTGATGAACCACTACCCCCCCAGTCATGGGAGATGGCCCCTCTATTCCCTAGGATTCTCCAAACTATCTTAAGAATTGGGCAAAATTCGACCTCTCTTCTCTGAATAAGAAAGATTTTTCCAACTCTCAGTAAATTTTAAGATCTTGCAACCAGAAATGTAAACACAGCCACTACTGCCTGAGGCTGAGGTAACTGAAAAATAGACATACCTTTTAAGGTTATTAACATTAAATGTGGTATCTTGTTTTACCTGGGTTTACAAAAATAAATTCATGTTATCCCCATTATAAAATTTGTCAAGAAAATAGCTTGGGTAATAATTAACTTTAAAATCTCACAGAGTTAGGAACTAGTAAGAAGTAACTAAAATAAGGTTTTAGATGAAACTTTTTAGTAATAATTATATGATGTGAATGCTTGGATGTAATTTCCCAGCATCTATTGGTAACTTACGACTTTAATTTTGCTAAGTGATAAAAATTATTGAATATTTAAGTATTTCAAAATAAAGAAATGCTGAAGTATTAATTATTATATAGGTCTGAGTTCATAAATTTTTGTCTTCTTGTCACAGAAATGTTAAAAGATTTAGATCTGTTAATAAATATATCTTGCATTTTATTACAAAAGCGTATGCTTTTGAAGGTTGCAAAATATGTTCCTGGATTTGCCAGTGGAATTGCTAATTGCTTGCTTTTAGTTATTAGTAGGAATTGAGGTTCTGGAGATTATTGATTAATTAAAGAAATTTTAATATCAAAAGTCAGCTGGTAC
Organism: Hipposideros armiger; assembly: GCF_001890085.2. Lineage (NCBI taxonomy): Eukaryota > Metazoa > Chordata > Mammalia > Chiroptera > Hipposideridae > Hipposideros > Hipposideros armiger. The sequence goes on along the minus strand of NW_017731930.1, from coordinate 195,752 downwards.
AAAATTAAGAGTTTTTATCTCTTTGGTAAGTAAGAAAAAGTTTGTTAGACTATTGTTCTGTGAATATTATAAAACAAGTTTTTTTCCCCTAAAAAGTAAACGTTATGTGTTATCAGCATAATTTCTATGTTTTATATTACCTTAATCAGGTCCTTAGTTACTTAAAGAAACTAAATCTCCGCAATAGTAAGAGCTAAGTTTTGCTTATAATTATGTAAACTTCTGTACTTGGGGACTGTTAGAGTTCATGTGCCCTCTTCGATGTCAGATATAGGCCAATATAAATAAGGAAGCTTGACTTGATGTTTTCCCTAATCTGGCAGGGTATTATAATAGTTCTGGCCCATAGCTGCATTCCTGACAAAGAGGCTCAGATCCTAAAAGAAGGCCAGGTACTTTATTTAAATGTCCTTAACAACCGAGACAGGGAAAACGAGGAAAGAAGAAACAAGGCCAGAGATAGGCCAGACTTTACTGCCATTATAAACAGCCCATGGCCAAAGCCACTGCAGGGCCACCCTACCAACCAGAACACCACCATCAGGTAAAAGAGCCTGCTTTGGATATGAAAGCCCAGACCACTGGATTAAGGAGTGGCCTAATCCTCCAAAGCAGCCATGCCCCCTGTGCAAACTAAAAGAGCACTGGAAGAGAGACTGTCCCCTGCTCCGAAGGTTAGGGATGAACTCCTTCCTCACAAATGGCTGTAATGGACTGATGAGCTTGAGGCTTCCAGAGGCTCCCAAGAAGAGAGAGGCTGTTATCCTCACAGGGGTGGAACGGCGGGTGACTCTTGATGTGGCAGGTAAACCTGTTAATTTCCTGGTTGATAAGGGAGCCACTTACTCTGTCTCAACCGTTCACTCTAGACCTAGTTCCTCTGAAACCTGCTTGGTTGTAGGGATAAATATAGCACCTAGATTTGGGCTCAGCTCAGCCTATTTCTTGCCAATATGAGGTGTGATCAAAATATACGGTGAATGATGCTCCCGAGTGCCATTCAACAGAAAGGCAGGGATCTATTACAATATGGGAAGCGGTGAGTCGAACCTTAGTAACAGTTTGTGACAAGTGTCAACTTGTTCAGTGCAGTCAGGTGAGGTACAGTGTGTTTTAAAGTGTGCCATAAATCATCCTGCATCATGACAATGCTCCGTGTCACACATCGCTTCTGGTACATGGCAATTTCTGTTAAAGAAAATTACGGTGTGTCCTCATCCACCTTATTCACTGGATCTGGCACCATGCGACTTCTGGCTCTTGCCCTAAGTCAAAATGATTCAGGACATCAAGGCAGCCACCACAGCACAACTAAAGACATTCACAAAAGAGGACTTCCAGAACTGCTTTAGAAAGTGGCGGGAATGAGGGGTTAAATGTGTTTGAAGCAAAGGGGAGTATTTTGAGGGGGATTAATGGCAATGTGTCTTTTACTGTAATACTTTTTTTAAATTTTTGTTTGATGACACCTCATAGCCTGTAACTTAGAGGAAAAGTAAAAAATGATCCAATCAGATTTCAAAAAGAACTCTAGAAAAAGTTTTGTCAGGAGACCTCTGAGCCCTGGCTCTAATTGTTGCCCATTACTGTAGATTCCAAACTCAATTCTTTTTTTTTTTTTAAAGATTTTTATTGAGGAATTGGGGGATGGGAACAGTGCTGGGGAATTGAGGGAAGGGGAGCAGACAAGTTGCTGTCGTTTTGTTCTTCAGTCTAGTTGTGGAGGACGTTGCTTCACTGGCCCAAGTTGGCACCATCATTGC
>NW_017731930.1:184442-193889 GCF_001890085.2 Hipposideros armiger | reverse complement strand
GACTCATGGCAGCCCCGCTCCAAGTTGAACTGTTGTTCAGCATCTTAGCTGTAGAAGGCAGTGCCACCGGCCCTCATATGTGGGATCTGAACCGGGGCCCTCTGGCGTTCCAAGCCAGCTCTTAACCAATGCGCCACTCGGCCGGCCCCCAAACTCAATTCTGTTATTCCCTATGTTATTAACTTGGGAGAGATTCAGCAGGCACTCAGAAAATATGGGGACTGGCACCTCCCACAGGCGGCCCCTCTTCCTGTTACAGCCCTGTAAAACCAAGGGACCAAGATTAAAAGCCTAGAAAAGATGGGTCCCCAACAGACCAGTTAACTCCTAAATAGTAGGGACCTTATACAGTTCTCCACAGCATCTTAACTGTTGTTGGGCTGAAGTCAGTGGCTGGATCCCCTTCCCTCCAAGGAAATCTGTTTAAGTCTCCACAGGGCTCCGCCAGAAAGGAAGACTGTTGCACCTGTTTCTGTGAACCAATTGAAGATCTTAAGCTCCTCTTCAAATAAGTCAATCTCCCAAGACTGATAAGTACTAATAACTAACCCCAGACTCCTGGAGCTGCTCTTTATTAGCTTTGTCTTAAGAGCTCATTTTCCTCTTTACTTGCACCTCACCTGGGATCCCCTATTCACTCTTAGGGATGCTAGTTACGGTCCCTTCTCTCACCTTTACTGGTTCCCCTCCCTATTATTCTTGGGTTACTATTATTTAGATCATGCATCTTTAACCTTCTGGTTAAATTTCTCTCTTCCAGAATAGAGTCCATTAAATTACAGATGGTGCTCATTCAGGGGTTCCAGCCCATCCCCACTTGTAGCCTTGAAACTACCCTCAGCCCTGTAGATCAGACTTCAACTCCCAGTCTGGGACCTCCAGCTCGGAGCAGTCCCTAGATAACACTGCCCGGATTTTCTAAGGCCCAGTCGCTCCACCATCCTTGACAAGCAATCTCGTAGAGACAGCTCTAGGCCCCTACCCAGCTCTGAAGTACCTACGGAAGACGGACCCACGACTCAATCTCAAGATTTTTCATTGCCAATCAGAAACAGAGATGGGGGAATGATGAGACAGGTAGTTAGCAAGAACAAGCTTAAAAATGAACCGCTTGGCTCGAATCCCCTGGCTAGCACTGCACCTGCAACCTGACAAGCACCTTACATCCATCATAGAAGGGAACAGAACAGTTCCCAGAAGTAGCCAACTTGCAATGACGATTCTCTGCAAGGTAACAAGCACCCTACATCCTGCACAGAAAAACAAAACCCCAACACTAGTGCTCATTGGTGCAGCTGTCTACTCTAGACTCTGCCTCAGGCAATTCCTCTGCTGGTGCTTCTCTTTTTAAAATTTTCTGACTTGTGAATTCTTTCACAACCCACAAGTGACCATGACATTGTTTAAGCCACCCAGTCTTTATACTTTGTTATTAGCAGCCCAAAGTGACAAAGACATGGTCCATTTCCATAACCTTATCACTAAACTATCTCTAGCTTTGAAATGTAAATATTTCACAAGTTTTCATATATAAAACATGAAATAATTTATTTTATATTTTTTACTTTTACCTGACATAAAATTTAAGTTTTGGTTATGACAAGGCCTATCTAAATGGATGAATGAATGTATTAATCACTTTCAGGTTTAAAGTTTTTTACCTCTTCCAGGCATGATAGTCATATGCAATCATCAATGATAGCTTTCATTTTGAACTAGAATTTGAAATCTAAAAGAAATAAGTAGGCTATTTTCATATTTTTGATTCCTAAGGCTGGCTGAGATTTACTATTTCACTATGAAATAAATAAACATACCTATTATAAAAATTTTAAAGTCTTAGAAACTATTTTATACAACATCAACATTTTCTGGGTGGGTGAAAGCTTTTATATTACATTTTTTATTTTGCAAGAAAATAAATTATACAACTTAAAAAATAAAATCCAAAAATTAAGCAGTTCATCAAAATATTTCAGCCTACTGCATACAGAAACTGCTCCCACTTAAAACTGTACAGCATTATCATTTCAGTATGTAGTGGCACACATTCAAATTCGTATATACCATACGAGGATAGATTACAACTTAAGAACTCAAATTTGTTCAGCACTCCAGATGACATTATGTGTAAATGACAGGAAAACTCTCATGTAATGTTTATTTCACAAACATGACCTTGGAAGAGTTTATAAGACAGACTCCCAGCCATTTACATGAAAATAGAAAAACCAGCTTGCGTTTAATATAGCAAACCTTTCTGGAAAACTAGCAAATCTTTCAACCAAATTGAATTTTTGAAATTTGCCCTTTGAGCAGGGTTAATGAACTACTGCAAATAATACAAAATACTTTTAAACTACCCGAGTCATATTTTGTATTAAATTTAATAAAAAGCAAAAATAAGAAAACTAACATTTCATTTTCGGTAATTTTAACATTTATGCACAAAATAAGAGACTTATATAGGTTGACAGAATGCAGGGACATCTCCAATAAATGTAAAAATTGGAAGACTTCGGAATTTGTTTCAAGATCTTCATTAAATCACTGGAACAGTAATGGTTTAATATTTATTTCATTATAAGCATTAAAATTGTTCTAGTTTTACTTTGTAAATTGTGTTTCATGTCTTTTTACTCTGTTAGTGAGATGGCAACAAAGGTTAACATTTTCCAGATGGTTCCATCTTTAAACTAGAAGGTGAATGTTGGAAGCTTAAATTAACCTCTGAAGAGTCATACTGCCATACTACTCATGAAAAAAAAAGTATGTATTTTTTTCTCTTAACTATGTCAGGTTTCCTCCCTGCTCAGATAGCACTAATTTTAAGTGAGCACTAATTTTAAGTGCACGTTATAGAAAAGGGACCCGATAAAGGATACTAATTGTGATTCTGCCTTTAGCAAACTGCTGGTATTTTTTTTTTTCAATTTTTAAATTTAAATTAGCAACTCTACTGTCAAAACATATTGAAAGAAAATTCAATAATGGTATAGGCACCTTGTCAACTAAACGGTTTCCATAAACACCAAAAAGTAGTTAAACTTTTATGTACATGACAAAAAAAATGATGAAAACTTTGAATCTACAGTATTTACTGCTGTTCTATCCCCCCAAATACAATTAGGACATAATTAGCTATTAAAAAGTTTATAAAATTTAATAGAAAACTTTGCTATGGATTTAGTTATCCACTTTGTGTTAAATTTGCCTTTATAAATCAAAACATCATGGCTCTCATTCTTAAATTAAGTGACCCAAATGATTAGAAGTTCCAAAAAAGTTCCGAGGACAAATATGGTTTAAAATAAATCTTAAAGTTTAAAAAATGGCCTGTAATATTTCCTTCCATTGTTTCTTCCTTTGACATTCTTGTATTGGATAAGCAAACATGCCAATACCAAACTATTTGTTAAACATAAGGATAATTATTACAAAATTTTTAAAAAGTTTATCCATTGTTAGCATTAGAGAAAATGGTGAGCATTAATTTAGTTTAATTCTTCACAATATGCTCAGTCTAATAATTGACATATGCTACTTTACAGCTCAAGTGTAAGATTTTAAATTATAAGCAAAATTCCAATTTCCTATGAGTTTCAGAACAGGCATTTGATATGACCAGCAAAACCCTAAGTGTTTTAAATTTGCTTTCCTCCCTTTCAGCAGGCAGCTCACAACACCTCGAGACTGAGGACAGATTCCTTGAAAGTTCTGTGTTAATCCTGCATGCCTTTCAATGCTCCAGCACTCCATTTCCTACAATCTTCAAAATCATATGTTTAAAATTTTATTTACTATCAAACAAGATATAAAATAATTTGCAAGAAAATTTGAAATGTGCACCATAATGAATAAAACTCCCAATTGAGCCATCCTTTCCCAATGGGGAATAGGTTTTTCTCTTTTCAGTTGTCATGTCCTTAAATCCTAAAATCTTCACTACTCAGGGTACTCAGTTACCAGCAACTAGTAAGTTGCTACTTTGGATTGACTAAAAGGAACAAGGTAAATGTTGCCTTTTGAACATTTTAAAAATGTTTATTTTTAAAATATATAAATATATATGTACATATATTTGGCAAGCTTACTGCTCATATTAAGATTGCAACAATTTTGTTTATGCTTTTCAGGTCTTACATTGTGGTTTTTCTCTTCCTCCTAGGTCACTGATACTTATTACTTTTAAAAACAGAATGTCTTCCTTTCCAGAAACCTGAGGCTCCAAATCTCTAATCAAGAGACTTTAAAATACCAAAATATTTCTGAGCTAACAAATTCAGAGATCAGTTACATAACTGTATTATATGGGAGCAGGAGATTTATGCCATGTTTTTAGTAAATTTGGATACGGCATAATAAATATTAGGTATATGTATATTGTGTGTTTATTAACATACTTAATATGTTTGTTTTGCTCTGCAATCAAAATGACCTACCTATCACCATACATTTTCTTAAACAATTGAAGCAACAATTAATATAGGCTTCACTTTTTCAAAATAAGCTCTCCAGCCATATAAGACTAAAAAATTCCTTATCATTTAACAACAAACAACTAAAACAGCAAGCAGTCTCCTGCTTAAAGAAAGCCAACATTTTTAAGTTGGAAAAATTTAATACCATTTTTAGGTCACCATTAAAATCCAGTTATACTGAAGCAGTGTTTGAACACACAATTTGATCCTTATTAAATGCTCATCTTCTCACCTACATCTGCCTTCTCCCAATCTTGTGTAGACCAGCTCACTCCTTTGATCAAAAGAAACCAAGAGTGCTATTTCTAGTTTTAATTGCATTTTAAAAACAAAACATAACAGCATTTTTCAGTGCACAAACATAACAGCACTTTTCAGTGCACAAATTCAGTGAAGATCCTTTCTTGTGCAAGTACATTTTTGAAAGAGAGGAAAAAAAGAGAGAAGCAGTAAGAAGCCCGCCTTTACCCTTCCCAACTGTATTTCTTCTGGTGGGTATAAATCAAATTTACTTTTAAAAGTTCAAAAAGGGCTCTTCATGAATGCAAGTTTCTCCACAAAACAGCATGCTGTTAAAGAGTGTGCAACATGAAGGTATAATGCCATCATGCTAACTAATGTGATTGGTAAAATATAGTTGTTTTGTTAGGTAAGGCAGAGATTTTAATATTTATGTAATCAAAGTCCAAATAAACCTTCCTCCAGCACACACTGTTACAACTTTCTGCCCAAGTACTCCACAATTTGGGTTCATAATATTGTTCATGATATTCAAAATTATGCCATATATATGAAAGTGTTGATATCAGATTCATCTCTTCTGATGTATTTGTGCTCTATTAGCCATTCTATTTGCTCTTTAATCATTTTCTTTTGTGGCAAGAACATGTTTTTCAAAATTTCTACTAATTCAGTCTGCAGCTGAGCATTACTAATTTTCTTTCTCATCTTCATTATTTGTATGATAGCTTCCTAAAAGAAAAAATAAAAATGAAAAAGCATTAATATATTGTTATTTTAAGTAAAACAAAACAAAAAGTGACTTTTATGTATTTCATCCTCTGATATCTATCCAAAATTATCAGCAATCACCAGGAGATTAATCTGGAGACCAGTATCTTTTAGTACACAAATAAAAATATTGTTTTTTCTCTTATTATAAAAGAAAACCTGATTATAGAGATTTTAAAAAATGAGGAGAAGAAAAATTATCTATAACATCTCTGCTGAAAGAAAACCACCCAATGTTTGGCCAATTCCTTTCACTCCTTTTTTCACACCACATACATTTACAAATTTTATTTTACCTGTGAACGTAATATGTATATAATCTGGTGTTGTGTTAAAAATCAATTAAGATACAACAAACCCCTTACATATACTTCCCCCTCGTATTCAATTATTTGTGTAGTAGTAGAGGCTGTTGGTGTCTATTATAAAAATCAATAATTACCACTCTCTACATATTTATCAGATAAATAAATTGTATTTGTTATAAATATTATCTTCAGTTTATATTGATTCAATTAAATGTATTAACTTTCTTCAGGAGTAAGCATTTTTCATCTAAATCAATTTTATCAATATTTTCCTTGGTGGTTTCTTAATCAATTACTATTATAATAGAAATAATTAGAAAATTGTTAAATATTCTTTTCTCTTTTGCCCTTTTCAGTACAAGCTGTCTCCTTAGCCAACAAAAGGCATGTATTTACCTTGTTGGAGATTATAATTATTTATAAAGGAAATGTGAAAACAGAAAATTAGGTAATAATTGTTTTTAACATTCAAAATGGAGTTCTGCGGGAAAGCATTAATTTAAGGCTCAGAAGGCAAGCACTATTGAGTCAGCACAACTCGACTTCCCCCGTCTAGACACTAGGATGCCTCCACTGTCACGAGGAGGTCAGGGGAATTCCTCCCATTCTCAATATATCCAGATGCCAAGATCTTCATCACAGGGGTTTACGTCAAGCATGCAGATAGAAAGAAGAGGGAAAGTCTGTACCTTCAGGCTCTTGAAGATTACAGGAACCAGGGAGGAGAAGAGGAACCATTGTAAATGTCCCAATTTCTCCTTTTCTAGATTTCTAGAGTTTAAGATGGTGGTTGTGTTAAAGAAGTTAGGAGGAAAACAGAGAGCACAGGGGATCTGGCTCTGGTCCCTATTTATTATAATACACTGGAGGTCACTTGAAGAGTGGTATGTGATAAAAACAATTTGCAGTCCTGAATCTCTCAGTTCCTACATGACAGAGTTTAGAGCTAATGGACCTGCCATCGGGCCTTTAGTGGCAGGAGAGGTGATCCTGCAGCAGCAGATGATAATGACAGTGTGCCATGTAGGCCAAGGGGGCCACACAGAAGAGGTGGCATATTCTCAGAGGGCTCAAGAGCTCAGTAAGAGCAGAGGACAGGCAGGCAGAGTAGGGAAGAGGCTATGTGGTCCTTACCAATTGGAAAAAGAATAAATCATGGTTCATCTGCTACAGACATCAGCAGTAGATAGCAACAGAATAAAAATCTGACAGGTTCTTGCCAAGAGCAAGAACCCAGGACACGGTCACCATTGTACAAATATGATGATCCCTTTACTGTCACTAAGAGGCTAAATGAATTCCTCTCACCCTCAACACATCCAGATGCCATCTGTGAAAACAGCAAAGAATGGGGATGGGTGGAGTGGACTAAGGGAGAAATAAGCAAGTCTCAGCATTGCCTAAAGGGACAGCTTGGATTACCGGCTTGGGCATAACTATGGATCAGTTTAAGATAAAACAAAAAGAACTATTTTCTCTGCACATCTAACAGTATGACTATACATGCCATTCCCTTATACAGCTGCAATTTATACAACTCTAATCAATCTGAAATTTATCCTGGTGTAGTCATAAATTAGGAATATATCCGGATTTCCCCTTCAAAGGTAAAATTTCCCAAAACTTCTTATTGAATAATCCATTCCCTTTTCATGGGCCATGGAAATTATTGCCTTTACTATAAAGTTTGTCTATACTTAGATATAAGGTTTAATTCTGAGTTATTTTCTTCAATCTGCTTGTCATATTGTTTTATATTTGTAGATATTTTAATAAGTTTTAAGATTCGGCAAGGCAAGTTCCACCACCACCACCACCACCACCACCTCATTATCATTTTTTAAGGTTTTCAATCACTCTCAACTATTTATTCCTGATAAAACTGAGAATCAATCTGTGAAATTAAAAAATATTCCCAGTTGAATTTTTATACAAAATTCAGTGAACTTGATACTAATATGGGAAAAATTCATTAAGTTATTTGGCCTTATCATTAAAGAATATTGAGCAAAAGCAGCAGGGCACTGTCTGATTCCATGTATAGGAAGACTTAGAACAGGCAAAACTAAGCAGTGGTGACAGGAATCAGGTGGGTTGGAAGGGGGAAGACTGGTTGGATGGAAAACACAGGGAAATTACTGGTGTGACAGGAATGTTCTGTATCTTAATTGATCTGAAGGTCACACAGGTATACACATTTATCAAAACTCACTGAAAACTATACTTTGAATTCTATGTTTTTTTCTTTTATTTCCCTCTTAAGTTTTAAACTTTATTGCTAAATAGAAAAGCAATTTTTATTCATATTTTCTCTCCTTCTTTATCATATTATATGATCTATAAATAATAAAAAATTTAGTCTTTTCCTCTTATGTGTTTCATTATTTCATTGCATTGGCCAATAGTTTAAAATAATATTAAATAAAAATAGTAAAAGAGGGACAACTTGGCTTTAATATCACTATTTCTAAAGTGAAACCTGTCATACATTAGCTTACAACAGGTATTCTTTATCATGTTCAGAAAGTATGACTCTAGCTTTCAAATGGTTTTAAATAGGTCCCTAATTTCACATTACAATGGAATTACAAGTCTTAAATAAAATTAAAAATATGTCAATCCTAGAATTGTAATTTGTTGCTGAGGTACATTTATTCAGGTGTGGTCAAAGGAAGACAGAACCTAAAACCAAGGTTTTGCACTACCAACAGAATCTACCAGAGTCCACCAAACCATACAGACAACATCTCTTTCAGCAGCTAAGAAAATGCTGTCAATACAAATTTTAACTTCCAGTAAAATGAAAATTAGATCTTCCTTACAAAAAGTCTGAATACTCACATGCTTTTAAATTCAAAAAAGGTTCAAAGATTAAATAAAAACAAGAAGTCAGTTTTTCAAAATTTAGACATTCTGTCTTAACATTACAAACCTGGGTTCTAAGTATTCTTAGTTGAACTATTCCTTCATTCTCTTCTTCTCTCATTCTTTCTGTAGTGAGCTGCAAGCGTCCAATCAAGTTGATTTTGCCCCTTTTCTGAACTTTTGCATTTTTTCTAGAAAAAAAATGTAATCAAATATTTTACACTGAAAGACCTTTGAAACATATTATAGAAACAATGTCTGAGAGAAGAGTTAGAAATATTCTAAAAATTAATATCCAGAACTGTTTAAAGGAAAAACCAACATATATATAGCTTTATGTCAAATGATCCCTACGATCTTCCTAAAACACAATACAGGCTCCCTTAATAAAATATTGGTGACTGGGATGGCCGAGTGGCTCAGCTGGTTAAGAGCTCGCTCAAGAGTGTGAGCTCTGAGCAACAGTGGTTCGATGCCAGGCCCAAGCTGAGCTGCCGCTGAGCTGCCAACAGGTGGCAGGATGGCTCAACTAAAAAATAAATACAAAATAAAAATAAAATATGGATGACTATGCTACCTGTAATAACAAACTTAATATAATTTGGATTGTCATGAAATCGATTTGACAATTGAAGATATATGGGTTATAATTCAGCATTATCTTTTTTTTTTTTTTTTTTTAAAGATTTTTTATTGGGGAATTGGGGGAAGGGGAACAGACAAGTTGCTGTCATTTTTGTTCTTCAATCTAGTTGTGGAGGATGTTGCTTCACTGGCCCAAG
>NW_017731930.1:134945-184332 GCF_001890085.2 Hipposideros armiger | reverse complement strand
CCTACGCCGTCGCCAGCGACTCATGGCAACCCAGCTCCAGGTTGAGCTGTTGTTCAGCATCTTAGCTGTGGAGGGCAGTGTCACTGGCCCTCATACAGCATTATCTTTTAACTGGATCTTAAGAGAAAAAATGCTTTGCCTGGATAAAACTGTTTTAAAATGCAATAGGATGGTTTACTTTAAAAATGGAAAGCAATACAGTAGAATGTCAGACACTAAAATGTATTGATGAATAATATGTAAAAAAAATAAACATCTCTAGTTTACTAATATGTTTAATAAACAACTAAATGGCATAAATCTAGAGTGATGACAGTATAAGGATGTTTTACATATCATGTAAGAAAAATAATCATTTTGTTAAAAATGAAGCACTAAAATTCAAACAAGGTATTTTATTTTAGATCAACCAACATAAAACTTACATTAAACTGAACTCCTGGTTCACTGAGAAGAGGGTACCTTCTGTAAAGTCTTTGGGTGAGTTGACTTGAGGTTCATACAATAAAACTTGCCGTTTGAGCTTTGGGAAGGCTACTAAAGACTATGAAGAATAAAGAGAAAACAATTAGCATTTATAAACAGCACTAAATACAAAGATCAAACCTCCAACATGACCGATATAGGCGAGAAAAGATTATAAGCACAAATTCGGAATTCAAACTTTTATTTGGTACCTCCATGAGTATAACAATGTAAATGAATAATAAGGAGAGAATGAGAAGAAAAGAGCTGGTTATGAGGAAGCGATAAATGTTTTCTTTACAATATAAGAAACTAGAGGGATTGATCACATATGACCCACAGCAAACACCACTTGCCAGTTATGTAGCAGCTGTTTCTCTTCTAGGTAATAATTTATTTTGGAATTTTTAAAATGTCTATCAAGTAGGGATAAAATGTAGTTACAAGCAGGAGGCTAATGAGTAGGTACATTTTACAAGACTTCAAAAAAACCAAAGTTGCCTAATTCTAAGATTTTTGGTCATCATAAAATCTTTGAACATTCTCATTATGAAATCTTTCGTCACACTCCTCGCAGGTAACCAACTCAATCCCTCACCCTCCCACCCCCCACCCTCACCCCCACACTTTCTTTTGGCCTTTCTCCATCTTAGTAACTTGCTTGTTTTCAAGTTCTTTTTTTCCATAAATACCTCAATAGTGTATTTTTCTTGGTTAAAATTCATTTGAGTGTGTTATGAATTCATAAATTTACTATAAGCAAGGTAACACATATTTCCTGCTATGTAAGAGGATACAATTTAAAAAACAAAACACATAAAACAAACCCATAAAGTCCTTCTTAGCTCAGCATCAGGAAGTTCAGTTGCAAGTTTTAGATTTTCAAAGCTGATTTTCTCTCTGGGTCTTTGGTTCCATGCGAACAACACAGCCAGCTGAAATGTTGTTACCTCCAAATCATATTGACCTACTTCATTCTTAAATGTTATCTATAATAGATAAAATAATTTAAAAAGAATTAAATCTCTTCATCATGTTTGCCATCTATCTACTATAATTCTCTCTTACATGAGATATATGGAAAAGACTGGTTAGTTGTCTTCCAATATCCATTCTTTCTTTCTTACACGGTAATAAAATTTTAGCAGACCTTAATGACTGCCCAGAATAAAGGCTCATCTCCCAGTGATTCACAGAGCATAATTTAGCCATGTGACTGAATTCTGGCCAATGAGATGTAAGTGGAATTGTTGGAGGGAACTTGTAGAAGTTGCCCTTAAAGGAAATATACTCTCATCTTTCTGTTGTGCTGGAAGACAGACATAGTGGGGATAATATTGCATTCTGCAGACAAAGGCAATACCTGAAGGATGGCCATAACAAGTTCAAGGTCCAGAGCCATTGTATCTGCTCAAGCTTCTATATGTGAGAGAAGCAAAGACCTATCTTGTTTAAGCAGCGCTAATCTGGAGTCCTGCTGCTTTCAGCTAAACCAATACCTGAACTAACACACCATCTACTTACAATTCCATTTGACATGAGATGATGCCAATGCAATTTTCGACCGCTATGATTTTTTTTGTAGAATTCTTCTACTTCAGGTATCAAATCCTCTAGTTCAGTAGGAAGTGAGACAAAGACTTTCTCAGAACTTCTTGACCAGGCACCAGCATTCAAAATTTTTATATTAACTGAATCAGCTATAGGCAAGAATATCAGAAAAAAAAATCTTAACAATGGGTAAAATTCGAAATAAGTAAATATACATATATACGGGGTGAGCTTTTGGTGAAAAATAAACAAGACTAAAGCTCTTGTTAAAAAGTGTCCTTTTTGTTTCCATAATAAGGATTAGCAAATCTAAATTGTTTTACAAGGTATCTTCAAAGAATGTGGTCTTTGTAACATGTCTGTATCTATTACTACCAAGATTTATTTTTAATTTACTGAAAAACAAAGATATCCTTTTCAAAAAGGTTTAAATACACACACACAAACACACACACACACACATTATATACATAAATTATAAAATAATACCTGGCAAAGCCAATTTATTATTTTTGTGCATTTCCTTAAAAGCTTGGTTCAAATCTTCAGATACTTTTATGTCCTGAAACATTCTAGCAAGCTTGTTTACATAATCTGCTGGCATACCAACTTCCTATGAAAACCAAAGACAGAAGAGGTAAGAAATAATATATAATCTGATATATACACAAAAGTCTTCCTTTCTCTTTTATTACAATGTTTGTAGTCTAATATCTATTAAATCTGATTCTTCATAACTAAGGGGGTAGTACAGAAAAGGCTGGCTTTCTTTACACAATTCCAATATGTATGAATTTCAGTTACTACAGAATAGATAATAGCACCAGTCAATCCCCTAACAACACAGTTCAACTTTCAGTTACCACTATATGTTAAATGTCAGTAATGCATAAAGTACAAACTTCACTTCTAGCTCCTCAATCTACAAATCACAAATAACAAAGCACATCATATCAATGACCAATCACAATAATTCTTTCAAAAATCTTTTAGTCTTCTGTTTATTCAATTCACCCAGACAGCAAAGCATATAGTGTTGTTGCATCCTTGTTTTCCAGTGATAAATCCATATGACATTAACAAAAATGGCCAACAAAATGATAAATGTCTACCAAAGAAATGAAAATAGTCCTGGAAGTGAAAATAAAACAGAACAGAGCTGACTGTGGTTGTAATGTTGATACTGCCAACACTGAAGACTCTTAAGTATGCAGAGGCATAGGAATTTAGTGAAGGTAAATTATCAACATAAATGAGAAAAATTGTAGTGACCAAAAAAAGATAAGATGCCCCAGAGAAATTGACACCAGCAAAAATTTTCATGACATTGAAAGACCAAAAGACAAAAGGCTCAAAGCTGATCCAAACTTACAGAGAGTAGGACAACTCTGTAAGGCATACAAAAGGTGTTCACTCTGTATTGCAAGTTACATGACAAGAAGGCAAGTGTTAGTCAATCTATTCTTCATTTTAATAGTATTATTGAGGTATAATTCATCTACCACAAAACTCACTCACTCACTTTTTATTTAGTCATTCATTCATTCATTTAAGATTTTATTGGGGAATTGGGGAAGGAGACCAGCCAAGTTGTTGTTCTTCCATCTTCGTTATGGAGGGTGCCAGTCGCCATGTGGCTGCCCGTTGGCAGCTCATGGCCTCTAAGCCCAATGTACTGTGTTTAATCTTAGTTGCAGGTGGGCATAGCCACCATCCCATGCGGGAGTCGAGCCAGCAGCCTTGTTGTTAAGAGTGCACGCTCTATCCACTGAGTTATCCGGGCAGCAGCTCAGCTCAAGGTGCCGAGTTCAGTCTTAGTTGCGGGTGGGCATAGCCCACCATCGAAGAGGTAATCTTGTTACACCAGCTGAGCCATCCCGTCACCTGTTGGCAGCTCAGCGACAGCTCAGCTCGGGCGCAGCATCACTGGCCCATGTGGGAAATGAACCGGCGGCCCTGCTGCTCAGAGCGCATGCTTTTAAGCTAGCTCTTAACCAACTGAGCCACTCAGCTGGCTCAAAACTCACCCTTTTAAAGTGCACAATTAAGTGGATTTTTGTACAGTATTTACAGAATTATGCAACTGTCACTTTAGAACACTTTTATCACCCCAAAAAGAATCACCATACTTATTAGCAGTCACTCCCCCCTTATCCGCTCCCCCAGCTTCTTGGAAACCACTAATTCACTTTCTGTCTCTACAGAATTGGCTATTTTGGACATTTTGTATTAGTGGAATCATACAATATTCTTTCGTGACTGGCTTGTCAGTTAGCATAACATCTTCAAAGTTCAACCATGCTGCAGCATATTATCAGTACTTCATTTCTTTTTATTGCCAGATAATATTCCATTATATTGATAAACCACATTTTGTCTATTCATCAGTTGACTGATATTTTGGGTTGTTTCCACTTTTTGGCTATTATGAATAATGCTGCTATAAACATCCACTGTACAAGTTTTTGCATTTTCATCATATATTTTCATTTCTCTTGAGTGGAATAACCTAGGAATAGAATTGCTGGGTCAACTCTATGTTTAACTTCTTGAGGAACTACCAAACAGTTTTCCAATGTGGTTGCACCATTTTATACTCACCAGCAATGCATGAAGGTTCCAATTTCTCCTCTTCCTCACAACATTTATTAGTGTCTGTCTTTTTTTATTTTAGCTATTCTAGTGGGAGTAAAGTGGTAGCTCATTTTGGCTTTGATTTGCATCTCCCTAATGATCAATGATGTTGAGCATCTTTGCATATACTTATTGGCCATTTGTTATCTTCTGTGAAGAAATGTCTATTCTAATCCTTTGCCCATTTTTAACTGAGCAGTCTTTTAACTGTTGAGTTGTAAGAGTTCTTTATATATTCTAGATGCACTATCAGACATACAAATTGCAAATATTTCCCTAACTAGTCTTAAGTTTTTTACAAAGAAATAAAACACTTTAACTCTGAAAAGTTATGTTTTAAATTAGTGTACTAAATACATATTAATTTTACTATTTTTTCCTTTTCCTATATATTTAGAACAGCAAGAGTATTTAATATTTTGACAAAAATTTCTGAAATCAGTCACAAAACAATTTTTCCCACTGATTGTTAATATTAATATCAATCTGCATAGTTTCAACTTGCAAAGTAATTTTTACTATCCCACACTACAAAGAAGGCTTATCTGTAATTTGAAATATAAATATAAATAAAAGACATATTTATTGTAATATAACTTAAATTCTATTAAAATAAACTGAAAGGAAATGTCAACATACTTTGATATGGAAATTTAGTCACAATGAACAATGATCACCCTAAATAAGCCATCATGTTTTTACCTGTTGGTTCTTTTTGCTATGTAGAAGTATTTATTGACAAACATCTTAAAAATGAAATGATTTTTCCTGTAACCTATTTAATAAGGCCAGTTCAAATGAGAGCAAAGGTGCTTCACTAAAAGTCTTTAGTAAGAAAATATACTTTATTAGATATCACTTTATTTTTTATAATTGATGCTATGTGCTTATAAAATGTTCCCTATTTCTTGGACATTAAAGATATTACCAAAATGTATTACTTAAGTTCATATAACAACCATATTAAGAAAACCAAATATTTAAAAAAATGTATACTTACTCTTAGCCACTCAACCATATTTTCTTCAATTTCACTATCAGCAGAGATGTCCAATATAAGACGTCGTGTCAAATGAGCTTTGTGATATCTCATAAAAACATCTTTGTTTTGTACATATTTGAGTACCAAAAGCTGTACAGAAATCAAAGTTACTATCAATTTACATATATGCTTAGCCATCTCTCTCATTTAAGACCTCTTTATATTTCCCAAGTGTTAAAAATCAGAAATTTATGTAAGCATATAGAGAGCCCTACTAAATTGCCCATCTCTGAAAGTAGCCAGCCCTAAAACACTATTTACTACTTCAAAAGTTAGCAAATTTGAAACTATAACCAAATAACCTTTTTGTTCTACATACATCAAGTTCTCAGATTTTATATAAAATGTGATAAAATTTTACATAAAAAGTAATGGTTCCTCCCAACTTTCTCTTCTAACATATCTTCTTCAACTTTTCCTGACACTAATCTTCTAGGCCTTTTTGTCTATACTTTTTCTAAGTCTTTATTATTTTCCTCTTTGTGTTCCTGGGCTTATATAATATCACAGTTAACAACCAGGAGACAAACAATAATGAAAGCAATTAATTCTTTATCTACTTTCACTCATTCATTATTATCTATTTTGGACTCTCACAAGAAGAGAAGTGAAAACTCCGAGTCTTTCAACAATCATTCCAAACACCATGAACACCATACTTGCCCCACCCCCTTTTTTTATGTCCTTTAATAGGTGCTAGAATTTAATTGCCCCAGAAGAATCCATCAAGGGTAATAATGCTATTTCCCTTTCAGAAAGCTACAGAATAAAAATTTTCAGGAAGAAAAATAACTACCCTCTAGAGATCTTGTACTGTAAAATTTCATATTAGTTCCACATTTTAAAAAAATTGATGCTATCCCAGAGAGCCTTATGAGGAAAACACAAATTCAAAATAAGGTGATTAAAAATTTTGAAATTAAAAAAAAAATTTCTGTACCACTTCTTTAAGCTTTGCTTCAATCTCTTCAGAGGTTAGTTTTTTGCTTAATGGTGTTTTTCTTAGCAACATGTCACAGTAATTGGCAAGCAGCTCAGGGCATTTTGATTCAGGCTGAGTTTTTAATCCCACCCTAAAAAACAAAACCAGTTAGTGAAAAATGATTGTTATCTGCAAATATTTTTTGTAGAGCCAATTTTTCACAAACTTCTTATGTTATATAAATCCAGTGATCAGGGTTGGGATTTGGATGAACAAGAAGACACCTAGGGGGTATGCCTTAAGGAGGCACATTCTTAGATTCTTGTAAGTATACTGTAGGACCCTGAGAGTGAGACCTTGCTATATTTTGTACCTTAGGTGCCTCCTTGCCTCACTCTATTGGTGGCCTTGCCAGTGATCTTTAAAAGATTTTATTCAGACACTTGCTAAAATACTTTTAAGAACTGTGTAAATCCATGCATATTTATAAGTTAATAATTAAAACTTTCCATTATTAATATGTTAAGATAAAATGTTACTTCATTCTTTGAAATGTTTCCAATGTAACCTAAATTCTATAGTAATGTGATAGCTACCATCACCTATTTTGAGAAACTGTAAACAAATTTTTCTTACACAATAAAGAACTTTTATCTTCCACTTAATCAACAAAAATTTAAAACCAATGTATGGCATACCTTTATGCTTGAAAGTCTTGCATTTCTTTTTTATCCTATTTCTTTAAAATATACATGTACATTCAACATTTAAAAATTTTTTATGTATATAAAATTCAAGGGTTATTTACCAGAGTTGAGTTAACCAAATTATTTTAAACATAAAACTTACCAAAAACATAATTATACTGTGTGTATAAAACATGTGAATATGTAAAATTTTACTGTATGTATCAATTCTTAATGAAGTGGATGAAACTTTTTCCCTTCCAATATAAATCCAGGAATCACAATCAATTTTATTTCTACTTTTTACTTTTGTAAATTTATGTCTTTGCCCTAAGAATCTTACTCACATAAGTAGATAAAACTGGAGAAAGTTTTTCTTATGTTACTCATTTCCTTGAGGACCTCCTATTTGCTAAAATAACACATGATAATCTAACAAAAAGTTATTTTTTTTTCAAAAAGTTATTTTTAATGATGCATCAAATTAACCATCAATTGAGTTGAAAGCAAAGAACTGGAAAATATCTGACTTGCAAAAGAATCTGATACCTAGTCATTAGAAATTCATTTTCTGTACATCAATACCAATGTTTCTAAATATTCCTTTCTTATGCAACTTGGAGGCTTAAAAAATACTCTGAGGCAACATACCATAGTAAGAATCAAGAAAGGTATGCCTTTATTTGCAAAATAAGGAAGAGTAATTGTAGAAAGAAGTGGACATGAGAAATTGCAATTTTCCACCAGAGGGCTCAATTTTAGAAAAGAGTAGACGTGGAAGTTGAGGATTTAGATAGAAATCAGTTTCCTTAAAAGTATCCACACTGGCATACTCTAGGTAGCTCTTTCTTTATCTCTCGATGTAGACACATGCTAGCCTGAAGACCACTAACTTACTTCACAAGAATCTATCCATCTCTTCCAATTTATCTGCACTGCCAACGCCTAGCTCCTGTGAACTACTGTAATGACTGCAGTGGTCTATCTCCCTTCCTCTAATTCAACCTATTGGGAAGATGGCTGTCAGTCTTTTTGCAGTTGCTTTGAAGGCAGTATGTAATTTTACTCATCTCTGGCTGTTTTAGCTTTTTTTGTTGTTTTCAGTTTTTAGCTGTTTTACTACGATATACCCAGGAATGCTTTAATTTGTGGTTACCCTGCTTGGGATTCAAAGAGATGCCTGAATCTAAGAATTGAAATCTTAATTTCGGTCAATAACTAACTCTTCAGTTATTGCTTATGCCCTCCATTCTGTTTTCTATGATCCAATTACATACTGTTACAGCTATTTCACCTTTTCTCAGGTAACAATTTCCACCTGTTTGTCCATTAATATTAACATTTGTTATTTAAGATTATTGAGATATAACTCACATACCATCCATTTAAAATGTGCAAGTCAATGTCTTTTAAGTACATTGATTCACAAGGTTGTGCGATCGTCATCATAATAAAATTTAAAACATTTTCATTAGTTCATTCATTTCTAAAAATATTTATCTTTTTACTGTGGTATATATATTAAACATTTTAACCATTTTAAGTGTACAATTAAGTACATTCACAATATTCTGCAAATATCACCACTATCTCTGTCCAGAACTTTTTCATTATCCCAAACAGAAACCCTATACCCATTAAACGATAACTTCTACTCCCCTCCACACCCAGTCCTGGTAACATTTATTCTACTTTTTCTATCAATGAATTTGACTATTCTGGATACCTCATATAAGTGGAATCATACAAAATCTGTCCTTTTGTGTCCAGCTTATTTTATTTAACATAATATTCTCAAGGTTTTGTTCATGCTATTGCATACATCAGAATTTCATTCCTTTTTATGGCTGAATAGTATTTTGTTGCATGGATACATATACTATAGTTTGCTTATCCATTCATCAGATAATGGATATTTGGGTTATTTCCATTTTTTGGCTACTAAGAATAATGCTGCTATAAATGTTCATGTACAAGTTTTTGAGTGTATGTATGTTTTCACTTCTCTTGCATATACACCCAAGAGTGGAACTGTTGGGTTATATGGTAACACTATGTTTAACTTCTTGAGGAACTATCAAACTGTTTCCAAAATAGCTGTACACCAACTATATATGATTTCAATCTCTCCAAATCCTCACCAACACTTGGTAAAATCTTTTTAATTTCAACCATTCTAGTGGGTATAAGTAGTCTATTGCTATAGTTAAGTTACTAATCTTAATTATTTTAAAGTCCTTATCTGCTAACTCCAATATTGGGATCATCTGAGAATCTGCTTCTAAAATGATTTTTCTCTTAGTTGATGAGAAGTTTCTCTACCTTCACAGGACTAGTAATGTCTGAATTATCAGGAATGAATACTGGGCACAGCATATAAAAGAATCTTCTATCAAGACTGGGTTCATCCTTTGTTCTGCTAAGTAAGAGGCTGATAACTTTAATCCAATTAGGAACTGAATTGGTTCAATCCATCTACCTCTGTCTAGTTAGCCACTGAATCTAAGCAATGTCTCTCCTGGGCTTTCAATTAAGAGACTAGTGGGTTTTGTCATTCCAGTGCTCTGTGACCACCAAAAGCTCTACTGTCCCACAGCAGTATTGCTCAGTCTTACACAAACCTAAAACTTAGCAGTTTCTTTTCAGGGAAACAAAACTACAAACCCTCAGGTAACTGAAAGGTTCTCTTTCATTTCTATAAGTTTCAAATCTTTTGTCCTAGTTGCTTCTGTAGCTTTTTGTTAATATTAAAATTACTATTTTCTAAATTTACCTGATTTCTCTGGTTGTTCTCAATGAAAACATTGGCCCACCATTACTCCTCAGAAGTAAGTGTCCCAAATAACTGGATACTACTAGCAGTTTTATTTCTCTAAAACATTACCACCACCACTTCCAATAACCACAACATCCATGTTCTGATGCTTGGATCAGCTAGTAATACTCCTTTTATTCCACAGAAATTTTCTACTTTAATTTGGAGCTAACGGTAGGACACGATAACTTTAGAGTCAGAAAGTAAAGAGAAACGCAGCAACCCCCATTTCTGTGAATCTAGACTGTAGAAACCCTTTCACACACATAAAATGATAAATATATAATATTATTCTCTAGAGCACTATTAGTAATAGCAAGATATCAGAAACTATCTTGTGTGGCAATATAGGATAAATTAAATAAACTATGCTAAATCTAACAGACAGAATGCCATGCTACTATTAAGTAAAATGAAGGTATAAAAAAACGTGCTAACATACTCAGTGGTGAAAGACTGAGAGTGTTCTCCCTAAAATCAGGAACAAAACAAGGATGTCCACATTCACCACTGCTGTTCGTCACTGTACTAGAAGTTCTAGTTAGAGCAATTAGGCAAGAAAAAGAAATAAAGGGCACCCAAACTGGAAAGGAAGAAGTATCTCTATTCACAGGTGTAATAATCTTGTTTATACAAAGTATGAAAGAATTCACAAAAAAGCTACTAGAGCTAAAGAATGAATTTAGCAAAGCTGTAGGATACAAGATCAACAACACACAAGAATCAGTTGTGCTTTTATGCACCAGCACCAAACAATCCAAAAGAAAATAAGAAAAAAATTCCATTTACAATAGTATCCAAAAGAAAAACATACCTAGGAATACATTTAACCAAGGACATGAAAGCCCAAGCAGAGTGAAAGAGCCATCCACGTAGGGTTGCTTGTGTGGGGTGTCAGAGCCTAGGCTGGGTAAGTTAGGCATCCACTAGAAAGGCTTAGCATCGGGTGTCAAAGACCAAACAGGTAAGGGGTGTGTTGACATGGAATGGCCAGGTATGGAGTATGAGAGACCAAATAGATAAGGAGGGTTTCCATGTAAGGGTCAGGAACAATGGGAGATATTAAGGTTTCAACAGGATGAGGAAGGCAATCATGAAGGGGGTGACCCAGCTTGGGGAGTCAGAGCCTCAGCAGGGTGAGGAATGCATCCACAAGGAAACAAGGCCAAGCCCTGTAGTTGTAAATATGTATGTGTATCTTTAAGTTTGTCCACTGGGAGGGTCTAAAGCAGTGACATCTGAATAGCAATGAATATAGCTAGTACCAGATCTTGTCCACTAAATATCATCACCTACTAAAAAGAATTAGGGCTTTGTGAGAAATGGCTGATTCCAAGGCTAGGCAAGGGAATGTACAAAATGAGTTTAGAATTCCTCATGTGACAAAAGGAAAGGAAGAGTTTACTGTTAAAAGAACATAAAACCAGCTCCCACTAGTGAAATCTAGGATAATTTGAAAACCACAATAAAGAATGATAGTACATTATAACCCAATGATTAAATTAGAAAACCATTAGTTCATACTGATATGATAAATCAATGTATAAAATGAAAATCTGATGAACAATGAGATCTTTACATAGTTTTAAAGTAACAGTCACAAAATAATTATAAAGAGAAAAAGAATAACTTTGCAGTGAAGAAGTCTGACAGAAACCAACCTAATCAAGTGATCAAACTACACAAGATCAGTATTGGGATAAATCAAAATCATGCACCCTCAGATATGGTACAATGACAAGGACAAAGCTTCACTTCTACCAAAGATACAAACCTGAATCTAATTATAAGGGAACATAAGATTAACTCAAACTCAAAAAGGGACATTCTACAAAATAATTGGCCTGCAATCTTCAAAAGTGTCAAGAATCAAAGAGAGTCTGAGAGATGGTTCCAGACCAAAGAGAACCAAATAAATATAATGACTAAATGTAACACATGATTCTGTACTGGATACTTTTCCTATAAAAAAAATTATACAATCAATGAAATTTAATAGGGTTTGAGGAATAGGAGATGGTAGTTTGCATCAAAATCAATTTCCTGATTTTGATAGTTATATTGTGAATATATTTGTAGAAAATATACTAGTGTACTTGGAATGAGGAACAACTTACTCTCAAATGGCTCTAGAAAAAAAAAGTTTTAATGTATTTCCAAACAGAAAATAATAATAAGGAACAGTACTTACAACTTTCTGTACATAAATCCAACAACTTTGAAGAAATGAACAAATTCCTTAAAAACCATAACTTACCAAAACTAAAACTAGATTAAATAAAATATCTGAAGAGTCCTGTGTCAATTAAAGAAATTAAACTTGTGATCAAAATCTGCCCATAAAGAAAACTCCAGGCCCAGATGGTTTTACTTGTGAATTCTATCAGACATTTAAGGGAGAAGTTTATACCAATCACACTAATTCTTTCAGAACACGCAAAGGAGGAAATAACTTCCAATTCTTATTATGAGGCTAGCATAATCCTGATACCAGAAAATGACAAAGACATCACAAAAATGAAAATTGTACAAGACACAAAGACCTGAAAGGAAGAGATAAAGCCTTCATGAACATAGACGAAAAATAATTTAACAAAACATAGGCGAATGGAATTTAGGAATATATAAAAAGAACAATACTTCATGGCCAAGTAGAGTTTACCCCAGGAATTCAAACGTAGTTAATGTTTAAAACAAACAAACAAACAAACAAAGTATTTCACCACATCAAGAGAATAAGGAATAGAAAGCATAACATCATTTCAACACCGAAAATGCACTTAGTAAAAGTCAACATCCATTCATTATAAAACGTTTTAGCAAATTAGGAATAAAAAAAGCAATTGAATTAAGGAGATTTATGAAAAACCTTTAGCTAACTTTGTACTTAAAGATGAAATATTAAAGGATTTCCCCTTGAGCTTGCCAAAAAAGGCAAGGATGCCTACTCTCACTACTTCTATTCAACATTGTAGTTATCATCCTACTCAGTGCTTCAAGGCAAGAAAAAGAAATAAGTGGTATAAAGATTACAAAGGAAGAAGTAAAACTATTCATAGGTTACATGATTGTTTACATAGAAAATCTTAAGAAATCTACAAAACAACTACTAGAATAACTGTAACATGATGACAGAATATAAGGTAAACATACAAAAATCAACTATTTCTACATACTAGCAAATTACTAGAATATCAAAGGCACTCATGAAAGAAAAGAACAAAATTATACTACCTGCCTTAAAGACTTACTACAGAACTATATTATGACTATATGGTAATGGCCTAAGGATACCCAAATAAATCAGTGGAATAAAATAGAAAGCCCAGAAAAACACACACATATTTAATTCACTTGATTTTTGACAAAAGGCACCAAAGTAATGCAGTAGAGAACGGAAAGTATTTCCAACAAATGGTGATGAACCCACTTGCTATTCATATGGAAAATAAACAAACAAAAATAACAAAATTTAACCCCTAACTTACTTATACTATACACAAACATTAAGATGGATCTTAGACTTAAATGTGAAATGGAAAATTATAAAGTTTCTAGAAGAAAACAAAAGATCATCTTCATGACCAAAGAGTAGAGGTAGACAAAGGTTTTCTAGACAAAACACAGTAAGCAAAAAATGTAAAAGAAAAGCATATATCTTACAAAGGACCTGTATACAGAATATATAAGAGCTCTTAATAGTTCACTAATAAAAAGAACCAATGCGGGAGCGGGGGGGGGGGGAGAACAGGCCACAAATTTGAAAACTTTATAAAGGAAGATACAAGAATGCCAAAAATATATGAAAAGTGCTGAAAATCAACAGTCATGAGGGAAACGAGAACACTATAACGAGATATCACTACTTACATCCAGAATGACTAAATTAACATGACAACACTAAACATGGGGAAGCATGAGGATCAACTGGTACTCTCATACTTTGTTGGTGGGAGTGTAGAACAGTACAACCACTTTGGAAAATAAACCACTATAATATGCAAAAACATGAAGCTCAAGGCCATTATGCTGAACTGAAAGCTTTGCACAAAAAAGTACAAATTGTATAATTCCATTTATATGAAGTCCTATATCAGACAAAACTAACCTGTGTTAAAATAATCAGAATAGTTGCCTCTGGAAGGAGGTGGAGGTGGGACTGACAGAATGGGCATCAGGTAACTCTCAAGGATGATGAAGATATTATTGTATATCTTAAGAGAGGTGTAGGCATTTGTCAAATCTCACAAAATTTGACTTAAGATTTATGCATATGACTACTGGAAAATTTTTATTTCAAAAAATAAACACCAAATTCAATTTATGACTGCATGCTGAGCTGTTTAGGGAGTAAAAGTTACTGATGCCTGAAACTTCTTTTGAAATGTACCATATTTTGCCATGTATAATGTGCACCCACATTTTTGGCAGGAATTTTCAGGGAAAAAAATCTTTCATTTTAATTTTTAATTCAAAATTTTATTTGTTTACATTTAGGTACTTGTTTTTTGTATTATAAAGGAATTTTAGCATTTATTTTTTAACATATTATGGTACACGAAATTCTAATTAAAAAAAAATTACAGAACACAAGAACAGATACAAGGTACAAGAAATTTTATGTACCAGTAACACATTTATGATATTTATGCATCATAGAAGGCCAAGAACTTTTCGTGGCTGCATGTTCACCATAAGTTCAACAAAACCAATTACTGTATTTCAGGGTATTATTTTGCATACGGATATTGTTACTGATTTCTAGGGTTACACTTTTAACTCATAAGCATAAGTAAAAGAATTAAAAACATTTATAAAGACACGGAATTAGTACTACCCATGTATACTATGCATCCTTATTTTTCCCTCACAAATTTAGGCAAAAAACTGCGCATTATACACAGCAAAACATGGTATTTAAAAAGTTGACTGATGGAAATATAGGGAAGTGCATATTTGATAAAGCAATAGAGTGACTTCACTGTAAGTCTAAAAATTTTCATTAGTACTGGGGGCAGGGGAGAACGAGGAAGACCTTTATGTATTAATTTGAAGTGATCTCTAAGATGTAGTGTTATGTTTCATATAGTTGACAATTTATAGAGAACACAATAAATGCCCTTCTAAACTATGTGATCCAGGTGTCTTCCACTGGAATATCACTCAAATAACTTACATTGCGTTTCAAAAGCAACTAAAATAATTAAAATGAAATTTTAAAACCCTGAACTTTTTCTTCTTAAAAAAATGCTTTTTTTCAAATATTTCAACATTATGTATAAAATCTGTTTAAAATAGCAATTCTCAGCTAGAAATTACATTAAAATATTTTCCATTAACCTTTAGTGCTACTTAGCACTACGATGAAGATACCATAACTAGCTCAGATTTATTACTTTCATTAAATATTGATTTTCAGATTTTCTATAATACTTAGCATAAGTAAATTCATCCTACTGAGAGATCAATTTTTAAAAATGGTAAATAAAAATTTACATTAAAATTGATTTCCGTTTTTTATCCTTATGGTAAATTGAGTCATATTTTATGCATTACAGGTACCGTATTTGCCGGCGTATAAGACGACTGGGCGTATAAGACGACCCCCTAACATTTCCACTGAAAATACAGAGTTTGTTATATACTCGCCGTATAAGACTACCCCCTCTTCCGCACACCTTCCACACACCAAATAAAAGGTAAAACAATATCAGATTTGATTTGGCCCACTGAAGTGCAAACAAGCGTATTGTATTTCGTGTCACCACATAACCGTTTTGGCGATGTTGAGCCACCATGTCTGCTACATGTTTTTCGAGTTCTGGCCAGTGTGGGGTGCCTCTTCTTAATGCACACTTACCCCTTGGCATACTCTTTAATGCTTTCTCATTTGATTTCCAGTCCCGAACCATCTTTTCTGTTACTCCATATTGTCTTGCAGCAGCACAATTATTATTTTCCTTAGCAAAGTTTATAACTTTCAGTTTAAAATTTGCATCATACTTCTTTCTTTTGGCTGGTGCCATGATAGGGATGATAGGGGTTTGACTGGTCGACATTTTCTATGCTGTACTGTACAATGGTGCAGTATTGTGGTTGGCTGTTGGCTGTATACAAAGCCTGATTTGATTGGTCCCTGCTCCCTGTTTGCCCGCCCTGTCACTATAGCAGTCTGGTCCACCCTTGCATCAGCATCTCCCTGGGACCTCACTAGTGCGCAAGTGCGAGCTCTTCAACATTCTAACAGGCACCATGATAGCGCAAAATCGCGAATCTTCAATGCATATGTAAAGAAATATACGGTAACCCGAATTTACCACACTCGCAAAATCGCACACAGCCGAGCATACACCCAGCAGCGCTGCTGATGCCTGAACGGTATGTGGAATGAAGTGGGCGGGCATCGGGAGGCCACTATGGCACGGGGCAAGCACTATGGGCAGTCTATCTGAAGTGTACCTGGCGTATAAGACGACCCCCCACTTGGAGGCATATTTTTCAGGGCCAAAAAATCGTCTTATACGCCGGCAAATACGGTAATAACTTTAGTGACTAATGAAGAAGAAAAAACAATTAGAGATTCTAAAAGATTAAGAACAAAACATTTTTTCTACTTAAAAAAATAAGGTCAACATTTTCTTTGGTCATAAATGGAGATAATTTAATATAAAATTTAAAATCAAGACAGTTTTTAATAATCAAAGGCTGCAAAAATCATAAAAGTTAAACAAAAAACAGGGCACCTTCGCATATCCAATAATACTCCAAAAAAACTTAAGAATTTTAAATGTATGATTTTTAAACAACTTACCCTTTCTGCTTCAAAGGTAATTCAAGTTTAAATATGGTAGCATCATTAACAACTGCTTTATATGCCTGCAAATAATAATTTAAAATATGAACATTCTTTTTGATATTTAAAAATTATATATAAATTGTTACAATTCCAAAAATACATAAAAATATAAATTAATTTTTATTTTTAATAGTATGCTTGGTCTGATAGAATTTTTCAAGTCAATGGCTTCAGCATACTCTTTGTCGTATATGATTACCACTGTTCTTAAATGGGGTCTTAATGCTGCCTGACAACCATACCATTTTCTCTCGTCCACACATTATTTTACAAAACTTGTTTATACTATCTCTTTTCTCTTCAAACCTCCAATATTTCCTCCTCCATGTACACTCTCAGCTGATAATATACCTTCCTATCTCACTGAGAAAACTTTCATAATCAGAATTCCTGCCTATTTCTCTTGCATCATAACTTTTTTCCTCTCCATTCTTTCTGTAGCCTCAGCATAAAACATATTTTTTAAATCTTAAAAATTCTCTCTTATGTTTGTCCATCTGCAGCTACTGCCCCATTTCTCTTTCTATTTCTAAGCTAAACTCCTGGAGGAATTATCTTACTCTTTCCAATTTCTCTACTGCAGTTTTTTTATTGGAAACCATTCTAATAAGGCTTTCACACCACTACTCTGTCTAATCGTTTCTGTCAAAATGATTGCTGAAGATAATGATTAATCCCCATCTTATCTGACCTATCAGCAGCACTTTAAAACAGCACAGCATGCCCGCTTCCTGAAAGTGCTTTTCCCCCTTTTTAGTACACCATACTTTCCTGGTCATTGCACTCCTTCTCCTCTCCCCTCATGAAAGATTGTGCCTCATCATCCTGATAGCAAAATTTAGAATGCCCCAGGCCAGTCCCTGGATCTCTTCTCTTTTCTATCCTCACTCATTACCTTGGTGATCATAGTCAGTGTCAGTGCTGTAAAGGCCATCTATATGCTGAAGCTTCCACATTTATTTTTTCCAGGACCATTCCCTCCCTTAAACTCCAGACTTGACTTTGCTATACGGATGTTCAATAAACATTTCAATATTAACTTGTTTAGAACTGAGTTTCCAGTCTCTCTGCAACCAGTCTCTCGCCCCAAAACGTGCTTCTTCCAAAGTCTTCCCCATCTCAGAAAGCATATGCTTCTAAATTTATCAGAACAAAAATCTGAGTGTCATCCTTGACTGGTTCTCTATCACATTCCATATCTCATTCATTACCAAATCCTGTATAGTCTATTTTCACAATGTAATCAGAATTCAACTACTTATGACTACCTCTATCCACTATTGTTCTGGGCCACGCTTCCCTCATTACTTAGGTAGGTTAATTGATAGTCTTGGTTCTTCTCTTGCCCCCGCTTCAGTCTACTCTTCACAGCAGCCAGGTGATTCTGTTAAAATGTAAGTCAGGCCTGGTCATTCTGTTCAAAAGCTTTCAATGACTTTCCACCCTACTCAGAGTAAAAACCAAACTCTTTACTATAGTTCACAGAGTCTTACATGATCTGGCTTCCAGTTATCTCTTTGACTTCATTTCCTACAATTTTCCCCCTCACTCAATCCACTCTGGTCACAAGGACCTCTTTTTTCTCTGTTCCTGGAACATGACAGGCATATTCCTGTCTTTGGAGCCTTTGCATCCGCTGCATCTCTGGCTGGAACACTCTTCCATCAGATAGCCACATGACTTATTCTTAATCACCTTCAATCTTGATTCGAATGTCACCTCAATGAAGTCTTTGCAGACCATTCAATTTAATATTTCAAATCACCTCATTACCTCCATACTCTCTTAACCCCTTTCCTTCTCTCGCTCTTCTCTATCTAAAAATAGAAAACCGGAGTGAGGAAAAGAGCCTACTGGAAGAAGCTGATAGTCTTTTTAGAGTCACAGAAAACAAAAATCTAATATGGGAAGTAAAAAAAAGTAGTTGAAGAGGGAAAAAATCTAATGGTAATTTCTAGTAATGGGTTTATGACATTTAAAAAGATACAAATCTAAGGACATTATGTTTTATTATCATTATCTCCTACTAGTGAGGATGGCAGAAAAGGGAAGCAAGGATAAGTGTAACATAACTCTCACAAAAGCCCTAGAAAAGGACAGAAGACAGAGGAATCAACAACTCTGCTTAGGTCAGAATGTGGGGGGAGGTGGGGTATTAAGTATTAAGGAAGTTCCAGGAGATAGATACTTCGAGCTGGGTCATAAAGGAAGGATGAATAGGACTTCCATAATCAGTAATATGAAAACACAGAAACACATTCTGGGAAAAATGAGGAAGAGAGCAACTTTCTGGCTAAATTCTAGTTCACAAGCATACCCAATGCTTACATAAACATAAAGTAAATATAAAAAATATGGTTGCCCTCTATTGATGAAAATCACAGTTGCTAGTTTTTTGGTTTGTAAGTTAATAGCATAATGATGCAACTTTCCCATTAAAAGTAAATGATGACAGCAGTGTTAGTATACAGTAATGTATACCTTATCTCTTGCAGTGAGAAATCGTGGATCATCTTGAAAAGCTTCTTTGACGAGTTTACTAAATCTATTAAATAGTGTAAGCAACTGCTCAACATACTTCTCAGAGTCCTAAAAATAAAATGTTTTATATTTGAGTTTTTAAAAAGAAAAGAATAATATAAAACGGTGAGAAAAATATACATAATTTTACCAAAACACTACAGCTTTAAAATTTGGGAAATTTTCCAAAAACTTTTTTTCCTTAAAATTAAAAGGTATTCCAACATCACTGTTTTGCCATCATTACTATTTTAAATATCCAAACCTCCATTTAGAAAGGTAAACATGTTATACATGTATCATTGCCATTGAAGAAAACTTACTGTAGTAATTGTTTCAGCAGCTGCTACCATATCTGCCAGGCCAGCACTAATTATATGTTCCTCCAAGTCTTTCAACATTGGCTCTATCCCATTAGGAACTTTGTCCATCAATGAAAACATTAAGTGTAACTCTGAAAGGAGAGAACATAATCATGTAATCATTTCATCCATCAGAGTAAATATTCTCATTGGTTTGTATCATGAGTCTAGAATGCCTATGATAGTAAGAGTTTAGAGAAATACTAGTTGGAAATTGATAGTATTTTGTGGGTATTATTAGTTTAGGAGCTGGTACTATATAACTTCCTGATCCACCTTTTCAGTCTGATGAAAAGTATTTTTAAAAGAAACTCTAATTATAAGTGACCATACATTCCAAAACCCAACTCTTTTTAAAAGGTGAGTCATTTGACCTTGAATGCAATGAAATTATTTTTTTATTCTATGAAGTACAAAAGTTTACGCAGAGCAGTAGTACATTTCATGAAGTAGATGCAATATTTGTATTACAATATAAGGCCACACCATTAAGGGGCAAAAAAATCATGTCATCAGACTGTTGAGAGAAATGATTATTTTTTTAAAAAGTATATTAGAGATAATATAAAACTATTCAAAAGGAATTTTTCAGTTTTCAAATGCACTTTGTCATGTTATACTATTTAATTGACCACAAAAATCTTAACTCACAGAACTGGTTACTACTAAATAAATCCTTTTGAAGGGAGTCCAACATGGATAATATATAACTCTACTTAGCCTGGCATATAGAAATTCAAATATTTCATTTATGCCAATGAGCAGCTTGCTTTTTACTACAAAATTACTTCTAAAAAGTGCATGAACTTAAGTGAACTGAAATATATACTTTAAATTCAACTAGAGATAAATAGGACCTTGCAATTAAACACAATGACATCTGGATAGTAATGCATCAAAATGTTATAAGTGGTTATCTTTGGGTAGTAGGGATATGAGTCACTTATACTGGATTCTTTTTCGTTGCAATGTTCTTGCTACCCACCCAAATATATCTTTATTAAGAAAACATTTAAGTAATAGATAAATCACTTCCGAAATCTTAAATTGTAAAATATTTTGGTGGAGAGGGATGAAGATTAACATGGAGTGTTTTATTACTTTCTAAAACTATTCGCTTCAAGGTTTCACACAAAAGTCAGGTACCTAGTTCTATCCTACATCATACGTTTACCATTTAAATTAGTCTTTAAAAGCAGAGTCCTACTTTGAAGAACAGACAAAATCCACACACACACACATGCACATATTGATACCTTAGGGGGATGAATTACTTAAAAGTTTATAATCCTGTTTACAGTGTTCTAACTGTGCTGAATATTTTATCATTTTCTTTAAGCACAGTTTACTGTAACAAATACATCTATGTATAAAAGAATGATCTAACAGCAATTTATTAAAAGTGATCTGCTTCAAAGATACCCTCTAAAAAGATTATGAGAACTTTAAGTGATGTTTTACCTACTTTCAGTTTCATTTCGCTTGATCATGCCTTGGCACTCTGCTAAGATAGTCTCTTTAAAGGAGGTCACCAGGGCATTTACACAGCATTCCATGAGCTGAAATATATGAAAAACTGGTCAAATCTATTACAAGCACAAATAAGCACAAATTTATCCCACTCCATTTTGCTTTATAGATACATAAAACTATATTTTTCAACAATAGCAAAAAGTTAAGTATACTAAAAGTAGATTTTACTTACCTTTACCCTACAGGAATATTAAAGTGGAAACTCTACACTAGTTTACCAAAGTGTATTTCCTCCTAAGGAAAAGCCTGCAGAACTTAGGTTCTCTTTAGAAATTTTAACAAAAGTCCCCAAAGGCAGGGAGGGGGAAAATGACACATACACAAAACAAAATAAAAAAATAAAACTTTGACAAACTCTTCTGGAGAGAACCTGTATTGTAATTAGATTCTAAAATTCTAAAAGTATTCATACATTCATTTAATAAACCATCATTGGAAGCCTATTATGTATGGGCACCAAAGACGTGGTTAGGGGAACTAAGAAGAATAAGACATAACCCCAGCTTTGGAAGAAATCACTGTCTAATTAAGTGTGAGAAGAGGGGCAAACATGAACTAATACAACTCAGTTAAGTGGCAACACACATGCATACACACACACACACACACACACACACACACACACACACACTCACACACAGAAATAATCAAAGGAACTATGTACTTCTTTTGGGAGTAATTAAAAACCTCTCACCCACAAGATGAAACTTAAATTGGATCTTGAAAAATAAGTACAAGTCCTAAAAATAAACTGAGTATTCCAGTAATAATACGATACTGAGTGTGGTAGGGAAGATGCAGACAGTGGAAGAGAAAGCTAGAAAGGTAGGCTGGAGCCAGATTATGAATGAAAAACTATGGTTTGGGATTTTATTCTACAGGTAGGAAAGGAAGAATCAAAGATCTTAAACAGAGAATACAGGTAATGAGCTTCTACTTCCTCTGCATTATTTTTTAAAAATCAGGCTAATGGCAGCAAAGTAGGTGGTAGTGGTACTGGGTGGTAGTAGGGCAACTGGCAAACGAGACTGTTGAAATATTCCAGGTAAAATGGCCAAGGTCTAGTGTTCTACCGGCCCTTGGGAAAATCCACTCTATCCCACCACTGCTCCCTTGTGTCAATTATTATTTACTTTTCTTGCAGGTATCAAATAAAATGAATGGATTGTGAGGACTAAAGCAAGGTACACTAAAGCTGATACAGCTCTTCTGAAAAACAGATCATCTGTATTAAGAAAGAGAATTATGTGTGGCTTAAAATTGTGTTAAAAATTCCTCTTGGAATTAACATAATGTTGGTCATTACTGAAGTTGAATGTAAGTAATGGAGATTCATATACTGTTTTTTCTACTTTTAAAATTATTTTAAAATTCCCATAATAAACAGATTTTTTCATGTACCTCTTTAGAATTACTAATGACTTTAAAATCCACGTATGTCAGTTTCTGTCCTAAGAGAAACGATATACATACAAAGCATATGAAGTGGTTGAGAAATTTCTGCCCTGCCAAGGTGGGAAGCTCTGCCCCAACTGCTGAGTAATCTCATTCTATACCATTCTGTATGTGCAAAGTGCACAACTAAACGCTCCCACCTTCAGCAGCAAAACCAGATGATCACAGGTAACCCTAAGGATATCTAACTAATGAAGAAGAAAGAGGAAGTTCAACTGAATAAGCTCAAAGCCCCAGTCACTTCATTTCCATCTTACATTTCATTGAAAATTAAACTTGAACATAATCCAGCTCAACAGTAGTCCAAATTTTGCAGATTCTAAAAATCTAGACCAGTGTTTTTCAAATAGTTGTGAAAACAATTTTAATGGCTGTGACCAGTTTTTTTTTTTTTTTAAATTGGGGAGTTAGGGGAAGGGAACAGTGTTGGGGAATTGGGGAGGGGGACCAGCCAAGTTGTTGTTCTTCAATCTTAGTTGTGGAGGGCGCCAGTCGCCACCTGGCTGCCCATCAGCAGCTCGTGGTCTCTAAGCTCAAGGTGCTGTATTACAATCTTAGTTGCGGGTGGGCATAGCTACCACCCCATGCTGGAGTCAAACCGGCAGCCTTGTTAAGAGTGTGCACTCTATCCATTGAGCAATCCAGGTGGCAGCTCAGCTCAAGGTGGCGAGTTCAGCCTTAGTTGCAGGCGGGCGTAGCCCACCATCGAACAGGAGCACATTGTTAGGAGCACGTGCTCTCACCTGCGAGCCATCCTGCCACCTGTTGGCAGCTCAATAGCAGCTCAGCTCAGGCGCAGCGTCACTGGCCCATGTGGGAATGAAACCGGTGGCCCTGTTGCTCACAGCTTGCCCTCTGAAGCTAACTCTTAACCAACAGAGCCACTCGGCGGCCCTATGACCAGCTTTTTAAAATACCATAGAACAAAAAAATCAGTGCATCACAAATAATAACACTTAATATTACTTCATAAAACTTTTGTTTCAAATCTGTGAAAACAAACAAAGTGTGTACTAAGCCAAAATGTAAAATTTATTTCTTATTGTGGGCTACAATGAGGATAAAAGGAGAGGCTAAATTGACAAGATAATAGAAGTAAACAGTGCTTATGAAAGGAGTTAGGGAAATAAAGGGTTGTTGAAGCAGTTTCTAGCTGGAGAGCTTAAATAAATCATTATAGTAACCGTTATCTTTTAATAAGCACTTATTCTGTACCAAGCATTGTGCTAAATCCTTTACATACATTATCTCATTTAACCTACATGAAAACCTTATGAGGCAGATATTTAACATATGAGGAAACAAGCTTAGAGAAGCTAAGTAACTTGCAAATGTTGTACAGTTACTTCATAAGGTCTTGAGCTGTACTACGAGGCCAGGTATACGAGTCCACAGCCTAAAACTTTCATTACTACATTAGCAGAGCAAGCTTATACTTAGTAATGGCTGCATGCTCAGACTGAGTTAAGTGCTGTAAGGAATACAGAAGTACAAAACATGGTTTATACCATCAATGATTTTATAATCCAGTTGGGAACATATAATTATATATCTAAAAATGTGTATATTTCATATATGACAGAGGTATATGAAAAGAAGTTCAAACTGACCAATAAAGCAAACAAGTGGAAATAAATCTACATTAATAAACTTCGTAAGGACAGAGGCTGTTCTGTCCATAGCTATGTAGTCATGGTCTCACACACAGTAGGTGCTTCATAAATAACACAACAAAGCAGTCTATCATATGCTATTAAATCAAGTGACAGAAACAATACATAGGTACAGTGGGAAATCAATTCAGAGGAAACTGATGAAAGCTAGAGATTGTGGGACAACTCCGCTGCACAGTGGGCTATAAGGATTCTGAAGATTTTAATAGGCAGAATAAAAGAAAAGTAGTAAGTAAAACAGTAAGAAGAAAGGTAAAACATTACTCAGAAATGAATCTGAGAAAAAAATGAATAGAAAGAGGTACATGAATGAAGAAATATTACTTATTGGAGTAGAATGACTCTTACAGGGCATTAAGTTAGAAAAATAGGTTAGAGCCAAATTATGAAGGGTCTTGAAAATCAGAGCTAGGAAATACTGACACTATGGTTTTTTAATAAAGAGGTAAAATAATGAAAGTGATGTTTATAAAAGATTAACCTGAACACACAAAAGAAGAAATACAAATAGTCCATAATAAGAATAAAGATGCCCAGCCTCATTAATCATTTATACATAAACAAAAAAAATCTATTATACTAGAAGATTGTCCAAGTTAACACAATGACAAAACCCAGATCAACAAAGATAAACAGGCACATTGCTAAAGTGAGTAAAAATTACTACATTTCTGAAAATCAGTTTGGTGTTATGTAGCAATTTGTAAAAGGTGCATACCCTTTGCTCCAGCAATCTTACTTCCAGGAAATTTCTTTCTAAGAGAATTCCACAGGTGAGGAAGATGTATGCATAAAAATGTTAAAAAGATATAGGCATATAAGTATGTTCCAGGAAGTATTATTTATAAGAAATAAACTATAATAATAATGAATAATTAAAATGCCCATCATTACAGACTTGGTTAGGTATATAATATATATATATATATATATATATGTGTGTGTGTGTATATTATATTATATATATATATATATATATATATATATATATATATATATATATATGGTGAAATAGGTACAGGCATTAAAAATGTTATAATATAGAAGGGCTTAGGGTAATAATGCCTGATGTCATAAATTACTTTTAAAATGCTAGAGGAAAGAAAGAGAAAGAAAGAAATGAAGGGAGGGAGGGAGAAAGAAAAGAAAAAAGGATCAATTAAGCAAATATGACAAAATGATGGTCATTGTTAAATTTGGGGACTGGGTATGGCGGGTTGGGTTCATTATACTATTTTCCCTACTTTTGTTTTTTCACAAAAATGAATAATTAGGATATAGATCCCTGTGTTTTGACAAATCCTTTAGACAATGATTTTACATAAGCAAAAGGAAGGAAGGGAGATTGCTTGATATAGTTTTCTCTTTATTTCTAAAGAGTGTTGTCTTAACAAGAGGGACAATTCTTTGAGGGCAGAGACCATGTTATTCCTGTTTTGTATTTCTTCCCCATCATTTACCAAAATACTACATACAGTCAACCCTAAGTATATTCTTGTTATTTGAAAAATACATCTTGAATGGAAAGGATAGTGATAAACCATCTCTCTCACCTTGTATTCCCTTTCTGTCTCCTTTTGCTAGCTTCCGTGAAGAAAAAAACTTTTTGCCATATGCCATCAACTGCTGTATTTTGCCTGAGATGAGCACAACGTCTAAATCCATAGCAATCTCTCCCCAGAGGTCTGCAAGGTGAAACACTTTAACTATCAATGTGCTTGATGTTTTACCTTCCTCTATAGCAAAACTCTTCAAAGATGATGCCTGCCATAAAACACAGCAGGCACTCAGTATTTGTTGAATGAATGAATGTATAGGTCTATGAAGATGAAAGGTTGGATAGGTAGGCTAAGTGATGTAGTAGTCTTCTTTTAGTTGTATTCAATTTGAACAGTTAATTCTACTTCACTGAAATTTAGTAAAATGCAACAAGAACAGTTCTGGTTTTCATTAGTTATGTAATTTGGTGTAAGTAATAATTTGCTTTGCCTCAGCTATAAAATAGAAGCTGAACTAAAAATCATCCTAGGTTTCTCCATTTTAAGATTTTACTTTATCATTATCAGCTAGGTCTTTAACTATGCATGGATATCTGTAATATATCCAAGAATTAATTTATCCCATGTGTGGGTAGGTTATTCTAAAAATTAATTTCTCTTGGCCTTTCTAGCTTGGTTTACTTTTTTTTTTTTTTTAACCATTGTAACTAGTGGTTACTTGCTTCATTTCTAAATTAGTTACACAAGTAACTCTTTACACAAAACAATGAAGAGTCAGATCAATTCACCTTGACTTTTTGGATACCACCTGTAACACTAAAATACTAAAGATTAACAAGTACTTACTTTAAAGTTAATAATTTATGACTTGTGACCTAGTTCTAATTCTGTTTTATCAATGTTTTGTAGAGACAGTAAATTAGTTTCTACCTGTCTTAGAATTAGTAAGCAACTTTCTCTATACCAGAGCACTAACAGTAAAACGACTATGCCAGGCACAGTACTTAAACTTAAATGTTTTCTATATAGTATTTCATTAAACTCTGAAAATATAAGTGGGTATTATTCCATTTTATAGTTGAGAAAAGAAGGATTACAAAGGTTGAATAACTTGCCAAAGGGCCAATAGCTGGTAAAATGACAACAATGGAATTCAAATCCCCATCTAGTTCCAATAGCATGCCCCTAAGCACTAAAATACACTGCCTCCCTGTCAGTGCCCTAATTACTGTAAAGAGATGAAGGCTTGCCATCACCAATTCACTCTCTATTCGATTACTCTGTTGTATAAACAACCCATTTTATTCTAGTGTCACTCTGAAGAGAGGGACCAGGTCTATCTCCTTATCCCAATTTCCATAAGGCCTGACATATTTAAGGTGCATAATAAATACTACTTGAATGCCCTCAGGGAATACCAAGGTATGCTGGACTACTATCTAAAATACTAATAGCCATAGAAAAATGTATTTTGGTTTAAATTACTTTTCCTCACTCTTTTCTTACTATTATGTATCACTTTTTGCTGTCCAAAGTGCCTCTTCGGCAGCATATTTCTGAAGCCTCTTACCCAGTTTTACTAATATAGTGCTGCTCTCTGCTACAGGCCCATCAATGACAATCAAGCCTATTAGAATTGTGTGTATAATTGGATCTGAGTGGGGCTTAGTTGCTCTCCTATAAGTAAAGGTAGAAAAGCAGGCCTGATAATACTCTTGATAAAAGAAGAATAAGTGAATACTCTCTTAATATAATAAAATGCAATCATCATGCCAAAAAGCAGCACCATGCTTAATGGTGAAAATTTAGAAGCATTCCTGTCAAAGACTGGAAGAAGACAAGGATCCCCAATATTATTAACATTTTTCTAAAATTAACCGTTTAACTTTAGATGGATTTATTCCACTGAAGGAAATAGATGTTAATATTAGAAAGGAAGAAGCATCATCATTTGCAAATGATATAGTCAGAGGCTTGGAATACCCTAAAGCAAAGCAGGGGTCCACAAACCGGGGTTCACAAGCCACATGTGGCTCTTTGGGTATGTTCCGTCTCAACGGTTTGCCAACCCCTGGAAGAGCCAATCCTGTTCCTCACAGCAATTTAAAAATTATTCGAGAGCCATCAATATATTTTTACATAATCACCATTATGTGAATAATACCCTGTAAAAATTTTTATAAATGAAACTATGATAGTTTAATTTTCATTTTCAATTTTAATTCAGAGCCACCGTTCACAAGCCACAGTTTGCTGACCCCTAGTGGCTCTTCTGTCTCAAAAGTTTGCCGACCCCTACCCTAAAGGATGAAGTAAAGCTCTTATAAACAATTAAAAACTTCAGCAAGCTGCTAAGCACTATAGGAACATTACTTGAAATGTACCTCTGGACTTCATAAGGCATAGCCTCACAACTGGGTATTACCTGGGTGAGATGTGCTCTATTAAAGGTCCAGAAACTCCTTCTCCTACATATGCTAAAACTAATCAGGTTTAGAAGATTAAGGCTGACTCATACTAACTAAATTCAAAGAAGACAACTGATAAACCATAATAATTTGCTAATTTTCAGAGGAAAACTTAAGTGTCAAAAATGTACATACTTTAATCTTAAATTCAGGTGTGCATTATTGTGAAGCCCCATATGAACTGGTATGTAATTTTTCTCCATTAATAAGAATAGCCTAATAGGTATGTACAGACTAAAGCATTAAGATACAGTTGTGATACACAGATGATGTATTACAGAATTGTACACTTGAAACCTATATAATTTTACTCACCATTGTCACCCCAATAAATTTAATTAAAAAAAAAAGATACAGCATAGCACGTTCTGATGGCTGATAATTCCTCTATGAGAGAATTTAGGACGTAAATCTGTTTTGAATAGTTTTTAGTGTAGAAAGTGATTTGTTTCTTACTAGCTACTCAAATAATAGTGTTTACATTTTATTCATACTAAATTAGAACCCAGGAGTTGATGATTTTTTGTGTACTGTTCCTTCCATTACAACATACTTCATTTTAACACGATTCTCTTTGGAAACAAAAACTGTATATTAACACATATGTAATAAATATGATGTATGTAATAGCCTTGGCTCAGTAAGGTATGTAATATACAAATGCATCTGCATTAAGCCTTAAATTCCCAGTGTTATAATTAATTCTACAGTTTTGGTGCTTGATGTCTCCTCTGCTGTATAAACTTTACAGTAGTCGCTGACTAATATTAATCTACGTTGTTAAAAGTTAGGAAAGTGACAAACTCAAGAAAAAGATGGTAATAGTGCTTATGGGGTGTATGATAGAAGGTTTCTGAATTGCTGTTAATTTTTTTTCCGATGATTTCACAGGTATGTTCACTTTGTGATAATTCTCATAATTATATAATTGAGATTTTTGTGTACTTTTTAGTATGTATGTCATACTTCTATCAAAATGAGCAGAAAATAAAAACAAAATAAAAACACACCACACAAACAGACCTACATTCTGACAAAGTACAAATTCTTTGGAATCATGCTATATTGCACATAGGGTCTTTGTTGAAAAATAACAAAACAACAACTTATCTTTAAACTCTCTAGAATCACTCAGCTGGTGAGATACACTATCTGGTAACTGTGGAAGAGCAAATTCACTCTTCTATTTCAAGTTTATTCCGTGCACGCACGTGTGTCTGTGTGTGTTTTAAAGCAGAAAGGGGGACAACTGTTCTGTACAAGTTGTCATGTGTATTTGTTTATCTCTACCTGTCTCATTCTTTTTCTTGCTCTCTTATTCTCTTAGTTGGAACTCTATATTTGAATTTCTGTAAGTTTAATATGGATATGCTACAAGTAAAGTGTATAAATAGAGTAGAATAGAACAATTCTCTTACAAAACTGTAGCATCCCCACCTAGATATGGGCCCATCCATCTACTCAAACCCCTCTAATACACTCATCTTTCTCCCTCACTACTAAGATTTATTATACTTGATCTTTCTGTAGAGCACAATTCTCCCAAGCCAAAACTTCAGAAACATTATTGACTCAATTCTCTGCAATATCTAGCCCCATCCATGTGACACAACGTTCTACTTCTGGGGGCTTTCTCTCTGCCCTGTCCTTTCCATTCCCATTGCTATAATCCTACTTGGTACTCCTAATACATTGCTTGAATCTCTGCAAAAACCTCCTACTTCCTATTTCCAGCTCTTCCTTACTCCAATTAAACTCACATACTGTCACTAGATTATAGTCTTTCTGAGGGATAACGGAGCATGGCACACTTGTTTGACATTCAATTGTCTGCTCTGCCTTTTGAATGAAGCCCAAGCCTGGCTTTAAATTTCTATAGAGAACTTCTATAAACAACCACTAAATTTAGCCCCCTTTTCTGGCCAATATCAAAGTTATATTAACCTTTGAAAGAAGAAATGTACTGCACATTATGAAAAGCAACAAAGCAAACAAGGCAAAACACAAACAAGGAAAAAAAGACCCATCCCAACCTGACTCCTGAACAAAGAATAAACATCATGAGTACCATTCAAGAGGGAAGACGCAAAAGAAAAGGGTAAAAAAAAAATAAAAATTTTTGTTTAGTTGTAGACAAACTGGAATGTTACTTCTTTAAATGTAAATCTAAATCTAGTTCTTAGGCTCCAAAGGCTGAAAGGAACT
Source organism: Hipposideros armiger (assembly GCF_001890085.2). Taxonomy (NCBI): domain Eukaryota; kingdom Metazoa; phylum Chordata; class Mammalia; order Chiroptera; family Hipposideridae; genus Hipposideros; species Hipposideros armiger. The sequence continues at coordinate 153,646 of NW_017731930.1, read as the reverse complement.
GGAGGAAAAATTATTGCTATATTTTCCTTACTAAAGAACACTAGGGTCATTCTCCATGTAAAAGAAAACACCCAGGACAGACATTGTAGCATGGCTACTACCTCTAATCAGTTTGATTGTATTTTTTAACAAGAAACTTAACAATATAAAATAAATAAAACAATGTAAAAGACTGACATTCTCTTATCAAATAGTATTTTATCTCACGACAAGATGAACTTTGAAAATATCCTCCCGTAAGAAGAAATATCCTTTCGGAGTAATGGTCGGTATCCACTAATTCAGTGTTCACAGCCCCTTTATAGAACATTATCACTGTGACTAGTGAGAATCAACTATCTTTAGGGAGCATATTTTACTTGCCATAGGAAAGTCACTGAAATTGTTAACTTTAGATATGCATAACACATAATAAAAGGAGACTGATCAAAAATTAAGTACAATAAATACAATGAAGTCTAGATTAGGGATGGTAAACAGATTTTATTTTGCACATCAACTCTGTAAAACAATGAATTCTGAATAAGATGCCTATTAAAGCTGTGCTTTGATTCATTGGGAAAGAGGACTATAATCAATTAGTAATGTTGGTCAGACATGAGAAAGGATAAATCAAGTTACTTGCATTATGTATTTGCCATCCCTGGGCTACTGTACTTCAAATGAGCCCATTGAATATACAATTACAAAATTACTTACTGCTTCGACAGAGTTACATTCTCGTCTTGTTTCTAAATAACGTAGTGCTCGTTTTTCTTCTTCTTTTAACTTAGCATCTGCCTGTCCAGAAGCAAAATAGCAATCATTTTAAGAATATCAACAGAATAGCTCAAATTATCACATATACTAAGTTCTGACTTACATATTTCATATAATTCTGTACACCATTTTGTTGTAAATACGAGGGTGCCTGTGTTCTATAAAATCTCTCTGTTGAATCCAAGTATGCCTTCTCAAAATTGTCCCTATAAATTTGAAGCTTATCCTCAGGATTAGAACAAAGGTTAACTGAAAAACAGAAAATAAAATTTTAACTCTAATTATGATTCAAATCAGTATTTTGAGTACGATAAATTAGATAACAAATACTGAAGAGTCATTTATGTGCAAGGGGGTTTGTGACACGCTCAAGAGAACATAAAAACATCTAAGACAAAATCTTCTCTATAAAAAATCTGAAAAGATAACACAAAGCATTCAAGTAACAAAGAGTATAGATAACATGGACTATTTTATTTTTGAATAAGAAAGACATTGAAAAGGCACTCACTTTTAACTAGATCAAGAAACCATTCACCTAAGAGATAGGATTTGAAATGAGCCTTAAGGAATAAACCAGGGTTTACTTACAATTAGTAAAGTAAGTAAGTATTCAGAAGCAGAAAAGCATAAGACCAAGTCAAAGTATAATGATTAGGTTGTCAGAGTGGATTATAAAGTTAATAGAAGAAAAGGTAGGACTGGTAAGTTAGGAATGGTTGTAGAGCCTCAAATCTCTGGCTAAGTAACCAGAATTTAGCATGGTATACCACTAAATGGGTAAGAAAAATGGCAATAAAATAGTAGCTAAAAATTCATCTTGTGAACAGTATATGGGTAAAATGATAGCAATATGATTGCTGTTAAGAATGTTGCAAAATTCCAGAAGTAGAGTTTAAGGAAGTCTAACCTGGTGGCAGCTGAAATAAAAATAAATTTCAGGGGCATGAATAATGAAAATCTAGGCTTGATACCTAAAGAAATATGAAGGCACTGGAGAAAGCAAGTCAAAGATAACTAAAGGTTCATTAGTATAAAAAATTCTTATCGACATCAATTTTGTGCCAGGCAGTCCATATTCGGTAAAGACACAGTGTCAACAACACAGTTAATTACACTAAAGTATTATGACAAGGAGGCACAGGTACTACAAAGCTCTATGAGAGGACCTAACCTCATCCGAGAATTAGGGAAGGCCAACGTGAGGAAATAAGAGGATGAGGATGACTTACAAGACAAAAAGGGAGGAAGAATATTCTAGTCAGAGAGAACAACATGTCTGATTGAAAGAACAAATGAGAATGTCATTGTCAGAAACGAAAAAGTTCGAGAGAGAAATGTACACACGAATTAACTTACATCCTAAAAATATAAGTACAAAACCAGTTACCTTTCATAAGCTATAGTTTCAAATTTACATTTCTCTAATTTAAATTGCTAAAAAGTTTCACCAGCCAAAAAATGAGATGGAGAAAATAAATATTAACCAAATGAATATGAATTTTTGTAGGTTTCTTTAAAGCAGAATTAATACCTTTTATGTACTCTTAAAAGCATCTGGCACTAAAAGTTGATGTGACTATATGCTAATAAACATAACTTTGAGTACTACTTTATTGTCTTATAATTTGCGTGAAAAGAAAATTATGACCATACAAGTTCACAACATACCATAGGATTCTCTTACTCCAATGACCAGCTGAGAATCAAAAGCTTCTCCTAATCTTTCGGCATGTACCAGCTTCATTGCACTATCTTGGAGTCTATTTTTTATATTTGAAAAGATCGATTCATTCCATGTATCAAGCATGAGCTAGGGAAAAACAACAAAATATGCAATCATTTCAATTATTAATATACCAAGTACCACATATACAACAAAAAATTTTTAAGTACAAACACTAAAACATGAGATCAATTTTTTAGGCCTACAATCACTTGAATACTTCAGGGAAGCAGTCTATTCAAATATGGTAAACAACGCTAAAGAACATGTGTTTTAGAATCAAACATAACTGGATTTGAATTCCAGCTCTGTTATTTATTTACCTGCTTTCTCATCTGTAAAATCGTGAAAATAATAGTACGAATTTCAAGTGGTTGTTGTGAAAATTAAATATGGTAATACATGGCCTATAGTTCCAAGGTTAAATTTCAGAAATACTGGTATGTGTTTGGAATGGTCATGTGCACACACGTTTGTGCAAAGACATAACAAATATGAAAAGAACCAACTGAAAATCTATTCAAAGCAAGTAGTGAGTTGTTTAAAGTTCAAATGCCATTTTTTCCTTTTCAAATCTCTGGTTCCATTTGATTCTCACAAGTAGGAAAATATATGGTAAATGAGCACAGAGAGGTTAGGTCATTACTGATGAAGAGCTGAAAGGGAAACCTCGGACTCCAATTTCAGACCTGAGCTTTTCCCATGAAATCACGAGTTGTTACTGAGCACAGAGCTTTAAACAAAGACCTACAGCTTAAAAAATGAAAGAACTGAAGCTAAAAAATGGAAGAAAGAAAAATAATATTATTCAGTAAAACCCACAAGGAGCTGAAAAGGAATATATAGATGAAACAGAAAAACCCATTTAAAATCTAAATTACTTTCAAAAGTCTTCAAATCACCCTATTTCTGAAGAATATTAGGAAAAAAATGGGAAAACTGACTTACCTTTCGAACAATACTGTCTTCTACATTTGATTTTTTATTGCTGCCCTGTTTACCCATTAAAGTAATCTCTAACTGACAAAAAGGCTTCGGTAAAATATCACATTGTGTAAAGAATTTTCGCCATTCAACAATATACGCTTTCAGCAAAGCTGTATCATCCTGATGGCTCAGTACTCGCTGAAAAAAAGAATTGTACCAGTTTGAAATAAATACAGGTGCTTTAAAAGAATACTAGAACATATTCATGCTATAAATTTAAAATATTTTATTTATCGTACAAACTATATTATACCCAAAAGAAATTAAAATATGTCCACATACTTATTGAGATCATTTCAAAAGAGATACACATATCAAATCGTTGTTGTACACCTGAAACTAATAAAATGTTATGTCAATTATATCTCAATTAATAGAAACCCTATATCTGTTAGCTATCACCTTCTTATCTTCCCCTCCAACTCCCCCTTCCCCCACCCCCAGCCCTAAGCAACCACTAATTTACTTTCTGGGGCTATAAATTTGCCTATTGTAGCATGCATCAGTATTTTATTCCTTTTTATGGCTGAATACTATTCCATTTTATGGGTATATCGTATTTTGTTTATCTGTTTGTCCACTGACAGATATTTGAGTTGATTTCAACTTTTAGCTATCATGAATAATGCTGCTATAAATATCTGTATACAAAAAATGCACACAAAAACTTGTGCACACTCACCAAGAATAAAAGGGAGAGGACTCAAACTAAATAAAATCAGAAGTGAAAGAGGAGACATTGTAATTGATACCGCAGATATACAAAAGATCATAGGAGACTACTATGAACATTATATGCCAAAAAATTTGATAACCTAGAATAGATAAATAAATTTCTAGAAACATACACTCTACCAAGACTGAATAATAAAGAAACAGAAAATCTAAACAGACCAATTACTAGTAAGAATAGTGAATCAGTAATCAAAAACTTCAATAAACAAAAGTCCAGGACCAGACAGCTTCACTGGTGAATTTTATCAAGCATTTAAAGAATAATTAATACCAATCCTTCTTAAATTCTTCCAAAAAATAGAAGAGGAGGAAACACTTCCATATTAATTTTATGAGGCCAGCATTACCCTGATTCCAAAATCAGATAATTGTGCCACGAGAAAAAAATAATTACAGGCCAATATCCCTGATATATATGTACACGCAAAAATCCTGAACAAAATATTAGCAAACCAAATTCTATAGCACATTAAAAGAATTATACCATGGTCAAGTGGTACTTAATTCAATATAGTAAGAATGGTGCAACACTGGCAAATCAATGTGATACACACCACATTAACAAAATGAAGGATAAAAATCTTATGATCATCTTGATAGATGCTGAAAAAGCATTTGACAACATTCAACTTCCTTATATGGTAAAAACTCTCAACAAAGTGGGTACAGCAGGAACGTACCTCAACATAATAAAGGCCATATGTGACAAACCCACAGCTAACATCATATTCAACAGTGAAAAGCTGAAAGCCTTTCCTCTAAGGTCAGGAACAAGACAAGGATGTCCACTCTCACCACTCCTATTCAACACAATACTGGAGGTCCTAGCTAAGCAATTAGGCAAGAAAAAGAAATATAAGGTATCCAAATTGGAAAGAAAGGTATAAAACTGTCACTACTTGCAGATGACATGATATATATAGAAAACCCTAAAGTCTCCACAAAAAACTGTTAGAACTAACAAACAAATTAAGTAAAGTTGGAGGATACAAAATTGAAACACAAAAATCTGTTGTGTTTCTATACACTAATAACAAACTACCAGAAAAAGAAACTAAGAAAACAATCCCATTTACAACTGCATCAAAAAGAATTAAATACTTAGGAATAAATTTAACCAGGGAGGTGAAAGACCTACACTGAAAACTACAGACATTGATGAAAGAAAATGAAGAAGACACAAAAATGAAAAGATAGTCTGTGCTCATGGATTGGAAGAATTAAAGTTGTTAAAATGCCCATACACCCCAAAGCAATCTACAGATTTAATGCAATCCCTATCAAAATGGTATCTTTCAAAGAAATAGAACAAAGAATCCTAAAATTTGTATGGAACCACAAAAGACCCTGAATAACCAAAGAAATCTTGAAAAAGAAGAACAAAGCTGGAGTCATCATGCTTCCTGATTTCACACTATTACAAAGCTATAGTAATTAAAACAGTATGGCACTGCATAAAAACAGACACAAAAATCAATGAAACAGACTAGAGCCCAGAAACAAACCCACTCATCTATGGTAATTTAGTTATGATTAAAAAAAAAAAAAACAGCCAAGAATATACAACAGGGAAAGAACAGCCTGTTCAATAAATGGTGTTGGAAAAATTGAACAGCCACATGCAAAAGAATGAAACTCGACCACTATCTTACACCAAACACAAAAATTAACTTGAAATGTATCAAAGACTGAAATTTAAGACCGAAACCTATAAAACTCCTAGAAGAAAACATACGCAGTAAGCTCCTTGATTTCAGTCTTGGCAGTGATTTTTTAGATTTGACACCAAAAACAGACAAGTAGGACTAAATCAAACTAAAAAGCTTCTGCACATCAAAGGAAACCATAACAAAATAAAAAGGCAACCTACTAACAGAAAATATTTGCAAATCATATCTCATAAGGGATTAATACCCAAAATACATAAAGAACTCATACAACTCAAAACAAAAAAAACCAGAAACAATTAAAAAATGGGCAGAGTATCTAAATAGACCTTTCTCCAAAGAAGATATACAGATGACCAACAAGTACATGAAAAGATGCTCAATATCACTAATCACCAGGGAAATGCAAATCCAAACCATAACGAACTATCACCTCAAACCTATTAGCATGTCTATGATTAAAAAGACAAGAAATAACAAGTATCAGCAAGGATGTGGAAAAAGGGAACTTTTGCACTGTTGGTGGGAATGTAAATTGGTGCAGCCACTGTGGAAAACGGTATGGAGGTTCCTCAAAAAATGATAAATAGAACTAGCATATGACCAATCAATTCTACTTCTAGGTATCTATCCAATGCAAACAAAAACACCAATTCAAAAAAATATACAGTCGGCCCTCCATATTCATGGGTTCTGCATCTGCAGTTCACTGAATCCACAGATGTAGCCCACAGATACAAAGGGCCAACTAAAGGACTTCAGAATCTGCAGATTTTAGTATCTGGGGGTGGGGGTGGGGGTGGGGGGGCGCAGAAGGGTCCTGGAACCAACCCCCTCCCATTCATATCGAGGGATGACTGAATGCAACCTCATGTTCATTGCAGGACAATAGCCAAGATATGGAAACAAACTAAATATCCATCAATGGAGGAATAAAGAAAATGTGGTATATATATATATATATATATATATATATATATATATATATATATATATATATACACACACAATGGAATATTACTTAGTCATAAAAAATGTCTTGCCATTTGGAACAACATGGATGGACCTTGAGGGGATTATGCTAAGTGAAATAAGCAAGGCAGAGAAAGACAAATACCATGTGATCTCACTTAGTATGTAGAGTTTACAAAGCAAAACTAAACAAAACACAAAACAAACTCATAGAAACAGACAACAAACTAAGTGGTTGCCAGTCCGGAGCGAGGGGACAAAATAAGGGAAGGGGGTCAAAAGGTACGAACTTCCAGTTATAAAATAAATAAGTCATGGGGATGTAATGTGCAGCATGGTGATTGTAGTTAATAATACTGTACTGCATATTTGCAAGTTGCTAACCGAGTCTTAAAATCTCATCACAAGAAAAAAATTTTTGTAACTGTTTGTGATGAATGTTAACTAGATTTATTGTTGTGATCATTTTGCAAGAATGCAAATATTGAATCATTATGTTGTCCACCTTAAACTGATGCTATGTCAATTACACCTCAAAAAACCCCAAAAACAAAACTTATGCACAAATGTTTACAGCAGCATTATTCAAAATAGACAAAAAGAGGTAACAACCCAAATATCCATCAATGATGAATAAACAAAATGAGGCATAGCCATGGAATGGAATATTATTCAGCTATAAAAAGGAATGAAATACTGATAAATGGTTCAACACAGAAGAACCCTGAAAACATTATCTTAAGTGAAAGATGCCAGTCATATTGTATGATTCCATTTATAGGAAATGTCCAGAATAAATAAATCCATACAGGCAGAAAGTAGATTAGTGATTGTGCTAATGAGTACAGAGTTTCTATCTGGGGTAATGAAAATGTTCTAGAATTAGTGGGTGATGGTTGTACAGCTTTATGAATATACCAAAACCCACCAAACTGTATACTTTAAAAGGGTGAATTTTCTGGTATGTGAATTATATCTTTAAAAAAAATATGCTGGAGCCTGTCTCTACACCACTGGAGTTTGGGCTAGTCCTATGACTTGCTTTGACCAACAGAATACAGATGTGATACAGTGAGACTTCTGAGCCAAGACTTGAAAAGGTCTTGTAGATCCACCATCACCTCAAAAGGCTGGTTTCCTTGAGAATGAGAAGCCACACGAAGGGAGAGAAGCCCAGAGCCCAAATAGAAGCCAGCACCAAACACCACGTATGTGAGAAAAGCTCTCTTGGACCACCTAGTCCTTGCAGTTCACTGCTGCCACAATAGTAAACTTAGGAGAAATCAAGTGAGCCGATCCCAAATTGCTAAGCCACAGAATTATTAGCATATAAATTACATTAATCTAAAAAAGAATTCAGTATCCTAATAACTTCCCAAGCACTGTACCTTTGTGTTTACTTCCCTTTTTTGTCTGTAATAATATAAATAATTATTTATATTTATCTATAATAATAATATAATTTAATGCTATAATAAACATTTTAATGCATATTGCCTTTCCTGTTTGGGAGATCTGGCCCTTTCTAACAACATAAGCTCAATTAGCCTAGTAACTGAATAGTAAAATAACTCACAAAGCTAAATTTTCTCAAGTTTAAAAATCTTTTAAAATCATACACCTGTCTCTGGCACTGTTATTCCTACAATTTAACTGCTCTGAATTACTGGCACTAAATCCCATCCTCAGGTTCTTACTGAGGTCTACTTCCAAACTTGATTGGGTCATGTTAACAGTGAAACCCTTAACACATTTTCTAGTGTCAAGTATATTTTTTAACATTTGTTAACAATATCTAAAATGATTCTTTATGAGCCCATTTCTAGAAACTGAAGAATAAAGTTCTATCGATTTGAAATAATTTATCTTCACCAAAAGTCATGAACAGATAAGGTGATATGCTTTCCAATACAAGTTGAAACTGCATTTCTAAACAGTTTTGGAAAAAATACCACTTTTGATTAAATTTTGACACTGAAACATTTAATTTTTCTAAGCAAATCTGAAAAAATGATGTATTTTCATTAAAATATAATTTCCTCTAAAGCTATGATTTTTAAAAATTATCACGATGGCAGAATTAATGGTGTTATCAATAAAGCATTTAATTTCATAAAATAATACCTAATATGACATCTTATTGCATCATGGTAGTAGCTGCACACCAGCAGAATTAAATATATACCAATCATATACTCAATTTCAATATCTTCCTTTAAGTCTTAGAGGAATTTCATTTTTAATTTCCAACTGCTAAACAGCTATTAGTTTTTAACAAAATTTCTAATAAACAACTTTTACTAAAGTTGTATAAGAGACACTGACATAAAAATTCAATGATAAAATAATAAATTTTAGCTCTCTAGTTTTCAATACCTAACTGCTTGGTCTTCATTTCAACAATATTAAACACTTATACATATAATCAACTCACGAATGCTAAATTTCATTTCAGCAGCAGCAATGCAAAGGACAGACCAAAGATTACACTGTCAGAGAACTATCTAGAAATGAAGAAAATTACTATCATCTTAAGAAGAAGGTATTAGTTGTGAGGAAAAAATAGATTTATGTGGACTGACATATGGCTTAAAAATAATGGTGGTGGGGATGTCTACGAACATATAAAAAACTTAATTTTTTATAGAACCTTTTAATTGAGGATAATGTACTCTTGAAAGAAATGTAGCTGGGGGAGGGGAAAAACAACAATCATTTCATTAAAAAATTTATTTAACAAATATGTCAAGAGTTAATGTGATATTTAAAATTACCTCAGGAAGTCCTACATTCAAAATAATAAAATATGGTATTCTTTGAGTAAAGTCTTAAATAAATCTTAATATAAAGATGCAGAACTTACTGCCTGTGCTTGCTTAATAAACTCAAGAATATCTTCTTTTAAAGCCTGATGAATCTTTGCTGGGCCTTTATCATCCCAGAGACAGACTGCATGCACATCCCTGTAAAAATAAAGCAGGTAAACAAACATTAACTCTGGAAAAGAACAAAGACAAAACTCATGTTACGTTCTGTTTTAATAGTTTCCATGGACCTTGCTAGACCAAGTTAAGGGTACCTGAATCCATTCATATGAAACAAGCATACTTTGTAAATTGTCTCACAAATATATTTGTTTCTATCTTTATTTTCTTTGCCATTATTTTCTTTAAATCTCTGCCACTTGCTGCATAAAATATTTTTAATTATAAAAGTATACTCTAATCTCCTAATCCCACTCCCCTAAGTGAACTACTTACTATTAACATATTCTTGCATAAAGACAAGCATAAATCCTTTTAAGTCTTTAACACAATGTATGTAAACTATTCTCTTTTAAAAAAAAATTAGTAATTTAAATCCCGTTATGGAGAATTTCCTAGCTTCCCCCAGACATTTATTACATTTATACATCAATTACAACTGTGACTCCTTTATTTAAAAAAAAAAAAAAGCCCTCATAAACTGGTATACAAAAGCTCTGAACTTACCAGGCTCACATATTTTAACCAAAAGTCATTCATTATGGAAATGTATTTAATATTAATAAATGTTCACAACGTTAATTTCTTAATTACCAAATTATAGAACAGGGAAACAACAAAAGGAGTCTTACAATGAAGATTTTTTTATTCAAAAAATGTTCCACAGTGACTCATTTCGTACCTTATGGGGCCCCTACTATAAAAAATGTCTAAGAAATCTAAATAAAACATCTCCAAAACTCATTATAACAATGGCCAAGTAGTTTGGTTTATATTCAGATTCTTAGAAACATTACTATAACCCAAAGTTTTGTCTTCATATTAATTTGAACTTGCTTTTATCATTTGTTAAATTCAGTTTAATAGTGGTATCTGGCCCAGTGCCTATGATGCAGTAATCACACATATATTTGTTAAATAACATAGGTAGGTAACATCTGACTGCTTACTATGTGGCAGATTCTATTTTAAGTGTTTTAACTCATTTAACCTTCACAGCAACTCTGAAGGAGTACTATATTTATCTCCATTTTACAAGTGAGGAAACTGAGGCAAAGAAGGGTTAAGTAACATTCCAAGATTACACAGCTAGTATATAGTAGAACCAGGCAATTGGGCTCCAGGCCCCACACCAAACATTCCCCAAATTTATTCTTGCACTCCTCCAATCTATCCAACAAACAGTAGCCAATGTGATCTTTATAAAACTCATAAATCACATCATATTATTTTAAAATATTATATGTAAAAATCTCCAATGGTTTTCCATTGCTCTTTGCATGAAGTGCCAAATGGTTAAATTGACCCCAATAATACTTCTGCAATCTCACCTCATGACTAAAGGAATCTAGAGTCTAAAAGAAGAAACTGATATAAAAATAGATTGGTTATAATTCAATGTAGATGTTTACAACTACTACTATGCATATAAATACAAGATGGTTTTGGAACGCAAGGAGAAGGTGAAGGTAGAAATGAGAGGTAGACGGGAAAAGGGAAGGCTCCCTGGAAGAGTTGATTCCTGAGCTTAATCTCAAAAAACAAGTAGGAATTTATCAGGCAAGGATGTAAGAGGCCAAGGCAAAGATATTTTATGTAGAAGTAGCAATATGAGTACAGCGCTGTGGATCACTATGGTGTTTGCAGTGAACTATAAACAAATCAATATGGTTAGAATGTGAAGTGAGAGTGATAAGCAAGAAATTGGGCAAACTAACCGCTTTATTAGCCCTGTGTTCAATCACAGTCCTATTGTATCCATCACCTAAATATCTCTCCAATTTGGACATTTCCTACTATCACCACTACCATAATCAAAATCACCATCATCTCTTACTTAGTTTATTATAACAAAAACTAACATGAATTGACTGCTTACTATGTGCCAGGCACTTTACATATATTGACTCATGTGCTAGTTTAGGTTTTCCAAGAAGCAGATGGGATTAGATGTGCAAGAGGTTTATTGAGGGAAACGCCTCTGAGGGAAAATGGGAAGTGAACCACAGGAAGCTGTGCAAAAGATGAGCCTACAATGCTGGTCTGATCCCTGAAGGGAAGAGTCGAAAGGAAGATTGGGTAGCAAGAGTCTTAGGCTGCAGTGTAGTTTAAGGAAGCTTGATAAAGCTGTTGGGAGAGTTTTGGAGCAAGTCACTCATCCAGGAGAGGAGATCCGGGTCTTCCCAAAACAGGAGTACCTTAGTGTCCCTGCCATACTCAAACCACTGCTGGGATATGTCAGAAGGGCTCAAACGTGACTTGTATATTATAAAGCAACAGGGAATGGTGAAGGATGTGGGGTTGGGTAGCTCCAAAAAAATCAAACTTGATATTGATTTATTAGTACATCTTCTCTAGCTCCCTTTCCTCAACCTCCAGGTATTCCCATGTGTTGCTATATCAGGGAAGAATGTCCTCAATACACTTTCTTATTCAAAACACAATACTACTCATACAATAGAGCAGGGGTGTCAAACTGGCGGCCTGCGGGATGGAAAATAGAAATGAAAATGAAAATAGAAAAAATTGTTATGAAGAAAACAGCGCTTAGGGGAGATCGAGGCAATACCTTACACACAATTCCCTCATTAACCCTTTAACTACTGAAGACGAGTATACAAAAAATTACCTCAAGGGCCGCATGCGGCCCGCAGGCCGCCAGTTTGACACCCCTGCAATAGAGCATGTGGCGTCTTCTGGTCAACTTTCATATAGATTTTGAGGAATGTTATTATAATACACTTAAGGAATGTATTACAATACCCTTAAAGCCCTCTATGGTCCACTCCCAAATCATACTCCCCTCCATCCCACCCCAGAAGTAACCAAGCCTGCATTTGTTATTTTTTCAAGTTTTATAACATACTATAAAGATTTCTGAACTATATAGAAATTTTACCAAATATTACTTTTTTCACATGATTTTTACCCATTTATAGGTGCATGGAGTTCTAGTTCATGCACTTTATCTATTATATCAAATGGCACTTCAACAAAAGGGAGGAGCAACAGCAAGCAATAAACATATGAAATTAAGTCTGAATGGGTAAGAACACACTCTTTTGGAATACATAATCAAACTGCTGTTAAAAAGAGACATGCTGTAAGGAAAATTCTTTCAAATACTTAACTATATTAGAAAAATCACAGAGTTGGGGAGTGGAAGAATGAAGTAAACACTTTTCAAAGATTTCAAGGGGACAGAGAGAACGGATGGAACAAGAAGCAAGGGACAAGAAGTATCCCAAAGACTTCAACTTCCTTGAGTCGAATGGAAATAAAAGGGAAATAGTGTGACCATGGTGTAAAAAACAGGTATTTTGCTTTTAATTAATAGTAATACCATAATGCCTTTGACTAAGAGTGAGAAACAGGAAAGTAACCACTAATGGAAGTGAACTTTCAAATTAACAAAAATAAGGAAAAGGAAAAATGATCTAATAAGTGATAAATTTATAGAGGCAGTAAAAAGAATGTTATAATATTAAACCTGAGCTGAATAAATTATCCTACTAGAAGACAATATGCCCTTCAAAGTGACAAATATTATATAATTACATTTACATGAGGTACCTAGAGGAGGCAAATTTATAGACAAAAAGTAGAATGGAAGTTACCAGGGGCTGGCAGGAGGGAATATGGGGAATTACTGTTGAATAGATATAGACCTTCTGTAAAGTGAATTCTAAAAATGGACAGTATTGATGTTTGCACAACATTGCGAATATACGCAATGCCACTGAATTATATAAAGTGGCTAAAATGGTAATTTTTATGTAATGTATGTTTTACCAAAAAAAAAAAAAATTTAAACTACAGTGTGTCTTAAAAAATACTAGGCAAACACAATCCAAGAGAAATCACGGTGGCAATGTTAATATCATCCAAAGAAGAATTTATCATTAAAAGAACTAAAGAGAAGAAACATTATGTATGTAATGATAAAAACATTATTTATAAAGATATGTCAGTCTATTTAAACCAGAAAATACATATATCGAAATACAACAAAAATAATTAGATATGTAAGAACTTCATACAAATGCACTGGAATACTTTAAGACATCCTTATATCAGGATTCACTCAGCTGAAAACAGCATTAAACTCAATTAACAGTGGCTTATATAATAATAATTAGGTGCTTTTTCTGATATAAAAGAAATCTAGAGAGAGGTAATTGCTGGTGTTTGTTCAGAGACTCACCAGAATCTTTCTCTCTCCACTCTGTCATCTTAGCATATTAGCCTCTTATCCCTGTGACTGTTAAAGGGGGAAGGGAGGATAGTGCCAGGCACATTAGTTTAACTCATCTGGAAAGCGAAACCCTGCCTAGAAGCCCTCCTGTGGACCCATTTGCCAGAATTGTGTCACATGGCCATCATAGCAGCAAGAGAGGCCACAGAAGTGAATACTAAATTATCCACCCTCTATAATAGAAGATACACAAGGAGATAGAACTGGGAATGAGAAAGTCTTAGCTAATCAATAGTGTCTATCACAAAATCTCTCAACCCTTGAAAGTCTAGAAGAAAAAAGTTAAGGACATAGAAGAATTAAAAAACAACAACCAATAGATATGATTTATTAGAGATTCTTGCAACTCTCAACAAAATAATTTTTTCCTAAGAGCACATGCATACATACATACAAAATTTTTAAAAGATAGTTTTATAGGCTGTTTCTCTGATCATACTCCATAAATAAACAAATAGATAAGTGACAAAAACTTCACTATTTAGAAATTAAATTCCTAGATAATACACAAATTAAAGAAAAAAAACAAAAAAAAAATTACTAACAATCAAGAAAGCAATAAAAAGGAAAACACTTCATACCATGAAACCTATGATAATAAAAGCAATATTAAGAAAAAAATGTATAGCCTTGAATGCTTTTAAAGAAAAGTATAAAAAAATAAAATAAGAATTCAATAAAAGGACTAAACCAAAAAAAGAACAAAATAAATCAAAGAAACCTGAAAAAGGACAATAAAAAAGCAAATTATAAATTTTATAATGAGCATAAATGGAATAAATATTCTTTCCAAAGAATTTTTGCTTTTTTCCCTCTATTGTACAATTATTTTATATTTCGTTAATTGTGGCTTTCCATCCTTCTACATTCTTTAATTTGCTGGGGTTTTTATTCTCATTTCTTGAAATAAAATTTAGCTCACTGACTTGTAGCCTTTTTTACCAATTACATACATTCTAGGCTATAAACTCTTTACCACTTAAGCACTGCTTAGGTTCTGATACAAGTTCTGATATAATGTATCCTATCAATGCTATTTTTATAACTTGGTTACACGAAAAGACAAGACGAATAAAAGAAGGTCCAGGTAAAAGAAAAATATGTAGGATTAAGGATGAAAAATGAGATATAACCACATATACAAGATAAGTATACTACTTAAAATTCTATGGCAACAAATTCTAAACCTAGAGGAAATTGAAATGAAGTGTACAAATACTTTGTCTTACTTCTAATTTTAAATGCAATGCTTCCAACCTATCAATATTCAGATGTTTGCTGATAGTATATTTACAGATGACCTTTATCAGATTTTTTTATTTTCCTATTTTGTTTTGGAAAGATTATTTACCTTTTTATGTTTTTTCTTCATCTACTCAGATAATTGATTTCTGGTATGATTTTGTCTTTTTCTATTTGTTTTCTGAGTTCAATTTTCATTTCCTCCTATTGTTTTATTTGTCTCGTTAGCTTTTGAATCTTGGATTCAAGATTTATTTTTATAACCCCAAATGATTGTGTGAGGATACTAAATTCAGTTTGGAGTGTTGCGTTTGTGTTCTTCTGCTTCACAGTTGGTTTCTCTGGGAAAATTTTTATCAGCTAAAATGTTTTGATTTGTACTTTCCTGTATTTTTGGATGGATGTCTGTTTTTTTCTACTTATAGTCACTTTATGGTCAGGATGTCTAGTTCAAGAGTACCTCTTTCTGTTTAGTTTAATAAAGCTCAATTTGTTTAATGGCTGATATAGGTTAATGGTAGAGGAAAGGGTATTTGTTTCATTTCTGCAGACCCTTAAATCCTCTATATCCTTACCTGTCGGAAAATATGTCCATTTTGCCTTAAACTTGATTAAAAACTTGACTAGAGATAGAATACTTGGTTCAAAATAATTTCCCTTCAAATATTTAAAGAATATGTTCCATCAATCTTCTGCATCCCATTTGACTGATAAAAAGAGTAGGGACCGTCTGTTTCGTTTGAAAGATAACTTTTTCTCTGCAAGAATTAGAATTATTTTCTTTATCCTTGGACTTCTGAAATTCCTCAAGGATGCGTCTACGCATTGTAGCACTTTCAATATGAAGACTTGTAGGGATGGCTGGGAAGGGACGAGAGTGCTCGGCCCTGGGAAATACTTTTCTTATACGCACTTTCAGACTATTTCTTCTCCTCTATTATTTCTCTCCTTCTGGAACTCTTTTTAAGTAGAAGTTAACCTAATTCTGGATATATCCTCCATTTTTCTTAATTTTTATTTAATTTTCCATTTTTTGCCTTTGCTCTACATTCAGTGAGAAATTTTTGGTTTTATTTTTCAAATTGCTGTCTTGGTCTTCTTTTATTTTTTAGCTCTTTTATGGTTTATTTCAAAGATCTTTATTTTGCCTATTTTATTTTCCAAAGTAATCTTTCATTTTATACCTCTCTAATGATATAAACTGGAATGTTTTTTGAGTATATTTCTAAACTTTGCATCACCTATTTCTTGGAATACTGAGGTATGGTCTCTAAGATGGCTTCCAATGATCCCGGTCTCGTGTGTCTAGTTTCCTCCTATAGTGTATAAAATTTGTCTGTACGATCAATAGCATACCACAGAAGTGATGGTTTGTCACTTCCAAAATTATGTTATAAAACATCATGACTTCTATCTTGGGCGCTCTCTCTGGCTGTGAGGAAAACAAGCTGCTACACTGTTTAGTGGCCACATGGCGAGGAACTGAGCAGCTAGTGAAGAACTGAGACCTGCCAACAATCATGTGAGTGAACTTGGAAGAAGATCCTTCAGCCCTAGTTCAATATAGGCCTAAATTTTTTGCAAAGCTTTACTGCAACCTCATGAGAGACCCTGAGCCTAAACCACCCAATTAAGCTGCTATCAGATTCTGGACCTTCGGAAACTATAAGATAATAAATGTTTGTTGTTTTAAGCTGAAAAATTTTAGAGAAATTTGTTTTGCAGAAATAGATAACCTAATACACGGAGATACAACAAAGAAGGTAGGGAGATGGAGGACTATTGTAATCATTCAGATGAGACAGTGGAAAAAAAGGCAGCTGGAATGGAAAGAAGTTCAAGAAGATATTTAATAAATATCTATGAAACTTAGTAGTCAACTCAACATGAAAAAGTGAAAAAAACAAAGGAGGTTCACAGAAGCTGTCATATTTTTGGCATGAGGCTATGAATAACACAGTTTTACCATCCAAACTTCGGAGTACTTATGGATAGGAGACAGACATATGCAGGAAACAAAAGCCACATAGGTCTGGAAGTTCAACTCATAAAAATCATTTGAATTGCTTATATGGAGATAAGAACACAGGTAAAAGCAAAAGAAAAAATGGAACTCTGGAGGAAACCAACATTTAAGTGGCACACAAGGACGGGCCAGCTAAGATGACTGAGATAAGGCAGACAAAAGATAGGAGAAAAACCAGGAGAAAGTGGTATCATAAAAACCAACTTAGGAACAACAACAAAAATCTTTTAAAAAATTATTTATAGTAAAAAGGAATTTTCTTAAAAATAAGGTCTCACAAGTTGAAAATAATTAATTACTTATTTTAGCTTCCATTTCATACACCAGAGTCAAACCAAACAATATATATCTAAAGCAGCAGTTCTCACTGAGGGAGGACATTTAGAAACATATAAGAGCTTTTTGTTTGTTTGTTTCAATAATGAGGGGTGGGGAGGAGAGTATACAGGGAGTGTCCACTAATAGACTTTATGAGGGTGAAGGACAGAGGTGATAAACATCCCGCAATACACAGTACAACATTTTATAACCACCCAAAATGCCAACAGCACTCCTACTAAGAAATCATGACACAGGTTATGAGAAAAGGGGAGCATATAGTCAATATACTTTAATATCAATACATTATTTTAGTACCTCAGATTTAGCTATAAGCAACCTAAATGTTATTAATATGGTTAAATCAGCTAAAATTTAGAAAGGTGTCAATTAAATAGGTCTTGCAATTTTGGTGACAGCATCCTTTAACTTAAAAGGACTACATATTGAGCAGCACTAGGCAACTCTCCAAGGAGATCAAGGATTTTTTAAAATGATATGTTGAGGCCACTAACTGTAGCAAGTACAAAGTTATTAACTACTTCTACTAGAAACATACTTTAAGCAAGGAACACCATCACACTATGTTCCCAGTCAGGAGTGCACAGAGAACAAGCCTTATTCTAGATGATAAATCATATTACCAACACAAATTGGCAAAAATAAAACAAAAACTCTACTACACTCAACATATTATTCATAAAAGTTTAATCAAATAACTTTAGAAAAATACATGGATACATGAATGCTATGACGTTTTAAAACGTCTCAGCTGTATTAAACTCTAATTTCTCAAAAGGCAGAATCATGGATATAAGTTAGTTAATATTATGCAATGTTCTACATTAGACTATTTTCTTATGTGATAAAGAGAAAAAATGAATACAGCAGCTTAACTTGTATAGATTATTCAGTCACACATCTATAACTCATTGATATTTCACTAGCACGTGCACGTGCATGCGCGCGCGCACATACACACACACACACACACACACACACACACACACACACACACACACACACACAC
>NW_017731930.1:33632-134894 GCF_001890085.2 Hipposideros armiger | reverse complement strand
AAGGTAGCAAGGTTGGTCCTTGGATGGCATCTGGGAACTTTGATTTTGGGAGAGTTCTCACCATTTCCTAATAAGAATGGCTCACTGTGCCTAAACTATTTATGTAAAAAATATGATTTATGTATAACTTGCTTTTTGCATAGGAGTCTGGAATTTTGGTTCATACCAGGCAGGGGCTGTGTATGTGATCAGAGCCCAATAAAAACAATGGGCACTGAGTCTTTAATGAGCTTCCCTGGCAGACAGCATTTCACATACGTTTTCACAATTAGTTACTGGAGGAATTAAGTATATCTTACGTGTGACTCCACTGAGAGAGGATGCTTGGAAACTTGTACCTGGTTTTCCCTGGGCTTTGCCACATGCACCTTTGTGGCATTTTGCTTTGTATCCTCCCCTGTAATAAATCATAGCCATGAATAAACTATATGCTGAGTCCTATGAGTCTTCCTAGCAATCACTGAACCTGGGGTGGTCTTGAGACTGCTGATATGGTTGGTGTCAGGAGTGTGATTCACTAGAACTCTGATTCATTGAAGTATGGTGAAAGTGTTGTTGGGAAAAGGAAAAATGAAATGGTAGGATGACAAACCGTTGCAGGCGAGTTGGCTCACTCAATTCCCTGGCTGCTTTTGGTCAAGCTGACTACAGTGATACAAGAAAAAGTACTGGCTGGGCGACCCCTTTGGTTTCCATTCTCACCTCCAAGTAGGAGGAGAAAAGGTGCAGAAGTTCCCAAAGGTAAGCTTTGTGTGTACCAAAAATGTTAAACGTTTATGTTGTCCTCTCCTCCAAGCATGAGGAAATACTAGTTAAATAAGATCCCAGGGTTGGAGACAGCTTTAGCTAAACTCAGCAAGAGGAAACCACTCCAGCTGGTTTGTCAGCCTAACTGCTACTGCTGCCATCAGCCTCCATGCACAGTGCATACCACTCAGGATCTCCCAGCAACTGTAATGTTAATGTTACAAATGCTCCATTTTACTGCTGGGGTTTGAATAAATTTGTAATGAAAAAAAAGGGGCAGGAGAGGTTTAAAATACGGCTTTGTATTTTGTGTCTATCGCATCTGGATATATAATGAAGATATAAAATATATGCTTGTACTTTCATAAGTGCTAGAGGGATCATATTAATCAGGAAAAGGTGCAAAATAAAAAGACACAACTTCCTTGCTTTTTACTGCTGGTGAGGGGATTGGAATTTAAGCTGTTTATTGGGGGGAAAAATCTCTGCAATGGATGACATTTACTAGTATTTTTACCTATTGGCATTTCTGAGAAAAGGGAGACAGGATGAAAACAAAGAAAATATCCAGAAAGCAATAAACTTTTGGAGTTTTAAAAAGCAGTTTTTAGTTGCCACTGAGCTCTTTTGAAATCAGATGTCTGAACTTTAGAGGCTGATGATCTTCCAGCCTGATGTGCACATTTTTTAGTGGATTGATTTAGACTCTAAAGTTGACAAGATAAAATGAGCTTAGAAAAAAGTCTTGCTCGTCACTTGGACTTGGAATATGACTGCCAGTTAGTTTTTCCACATACTGGCTTTGCTGATGCTGAAAAAAAAGTCACTGGCTCTTTTGGAAACCTGAATTCATAGATCCTCACTGGCTGGATCTGGCCCTAAGCTGAAAGCTATACTGTCTGATATTGGACTGTTCAAACCTCAATGCAAGCTGTACTGAAGTTAAAGCATATGCTGAATGAACAAGACTTTCATTTCAGGGCTGCTGAAGATTTAAGATACCCTCTGTGCAGCCATAAACTGAAAACATCACGCATTCTGGTTGGCCCATCGGAATCACGTGCAGAAAAGGGCTTAATCATTGATGGGGCCATCTGAAATCAAGCTGTTGACTGGTTCTCTGTATCTCATACAGAGATTAAGTACATTCCTAACTTGTGGTTACTGCCAAAAGCTGCAGGTTGGGAGACAGCACTCGACTCATTCCGTATACACTGGATTCTTGACCTCCTCTCATGGATGCCTTACTGCTACTGACTTGTGTTTAGTTTTCTGAATTAGTTGCAGTTTTCAACAATGTATTAATAACCTCATTCTAATTCCCTCACCTTCACCTCACCCCTCCTGTACACACAACTTAGTAAGGAAACCTGGTTATTAAACACAGTTGCCTTCAGAAAGGAACTGGTCTTTTCTAGGTTGCTCACTAGACACAGCTGGTCAAAAAAGATGGGAGGTCACATAAACCTATTCTGAAAATTTTTGAAAATTTGAGATTTCATCTAGGCCAATTCCTAAACACGACGTACCTTTCTACTTAGGTTGTACAAAAATGTTTTCCAGTAAAAATGCTTTTGTTTCTCTTTGCAGATCTGGATAATTGGCAAAAAATGTATCCTTTTTCATTACTGGATTGGGCATACTAATTTTATAAAGAAGAAAAAACAAAACCCAGCACCAGAAGAAGAGGAGGACATTACTGATTTTTGTTTTTCAGAACTGTTCTTGAAAGCTTTTTCCTCTTTGTGAAGAGAATCTGCTTGTGTTGGCTTTCCATGCTGCTGTGAGTGCCCTGAATTTAAACTGCCTGCCGAACTTCCAATCAACCCTAACAGAGAGAGCAGGGAGTAGCCCCAATTCCTACACTTCCCACACAGCACACCTCTAAATGTCATCCATACTAGCGAGGCAAATGAACTGGTGTCATGGATAACTGAAACCTTTTGCAACTACCTGCCTTCAGGCAGTCCATCTGAAATCAAGGCCGGATCTGAATTGACTGGACTGGATTGGGAACTCTAGAGCTAAAGGCCCCAGGGGAAGAGGGCACTGGGGGCCTAGTTAACCTATACTACCTGACTAATGTATGCCTTGCTTGGGGTATACCCTCACAATTGTAAACTCATTGTTCACAGGGGTACCACATGTGCCTCTGAGACTGCACTTATTTATGTGGTATGCTGGCTATCATAACACTGCTTCAACCCTGGAAAGCTCTCAGGTATGCTTAAACTTACAGGCCTGAGTTATACTTTGCCTAAATTGATACCTCAGGGCATGTAAAAATCCATATAGAAACTGAAGGAGAAAGCCACCTAGTTTTCTAAGATAAACCCCATGGTTGATGGGATTTACAAATTAGCTACCATATTTTGCCGTGTATAATGTGCTCCCATGTATAAGGTGCACCCACATTTTTGAACCAAATTTTCAGGGGAAAAAATCTTTCATTTTAATTCAAATTTTTATTTGTTTATATTTAGGTACTTTTTTTGTATTATAAAGGAATCATTTATTTTTTAACATTATGGTACAAGAAATTTTATGTAAGAAACAATTACAAAATACAAGAACAGATACAAGCTACAAGAAATTTTACGTACTGGTGACAAATTTACTATATTTATGCGTCACAGAAGGCTAGGAACTTTGTCATTGCAAGTTCACTGTAAATTCAACAAAACTGATTATCATATTCCAGGGTATTATTTTGCATACAGATATTGTTATTGATTTCTAGGCTTACACTTTTAACTCATAAAGGTAGATAAAAGAATTAAAAACATTTATATAGATATGGAATTAGTACTACCCATGTATAATGCACATCCTTATTTTTCCCTCACAAATTTGGGCAAAAAACGTGCACATTATACACGGCAAAATACAGTAATCCAAGACCTCTAAAAGGTATATAACTGAGATCAATACTACAGGTTGGCCTAGCCTTGCTGTGTGGAGCCGTATTGATTATAATAGTTTTTCTGTAAAGACATCTGGCCAAAGGCCAAGAGTTAACATAGCAGAAGTGAGGCTGTATGCCTTAGGTAAGGCTTCTTGGCCTTGGCTGGCATCTGAGAACTTAAATGGTCCATAGTTTCCTTCACTGGCATAAAACTTTCCTGAAATGATAAGAATGGCTCACTGTGCCTAAACTGTTTGTATAAACAATATGGTTTACACTGAATACCTGCTCTTTTCCTGAGGGTCTGGAATTTTGGTACATGCCAGGCAGAGGCTGCCTATGCAACCAGCTCCCAATAAAAACCTTGGGTACTGAGTCTCCAATGAGCTTCCCTTGTCAACAACATAACACATATGCTGTCAATCCTGTTGCTGGGAAAATTAAGAGTGTCCTGGTGTGACTCCACTGGGAGAGTGCTCTTAGCAGCTTGTGCCTGTTTTTCTTCAGACTTTATCCCATGTGCCTTTTTCCCTTTGCTGATTTTGCTTTGTATCATTTTGCTGTAATAAATCATAGCTGTGAGTATGACATGTTCAGTCCTGAGAGTCCTCCTAGCAAATCACTGAAACTAGGGGTGGTCTTGGGGACTCCCAACACAACTAGTAATAATTTTAAACAGCTAAGCAGACCAATCGCGAGTAAACATTCCATTTGGATATAGAAGAATATCACCAAAATTTCCTTTATGTTAGCAAAAAGTTAGAATTAATAGATTACTTACGAAAACAGATCAAACCACTGCTGTTTTGTAACAGATTCCTGGCGTAAAAGCTTCAAAACAATTGGACGCATGAAATCCCATTTGTCTTCAAACTGAAGAGAACCTTTATTCTTTAATAAAAAGAAGGATAAACAGTAGTTTAATTTAAATGCAGTTAAATCAAAAGTGTCCGTTATTTTTATCTTTTAAGAGATAGCTAAAGAAATTTAAAAGAATCAGTTTTCCATAATGAAATCCCTATAAACTTAAATCTGGTATCAAGGAATCACAGGGAGACAAACATAAAAAAGAAAATTAATTGTACAAAAGTGTATAGTAAAGAATTTGGTCTTGCCCAAAGAGATCTGGCTTTTGCCCTTGGCTCCTAGCAGGTAATGTCTGGGCCCTTGGAATGTTATACATATCATTATTTGCTTGGGAACCTAGGGTCATACTGGATAATCTAACAATGTGATTTAGGGAGGGGACTGGCCATATACAAATATAGTCTTAAAGTGGGGGCTGGTCAATCCAGAAATACCAACAGTGTGACTTAAGAGGGAGCTTTGGGTCAACCAGCCTGGAGACTGAGATTACCCATGTGAACATCAATCAATCATGCCTACATGACAAAGCCCCAATAAAAATTCTGTATGCCAAAGGTTGGGTGAGCTTCCCTAGTTGGCAGTACTCCATATGCACTGTCACACATAGGGGCAAGGAGTGAAATGTGACCTGACTACACAGGAGAGGACAAGAGAAGTATCTGAAATGCTCCTGGACTCTGCTCTATATGTCTCTTTCTTTGGCTAATCTTAATTTGTATCCTTTCCATGTAATAAACCGTAACCCCGAGTAGAGCAGCTTTCAGTAAGATCTATAAGTCTTTCTCATGAATTATGGAACCTCAGGCTGGTTTTGGGAGCCCCCCCCCAACATGCAACTGGTGTCAGAAATGAGGGTGGTTGGTCTTGTGTGTGGAGACTGTGCCCTCTAATTTTATAGTTGCCCTAAACTCCTCACAAAAAAGAATACTGAAAATCTATATAAACTCTGATAACTTAGACAAAAAAAAAACATAAAAAGATACCCATCTCATTTTATAATACTAACAAAACCCTGTTACCAAACTGGTGAGAAGAGAACAAGAAATACAAACTCTAGACCAATCTAACTAGAGAACATAGATGTAAAAATCTCAAATATTAGTAAATTAAACAAGTGCCATATCAACTAAATGTTACTTCATAATCATGCACGGTCTATCCCAGGAATGTGAACGTTGCTCAATATTAGGGGGAAAAAATCAATTAATTACATTACTAAAAAGAGAAAAGGGGGACCCCCATATGTTTTATCATTTGTACTGTTACTTTTCAAGTTAAGTATGGCCATGTGACTTGCCTTTGCCAATAAATTTCAACAAAATCATTAATTTTCTAATATAGCAACACCATACATTCCTTTGAAACTCATTATTGTTTTTACTTTATGATTGTTGTTGAGCATGTTGCTCACTCGTATCAGATAAGGTTCATGTACTGATGGTACGGAATCTGCAAACTCCCTGAAATTATAACCCAGAAGCAGTTTCTAAATATATGGTCTGACAGGATCCTAACATCAGAATTATCTAGGGTGGTGTTTACACATACAGATTTCTAAACCTACCTCAGACCTGCTGGGTCAGAATCTCTTGAGGGTGAGTTTAGAATTTGCATGTTTAGTAAATTCATGATAAAATTACATTAAACTGCTATGACCCAAAAAAGGTTAAGAACCACTGAATAACATTAAACTCCTGTGAGAGCAAGTGATGCTTCTTAAATCTACAAACACAGTTGATTCTAAAAGTTATGTACTGTCTTGCCCTAGGCACCTACTTTTACCACATAGTAGTATTCTTATTACAAGGACTCGTAGAAGATATTCACTCAAAATTTGGTGCCGGGATTAGATTGCCTCTCCCTTGAACAACTGGTTTATTTTTACCTTATGGACTTAAGTGAATTATGCAGGTAACTTTGCTCTCCTTAGTGTTGGCTAATGAAAACTGCAGTCAGATTTGTGATCCTACGGCATATATACTTTGTGTACTAACTTTTTTCTATTGTTATTATTTTCCTATAACCCCCTTTTCTTCATTTACTCTTCCCTCTGAGGAAAGGGTGTATAAACAAATATGAAAGAACCATAAAAAGAACATACAAATCTTTTCTTGACTATGACACAGAGAATAACAATTCCCTCTTAATAAGAGGGTACTTTACATCAAATAAGTCTATTTCCATAAGCAATTATGGCAATTTATAAAATTAAACGTAGTATAAATCCTTCAATTAAAAATAAAAAAAGTACAGAGGACTAAACAGGTATTTGAGATAAATTAAATACTGGTTAGGTTCTGAAATCTATCAGATATGGCAAAATAATCGGAAACACATTTTGGTTCTCCTGTTTGATAACATATAAGATCAACTACAGAAACATTGCTCCCAATACTCAATTAAAGGAGGAATTTAATAATTGTTTTCTGTTAAGCTTTTATAATAGATTAAAAAATCGATAAGCAGTTCTTTCACCTATTTTCTGTTAAACTGAAGAGTATATCATTATATCGTAGCTAAGCAGCAGGGTACCAAACCAACTATCTACAAAATAGAATGCCTGCCTTATTAATAAGCAAAGGTACCTTCAAATTAGGAACTAGGGTTTATGAATTTTTCCAACAGCTAACTTAAGGCTGCCTCATGTCTATTAATGTGCTACAAAGTCTCTTCTGCTTTAACTCTTTCATTACTACTCAGAATAGCAATTACATTCTTACTCAGAACTTGCCAACTGCTAGTTAGTCTAGGATTATCTCACCCACTGGCTCTTTTTGACCAAGAGAATCTCAACATTTGCCATACCCCTGCCGCTCTATCATTCACACCTTACAGCACAACTAATTCCCCCACAGGCACACTTCTCAAACTCAAATGGGCCATGGGGAACCCAATGGAGAGTTGGCCATGGAAGATACGTGGGGGTAAGAGTATTCCAGGCAGAAGCAGCAGCCATTGCAAAGACCCTAATCTAGACATAGAAGGATGTTTGATGTACTCAAGGTAGAGCCAAGTAAGGACAGAGGAAAGAGCAGATGAGGTGAGAAAACAACAGAGGGTTGGATCTTGTAGGGCCCTGACGGCCACTGAAAAGACTTTGGCTTCAATATAAGTGAGATGGGGAACCATTAAAAATTTTTGAGCAAGAAGTGACATGATCTGATTTCCCTTTTAAAATCTCCCTGAGTGCTATGTTGAGGGTGCATTACAAGAGGCAAGGGTTAAAGCTGGGTATAGGGTTAGAAGGCAGGTGAGAGATGATAATGACTTGGACCATGGCAGTAGCAAAGGTGTTAGTGAGCAGTCATTAGATTTTATGTTTTAAAGGTGGCACTAACAGGGTTTCCTGACAGCATGCATCTCAGATGAGAGAAAGGAATAAAGCACGACTCTAAGGCTGTTGTCTTATAAAGTTCATTCGTATACTGGGACCCACAAAATGGAGGCTACTCCAGTGGCCTGCCCACATCACAAATCTAAACTTAAGTCAGGCTACACATACGGGAAATGCCTCACTGTCAAGGTAACCTAACACCAGTCACAACCCTCCAAGTAACTCAGCTTTAGCTAGTTAACCTTAACTTAAAAAAATAGGACCTGCTTACTTTATAAGGAAATCCCTGACCTGCTAGCCATAACTAGCCCTGTTTCCATATCATCTCTTATAACATTCTATAAAACTTGCTCTGGCTCAAAATCCAACATGAAGAATACTCCACTGCTTCTTAGGCACTGTACGCCCCTAAATCCATGGATTATTTTCCCTTGAATAAAGAACATCAAACTCATTACTAAATTGTTTTAGTGTTGTGATTTGACATGTCCAAAAACTACAGATATAACAGGCTTAAGAAGGAAAGCTCAGGAATTTGGTTTCAGATATGTTTGATATATCTATTAAACAGCCATTTGAAGATGCTGAATAGGCAATTTGATAAGTAAATCCAGAATTTAAAAGAAAGGTCTGATCAGGAAATAAAAATTTGGAAGTCATCAAAGTACAAACAGATTTTAAAACTTGTTACTGGATGTGATTACTAAGGGAGTGACTATAAGTAGACAGAAAGACCCTGGCCTGAATCCTTAGGTACCCAACATGAAGAAGTGGGGAGAAGAGTAAGAACTAGGAAAGAGAGCAAAAGCAACCAGAGAGGTGGCAAGAAAATCAAGAGTATAGCATTCTGGAAGCCAAGTGAATAAAGCATATCAAGAAAGGGGATTGCGCTAGCCGAGAGGCTCAGTTGGTTAAGAGCTTGCTCAAGAGTGTGAACTCTGAGCAACAGGGTCGCCGGCTGGATTCCCACATTGGCCAGTGAGCTGCGCCCTATCGGAGCTGCCGCTGAGCTGCCAACAGGTGGCAGGATGGCTCAGCTGGTGAGAATACATGCTCCTAACAACAAGGCTGCCTGCCTGTTGGAGATAGTGGGCTATGCCCACCAGCAACTAAAGACTGAACTCAGCACCTTGAGCTGAGCTGCACCCAGATGGCTCAGTGGATAGAGTGCACTCTTTACAATGAGGCTGCTGGTTTGACTCCTGCATGGGATGGTGGCTGTGCCCACCTGCAACTAACTGAACACAGCACCTTGAGCTGAGCGGCCCGACAGGACTTGGAGCTGAGTTTGCTGTGCCCTCTACAACTAAGATTGAAGGACAACAACAACAACTTGGCTGTTTCCCTCACCCAATTCCCCAATAAAATCTTTAAAAAAATTTAAAAAAAGAAAGAGGGGATTGATCAACTTCAGCAAATGCTCCTTAGAGAACATGTTAAGTCAACCACTAAAATAACAACATGGATGGAAGTCACTCAGACTTTGTCAATAGCAGTTTTTGTGGGGCGGTAAGGACAAAAGCCAGATTGCAGTAGAATTAAGAGAGAAAGAAAGGACAAAAGTAGAAAAAGTACAGACAATTCTTAACAATTTTTGCTGTAAAAGGGAGCACAGAAATGGCATCATAACTGGTAAGGTGAGAGGGAGTCAAGGTGCAAGGGAGACATAATCCTGGGGATGTAGGAGAAAAAGGGAGAAACTGCCATAGAATTGAAATCGCCTTGGGTAGGCAGGAGGGCATGAGATCTAATGCACTGGTGGGGAAACTGGCTGTATGTATGTAAGAGGGGAAGGCAAACACGTACATGCAGACGCTGGTAGGCGGACAGATGTGGTACCATGCTGAGAAGTTCATGTTTTATTGTTTCAGTTTCTCAGTGATGTGGAAATTAAAAAAAAATGCCCTGGAAGATGGGAGAGGAGGTGCTGGAATTTTGAGAGAAAAGATGTGAAATAGACATCTGCCAAAGTGGAAGAGTGACTATGTAAGTGTACTGTGACTGGGCTCAATTATAGTTTGTGGTCATAAATTTAAGGCAAAAATAGCAAGAATGTATCATCTTCTTCTGCAACATTCCACTACACAGGTGCTGGCACTAAAAGGTGAAGAGACAGATTTAACCAAGGCTGTGGTTTTCCCCAGCGAAACAAGAGAGGAGCAAGGATGTCAAAATGTATTCAAGGGAGTGATTTCAATGGCTGAACAGAGAATTGATGCTGGATAAGGAAGAGAGAAAGGACATCAGGATGATGAGCGACAGAGACTCCTGCTTCCAACCATGATGGAATAACAGGAACCAGATTTCCCCAACTGCCTAAATAATTAGAAAGCCAAAGTACAGTACAGGGCAGTGCTTCCTGAGAAAAGAAAAAAAATGAGGTGAGCCCTACAAATACCCAAGCATGCTGCCTATAGAGTTTCCAGGCCTTAGCACAAGCAGGCGAAACTGAAATAGCCTGGTGCTTTCACTAAGTTTAGAAGAAAGGTTTCAGAGTTTGGGGAGGCCAAAGCAACAAAATTTGTGGCACAAGAATATCAGAAAAAAAGCAAGCTGCACAGAGAGGGAGCTCTGGAGAGATGCAGAGGGGTACCCTTGAGCCTTTGACTGCATACTGACCTAGACAAGTGTGTGAGAAAACTATCAGAAACTGGGGAAAGAACTATTAAAAAGGAGTAGACAGAACATCACTAAAGCCCACACTGGTCTAGGAACAGTTTGTGTTCCCACCAGCCAGAGTGGAAATGTTCCTCACCATGCCAGGCGTTGGGTGAGTCCTCAGAAAGGTACTGCATCCATAGTGGAGCCAAAGCAGCCCTACCCTGAATGTTGTTCCAGACCCACTTAAACAGAACTTAAAAGTAAGCTTCAAAAGGATCACACTGATTCTAAGCAACTAAACTTTGTTTAGTCACAGCCAATTCCAAAAATAAGTAAATTTTAAAATTCCAGTCCCCAAAATATAAAACTCACCAGGTCTGGTATCCAATCGAAAGTTACCAAGCAGGCAAAGGAGCAGGAAAATATAACCCAACAAGAAAAAAACCCATCCACAGAAACTGACCCAGAGATGACACAGATGGCTTTAGTGGACAAAGACGTTAAACCAGCTATTGTAAATTACACCCCTCACAGTGAAGAACACAGAGGAAAGCATGAACTTCACAGAAACAGAAGATTTTTTAAAACGAGTATCAGTGAGCTGTGGGACAACATCAAATGACCCTACCTACACATAACTTAAGTCTTGGGGTGGGGGAACTATTTGAAGAAATAAAGGCTAAAATGTTTCCTAATTGGATGAGAACTATAAACTCACAGGTCTAAGACACTAAACAATCCAGTGATAGAATCAATAAGCTGCAGGCAGTGGCAGAGTTCGATTATCAGAATAAGGGCACTAGAGTGAGTCAGAAAGACAGGATGGGATAATCAGAGTAGGATGCTTGAAATTGAGGTTGTGGAGGGGTGGAATTTAAAAAAATTTCTCATTGCATTTTTTACTCTTTGTTTAATCCTTCCATTGCAAGATTTTCTATTTCTTTCATTGTAAATATATGGCATTTGGATAATTTCGGGTTGCAGAGTCCAACAAATTTTGTACATGTGATATCAGTGGTAGAAAAGAGGATTTCCTTTTGCTTATCTTTGAATAGTTTCCTTTACATTTCCATGGGTGGTTCAAATATCTGATATCTGTAAATAAAATTGAAGTCAGTTATTTATACCCTCTATTATTTAACTTCAGTATAATCTTCAGTACAGATCATGCCATCACTTTGATCATTTTACTTTATATCATCTGATTGTTAATTATGTGTCAGGTACAAGTGCATTAGTTTAATTAATCTTTACGACTCCTATGTGTTAGGTGGTGTTATCCTTTTATAGATGAAAAAAACTGTACACTGTAACCTGAGATTAGGTAATTTCCCTAAGTTTATACATGCAATAAGTGGCAGTTCAGGGTTCATGTCCAAACAATTTAGTTCTGCTAGAGTCACAGTCTTAACTATTCCCTGGATCTTTCCTGGATGAGAAATTAAGGAATTTCTAACCTATGGGCCAGATCCAGGCTTTGGCTTAATTTCATCAGGTCTGTAAATTTCAAAAATCTATTATTATAAAAAATTAATGGCACGTATCTAGAAGTCATAAGGTGGAAGCATCATTACATAAAAGACATATTTCTCCTTAAATATGGTGGGGAGTGGGAGGACACTATGTTCCCAAAAGTTAAATATCTTTTTCCACTTAAATAAAAAATATCACATTACATTTCCCTTTAAAATCTTTAGGCTTCTCTTATAAATGAAA
Organism: Hipposideros armiger; assembly: GCF_001890085.2. Lineage (NCBI taxonomy): Eukaryota > Metazoa > Chordata > Mammalia > Chiroptera > Hipposideridae > Hipposideros > Hipposideros armiger. The sequence continues at coordinate 122,724 of NW_017731930.1, read as the reverse complement.
AAAAAAATTTAAACAAATTTTGACAATGCTTGCATTTTAGACACACAAACTGATTTTAACAAAAAAAGAAACGAAAATAACAGTACTGATAAGAGTTTATTTTAGGGAGCTTCTTCATCATTCACTTGTTACATTTATTCATTCAACAAATATGTGAGTGCCTACAGTTCAAGAAGAATTATGCCAGTTGTTGGGACACATAAATGAAAGATCTTCAAGGAATTTACACTCATTCTAATATTGTGTTTCTTAAATTGTGGTTCATGTACTCCTAAAAGAGTCCCAGGATGTATTCTTGAGGCTCAAAACTGTAAAAATAAATGTTTAATTTTGTTTTTGTTTTAAAAAATTAAATAAAGATATTAATACGAGTCTGGATCATTTGTATGACCTTATGTATGACCAAGCACTAACCATAAAGGAAAAAAAAGACAAAATGTACTATATTTTTAAAACTAAGAACTCTAGGGCTGGCCAAGTGGCTCAGTTGGTTAAGAGTTAGCTTAAGAGTGCAAGCTCTGAGCAACAGGGCCATCAGTTCAATTCCAACATGGGCCAGTGACGCTGCGCCCAAGCTGAGCTGCTGCTGAGCTGCCAACAGGTGGCAAAACGGCTCAGCTGGTGAGAGCACGTGCTCCTAACAACAATACTGCCTGTTCAATGGTGGGTACGCCCGCCCACAACTAAGTCTGAACTCAGCACCTTGAGCTGAACTGACACCCAGATGGCTCAGTGGATAGGACATGCGCTCTTAACAATAAGGCTGCTGGGTTCGACTCCCTCATGGGATGGTGGCTACGCCCACCAGCAACTAAGATTGTAACACAGCACCTTGAGCTTAGAGGCCACGAGCTGCCGAGAGGAAGCCAGATGGTGATTCACACCCTCCACAACTAAGATTGAAGAACAACAACTTAGCTGGTCCCCCTCCCCAATTCTCCAACACTGTTCCCTTCCCCCAATTCCCCAATTGAAAAAAAAAAAGCTAAGAACTCTAGTTCCTTAACTAGAGTGAAAACAAGCAAACCACAGAGTGGAAGAAGGTATTTCTAACAGACATATCCAAGAAAGGCTCTTATCCAGAATATTCAAAAATTCCTAACAATCAAGAAAAAAAAGACAATCCAATTTAAAAACTGGCAAACCATTTGAATAAACTCTTCACAAAGACATCTAAACAGCCAGAAACCATATGAAAAGTTACCCATCATCACTAATCGTCAGGGAAATACATATTAAAACCACAATGAAATATCACTACACACCACCAAAAAGGTTAAAATAGAAAAGAATGACAATATCAAGTGTTGAAGAGAATTTAGAGAAACCAGGACTCTCATCGTGCTGATGAGACTGTAAATTGGTACAACGATTTCAGAAAACTACTTAACAGTATCTATGAACGATAAACATATGTATACTATATAACCCAGCAATTTCACTGCCAGGTATACTTCCAATTGAGCTGCATACATATGCCTACGCAAAGACTTGTAAAAGAAAGTGTACAGTATCTTTATTCTCAATGGTAAAAAACTGGAAACACTCCAATGTCCATCAACAATAGGATGGTTAAATTGTGGAACAGTCATAACAATGAAAAATAATATAGCAACAAAAATTTAACATGTAACAATATAAATGAATCTCATAATGTTGAGCAATGAAGTCAGACACAAGAGTACATACAATGTTTATGACTAGGCAAAACACATCTATAGCTATAAGTCAGAACAGTGATTACCTTGGGTAGGGGGTTGCAAGTTAGAGGCTAGGACAGGGCAAGAGAGAGGGGCTTTCAGGGTACTGTTACTATTCTATCTAGATCTGGGTGCTGATTATACAGGTATGTTTACTTTATGAAAACTACATCTAGCTGTACACCAATGGTTTATATGCATTTCTGTATATAGGTCATAATTCAATAGTTTACTTTAAAAACTGTCATGCTAGTGTTGTTCATTTATATTTTGAGTTTTTAGTGTTGTATTTAATTGCTAAATCTATTTCCTAACTATTAAAGAATTCTGAGCTGAAGAAATTTATAGCTAGTTTTATATCTATATATATTAACGTTATAATAGCATCCTTCTTCCCTCCTTCCCTTCTTTCCCAAATAATTCAGTCCAAAAGCCAGATTTCTCACTGTCAGAGAAGAAAGTTACATACATGGAAAGGGAAAAAGATTGAATTTAATTTATTAGAATTGAATGTATTGGAATTGGAGGGATTGGGGTGAACTCATGGGTTTTGAGAATGTAGGTATAGAAATAAGTATAGTAGAGGGGTGTGTGTGTGTCTTAGTTCAGTCCACAGAGAGGACCTGAAGGAGTGACAGCCCAGTGGCAATGAGCATCCCTGGCACCCAGATCTTGATTTCTCAATACCATACGCCACAAAAAGGATCCTCAGAAAAAAATGTGAATCCCAAAGTCTGGGCAGGGATGATCCTGGAATACATTTTTTTGTGCCAGCAAGTAAGAAAGTATTCAATCTAAGCAAAATAAATAATAGTAACAGATCATAATATATTAAATAATTCTTTGGGGACGGGGAAGGGTAGCCATTGACTACTGACATGATTATATTTAACGTCTAGAAAAATCATCTATAAATTCATTGAAGGAAAAATTGAAAGGGAATCTAACAGGAAGCTACTGCAATAGTTCATATGAGCAATAAATGATTAAACCCTAAACTGAGGTAATGAAACAGAAAGGTGTTAATAGTAAGATGTTCATAAGTTGACTTTATAAAAATAAAATTATGACTTAGCCTTAGCAAATACGTGACCTGAAGTTACTTAAACACTTTGTGTTCCAGCTTCATCTATGTAAAATGGATTTAACGGATTCTATTTGAAAGGACATACAAGTCAAACAATTAAGTTTGCAAACTTGTTGCAATGATGTTGCTAACTTTTTCTGATATCAAAGGGATTATTCATTATGAATTTGTACCAACTAGAAAAACACTTAACTAAATTTACTAGTTGGAAGTGCTGAAAAGGCTGCGTGAAACAGTTAGACAAGCTGAACTTTTCCCCAGTTCATGGTTCTTACATCATGACAATGCACCATCTCACAAGGCACTGTCTGTGAAGGAATTTTTAGCCAGTAAACAAATAACTGTATTGGAACACCCTCCCTACTCACCTGATCTGACCCCCAATGACTTCTTTCTTTACACAAAAATAAAGGAAATATTGAAAGGAAGGCATTTTGATGACATTTAGGGTATATGACAACAGCTCTAATGGCCATTCCAGAAAGAGTTCCAAAATTGCTTTGAAGGGTGGACTAGGCGCTGGAGTACGTGTATAGCTTCCCAGGGGGAGTACTTCAAAGGTAACTGTAATGATGTGCAGCGATGAGGTATGTGGCACTTTTTCTAGGATGAGTTTGCAAACTTAATTGTCTGACCACGTATAGCCAGTCCCATGACCAGACCTCTCCAGTATAATTCAAAATACAAAGGATAATAAATTTTAAAATATATATTAAATGTCCAAAAGTTTTCTTCAAAAAAATATCAAGTATAACCCACACCCCACATTTTTTTCTCACATTTTTCTAAACATGCGCTTGTTTTGCCTATTTGGTAACACAACATGGCTCTCAGATTTCTGACTTGAGAATGGCTGGTGGAATCACTGACCATAGAAGAAATGCACATGGAGGAATACATTTGAGTTGGATGGTGTAGGAGAGGATATGAGCACAGTTTTGGACGTATTGTCCGATAAAAGCAAATGTTGAAGTTTTGACTCTTGGCCTTCATTTCTTTTCCCCTGTGTTCTCTCATTCTCTCTGTATTTTAAATAAAAGTTTATTTACTACTAAATTGCTTTTTATTTAATGTCTCCCCCACAGAGCTGAGGGGAAAAAATATCACTGTCAAGTTTCTCAATTAGAGATAGAATTAAAACAGAAAGAAAAAAAACGATGACAGAAGAACAGGTGAACAAAGGTTTAGCTCCCTTTCCCTGCTCTAATTAGTATAAAGAAATCAGTCTCATATCAATTATTAGGTTGGTAATTGTGGTTTTGGACTGTGAATTTTAAATCATTAGGCTCAAACGCATCTTTATTAATCAAAATAGAAACCATTACAATAAACACATTTTTGCCAATGAGAACTAAGTGTTTATTCCTGTAGCATAAAAATCCATGCTTCGGGATTCGACAAACTATTGGAAAGCATTTTCTGCATCCTGCTAGTTATGGAGGCGTTTTCCCTGCAAAAAGTTGTTGAGATGCTTGAAGAAGTGGCAGTCGGTTGGCAAGAGGTCAGGTGAATATGGTGGAGGAGGCAAAACTTCGTAGCCCAATTGGTTCAACTTTTGAAGCGTTAGTTGTGCGGTCGGGTGTTGTTGTGGAGAACTGGGCCCTTTCTGTTGACCAACGCCGGCTGCAGGCATTGCAGTTTTCAGTGCATCTCATCGATTTGCTGAGCATACTTCTCAGATGTAATGGTTTTGCCGGGATTCAGAAAGCTATAGTGGATCAGACTGGCAGCAGACCACCAAACAGTGACCATGACTTTTTTTGGTGCAAGTTTGGATTGGGAAGTGCTTTGGAGCTTCTTCTAGGTCAAACTACTAAGCTGGTCGTCACCAGTGGTTGTATAAAATCCACTTTTCATCGCACGTCACAATCCGATCGGGAAATGGTTTGTTGTTGTTGCGTAGAATAAGAGACGTCATTTCAAAATGACACTTTTTTTATTTGTAGTCAGCTCATGAGCACTCACTTATCGAGCTTTTTCACCTTTCCAATTGGCTTCAAATGCCAAACGACTATAGGATGATCGATGTTGAGTTCTTCAGCAACTTCTTGTGTAGTTTTAACATGACCAGCTTCGATGATTGCTCTCAATTGGTCATTGCAACTTCCTGTGGCCAGCCACTATGCTCCTCACCTTCAAGGCTCCTGTCTCCTTTGCAAAACTTCTTGAACCACCACTGCACTGTACATTCGTTAGCAGTTCCTAGGCCAAATGTGTTGTTGATGTTGCGAGTTGCCTTCGCTGCTTTACGACTCATTTTGAACTCGAATAAGAAATCGCTCGAATTTGCTTTTTGTCTAACATCATTTCCATAGTCTAAAATACATATAAAATAAACAGCAAGTAATATTATTAGAAAAAAAACATAAAGCGAGAAATGTGCATTAAAATGATGTAAATATAGCTACATTTAAGAACGTATTCCAATATCAAAAGCAAATTTCAGTATGCAAAATTTCAAAATGCAAAAACTGCAATTACAATTGCACCAACCTAATAACATGTCGGTTGCCCAGACCCAAATAAAATACATTCAGCTTTATCGGAAAAGTATTCCCTAATGGAAGAATCAGTTCTAAAACAGATTGACAGTAAAGATCCACACTGTCTTATCTGTAGCCATGGTGGTTATTTCAAAGAAAAACAAACATGCATTAGGAAGAAAATAAATTACAGAAAAATTTTAACTTTTTGTAATGTGTTTGGAGTGGGGAGAGGTGTTACAGGCCAGTAATGAAAGATGCTATGTATATCTTCCTAGAATAAATTATCACTTAAAAAAATCTGCACAACTCCCATTGAAATTCAAGAGTGTTGGGGTTTTTTTAAACATTTTATTGGGGAAGGGGAACAGTTTTGGGGAATTGCGGAAGGGGAACAGCCAAGTTGTTGTCCTTCAATCTTAGTTGTGGAGGGCTCAGCTAGCTCAGCTCCAAGTCCAGTTGCCATGTGGCCGCCCATCAGCAGCTTGTGGCCGCTCAGCTCAAGGTGCCGCGTTCAATCTTAGCTGAGAGTGGGCGTAGCCCACCATCCCATGTGGGAGTCCAATCGGCAACCTTGTTGTTAGAAGCACGTGCTCTCACCAGCTGTTGGCAGCTCAACTGCAGCTCAGCTTGGGCGCAGCTCACTGGCCCATGTGGGAATCAAACCAGCAACCCTGTTGCTCAAGAGTTCCTGCTCTTAAACAATTGAGCCATTTAGCCGACCCAAGGGTGCTTTAAACAATCCAATTAAAAAATGGATAGAGGACCTGAACAGACACTTCTCCCAAGAAGACATACAAATGGCCAACAGATATATGAAAAAATGCTCAACTTCACTAGCTATTAGTGAAATGCAAATCAAAACCACAATGATGTATCACCTCACACCATTAAGAATGGCTATCATCAACAAGACAAATAATAACAAATGTTGGAGAGGCTGTAGAGAAAAAGGAGTCCTCGTACACTGTTGCAGGGAACGTAAACTGGTATAGCCACAATGAAAACAATATGGAGATTCCTGAAAAAATTCAGAATAGAATTACCATATGACCCAGCAATCCCTCTCCTGAGTATCTACCCAAAAACTCTGAAAACATTTATCCGTAAAGATGTATGTAAGATATATGTACTCCAATGTTCATTGCAGCATTATTTACGTTGGCCAAGACATGGAAACAAGCAAAGTGTCCTTTGGTAGATGACTGGATAAAGATGTGGTATATATACACAATGGAATACTACTCTGTCATAAGAAAAGATGAAATACTGCCATTTGCGACAACATGGATAGATCCTGAGATTATTATGCTAAATGAAATAATGCAGAAAAAGTCGAGAACTGTACGACTTCACTCATATGTGGGATATAAAACTGAAAGCAACAAATGAACAAGACAAAGAAACAAAAACTCATAGACATAGACAACAGTTTACCAGAGGGTAAGGAGCCAGGGGGATGGTAGAAGAGGGTCAAATATATGGTGATGGAAGAAGAACTGACTCTGGGTGGTGAATACACAATGTGATATATAGATGATGTATTATAGAAATGTATACTTGAAACCTATGTTAATTTTACTAACCATTTTCACCCCAATAAATTTAATTTAAAAAAAAAAGAAATTCAAGAGTGTTTTTTCAAGCAATGAGTTCATCTACAACAATTCCATGTTAATCCCAAGAAAAAGAATAGACATATAATTGTTTATGTACAAATATAAAATTCGGTAGCACGTTAAAAAATAGAATATTTAAATAAACACATAAAAGTAAACAAGAAACAGAATTTCCACTGGCTTACAAAATGTTTTAAAAGTAACAAAATCATTTTAAAATGACTTACTTACTTTGCAACAAGAATACAAATACTGACATACTGGTTCACCCCAAAATCTCCAGAAATCCCTATATAATATATGGGACAAAACACACCTAATCAAACAGTAAGAGCAATATTAATACAATATTTTATAATGATGTCAAATGTTGCATTTAAGAGAAAATAAAGGATGTAGTTATTATTGCAGTTCATCTTCTTGCTAAGTGAAATAAGTTAAGATGTTGCTAAGTCAACATCTTCATGATGACAAAAGTGTAAGAAAAGTTAAGGTGAAAGGACAAGTTGAAGGCAGCACAAGAAATAACATCCATACAACTAACCCCTTGGGTATATTTGACAACTGAGACTCGTCATGCACTTGCTTTGCCTAAGTGCAACAAGACAAGTCTAAATATTTAAGTTCCATATTTAAGACAATGTTTAACATGTACATTCTTGTACACTTTAGAGTAGTTTGTATCAGTTGCAACAAAAGAAACAATTACAGTATTTCGGTGAAACTTGTTTGCAAGACATTGCCCCAAAATGTCAGAAATAAAGAATATATTTTATGAAAGTGATAACAAAAGTTTTAATGAGGGCCGGCCGAGTCGCGCGATGGTTAAGAACTGGCTTGTGACACCAGAGGGCCCCGGTTCGGATCCCACATATGAGGGCCAGTGACACTGCCCTCCACAGCTAAGATGCTGAACAACAGCTCAACCTGGAGCTGGGCTGCCGTGAGTCACCGGCGATGGTGTAGGCTGCAGCCCCTGTGGCAGTGGGTTGCCATGGGCTACCATATGTAGACAGCAGCCAGCGTGAGCAGCCAACAGCCGCCGTGAGTGGCCGTCCAGAAGACAGCGACTGATCTGCCTCGCCAGGGAAGAGTGCAATGATGGTGCCAACTTGGGCCAGTGAAGCAACGTCCTCCATAACTAGACTGAAGAACAAAAGGACAGCAACTTATCTGTTCCCCTTCCCCCAATTCCCCAGCACTGTTCCCATCCCCCCAATTCCCCAATAAAAAAATCTTTAAAAAAAAGTTTTAATGAAAGTGACTTTGAGCAATCTGATGAAGAATTTTTTAGTGATCCTATAAATGACAATTACAGAGAAATACAAAGTGAAGATGAAGTCGATAGAGAACTAGAAAATGATTATGATAGTGATATACTACCAAGATTTCAAAGACGCACAAGACACTTATCGAGCAGTGATAGTGAATCTTCTCGTGAACCATTATCAGAGCAAAGGGTTTGAGAAGAAAAAGAAAATATAGCTGATATAAAATGTTTTTCTGAAATACCCAGAATCAATCTTTTGTGCCTGTGTAGGCTAGGTGATAATCTTAAACCTTTAGAGGTTTTGAAAGAAGTTCTGAATGAGGGTTTTTGGGACATTGTAGTAGAAGAGACGAATAGATACAGACAAGTGACAGAAAAAGAAAGTTATGTAAAAAAAAAAAAGAAAAAAGAAACCAAAGGTGGTTTCCTGTAAGTTCTGATGAAATAAGAGCATATATTGCATCATGCTTCTTGATGTCTCAAAGGAAAAAAACAAAACTGCATATGTATTCATCAAAAAGATAATAAGTACTCCAATTTCTGCAAATACTATGCCACGTAATAGGTTTTTTGATATTTCAAGTTGCCTCCATTTTACAGATAATGAAAAAGGAAATAAAGATGATAAAATAAGAAAAATGAGAAATACAGTGGATTATCTAAATAATAAATTTTGTTATCTTTATACTCCAGATAGTGAAGTATTTCTTTCTTTCTTTTTTTTTTTTAAAGATTTTTATTGGGGAATTGGGGGATAGGAACAGCGCTGGGGAATTGGGGGAAGGGGAACAGACAAGTTGCTGTCCTTTTGTTCTCAGTCTAGTTGTGGAGGACGTTGCTTCACTGGCCCAAGTTGGCACCATCATTGCGCTCTTCCCAGACGAGGCAGATCAGTCGCCGGCTTCCGGACAGCCACTCACAGCGGCTGCCGGCCGCGCACACTGGCTGCTGGCTACACACGGTAGCCCATGGCAACCCACTGCAGCAGGGGCTGCAGCCTAGCCGTCGCTGGCGATTCATGGCAGCTCAGCTCCAGGTTGAGCTGTTGTTCAGCATTTTAGCTGTGGAGGGCAGTGTCACTGGCCCTCATATGTGGGATCCAAACCAGGGCCCTCTGGCATCCCAAGCCAGCTCTTAACCAACACACCACTCGGCCGGCCCTAGTGAAGTATTTCTTGATGAATCGCTAATGAAATTCAAAGGTCGATTGAATTATGTTCAATTTATTGCCTCCCAAAGAGCGCGATTTGGCACAAAATTTTATAAACTTTATGAATCTACATCTGGTTATTGCACCTGTTTCAAAATCTGTGTTGGCGAGGATAAAATTCGGGGAAGTGATATACCTGCTTCTGAGAGTGTAGTCATGGAAGTGGCACAGCCCACTTTAAAAAAAGGCTAAATGTTGTCCATGGATAATTGGTATTCATCGCCACAGTATTCCTAACTTACGAAAAAATGATACGAATGCCATCGGAACTGTTAGAAAAAACAGGAAAGACATGCCAAAGGTGCTTGCTTCACTTAAGTTGAAAAAAAAAAGTCAAAACTTTATCTAGTCACGGTTTATTGGCTTTGAAATGGAAAGATAAAAAAGACGTTCACATACTTAGCCCGAAACATTCAAATGCTGACTTGATAGACACAGGCAAAAAGAGAAAAAAGCAAGGTGGCAATATCGAAAATATTATAAAACCAGCATGTGTGCCTGAGTATAATAAAGGTATGGAGGTGCTGATAAACAGGATCAAATGCTAGCTTGCTTCCCTGTTATGAGAAAATGTGTAAGGGGATATAAGAAAATGTTTTATTACCTAATAGACATAGCCTTTTATAACGTACATGTTTTATATTCTAAAATCAACTGCACAACCCAAAAACAGGCATTGTTTGCTTTCATCTAGCTAATGCTGAACAATTTTCGGAGCAAGAGCATTGTCAAATTATAATTGTCATGGACGTCCTTCAAATAGCGATACACCTTTTTGTCTGCAGGCGAAAAATTGGGCACACTTTCCTGAGAATATTCCGTCAACTGAGTCCAAGCAACACCCTACAAAAAGGTGCCGTGTTTGTTATAAACATAAAATTAGGAAAGAGACTACCTGGCAGTGCAAACAATGGCAAGTGCCACCTCATTTACCTACTTGCTTTGAAAAATACCATATTCTTCATAACTATTAGTAATTTGCTTTTTGTTATATCTTGAATGTTTGTTTTGTGGGGGTTTTTATTTATTTTTGTTTTGCAATTCTAATTACTTGAAGTCATCTCAATACTATGTATGCCACTGATTTTTTAGAAGTAAATGCATTTTTACATAAAATCTACTGCTTTTACATATTACTCCAAGTACCAAAAAATTAAATCTGTTCCATATGCAAAATTTTTTCAAATAAATTGGTACCCAAGGGGTTAATGGCAATTATTTTTTATCACTTGTATGCTTTCATGCCCATAACATTTTGACCACAACACAAGGAGTTCAGTAGTTTTATGATTTGTATTTGTTCCCTTTTTGAAGTTCCTGATCTATTGATTATGGATTACATCCACTGATGGCATTCTAATAACTCACAAAAGGAATCCAATTTGTATATTTTAGGTCTCTCATATAAATTATGAGGTTAGCTATTTGAATGTGTGGGTTTCCATACTGTCTATGAACGGCCAGCGCTCCCAGTTATGTGATTTTAAAACCACATTTGCAATCCCCATTAACCAAAAGAACCACAAACTACAGTATATATTTAAATACTGGCAATTCTCACTATGTTCCAGCCACACCAACCTTTTAAAGGCTGTTTCTCCAAAATGCCAGGCTCACCATTGCACCTCAAGATCTTTGCCTAAAATGCAGATCATTCAGGTCTTGGCATCACTGTCACCTCAGAGAGGCCTTCACAAACCAATCTAAGAAAAATGCCCTTCCCTCATTCTTCTCTGCATATCCAGAGCCAAAGTCTTGAGCTGGTGGAAGAGTTGCTTTGATTTGCTATGAGACTGAAATGTTAATTCAGACTAAACAGTACTTTTTAAGAAGAACAGAAAGCTTTGGGATCTGGCTGAAATGTCATTAAGTGCCAGGGAAGGAAAATTCGACAAAACATAGTTGTTTAAATAGATCTTAAACATAGGAAACCATACTGTTTTGATGATAAAATACTTTCCATAAAATAAAACAAGAAAAAAGAAAAAGAAAAAAACCCATAGTTGAAAGCATTATTTAAAAATAATTTTCCGTTGTAAATAAGTAAAATAGTGCCCCATCTTCTGAATGCTTTTCATTATACTGTTTTTATCATAACCCTCATTATTACAAAAACTACCCAATGTGTTGTTACTTATTTCTTTGGTATCAGTATTTACACATTAGAATATAAGTTCCAAAGATTAGGAACCTTGTCTGTCATATTCACTATGGCACCACTGACAGAATAGTAGTATCCAGGGGGCCGGCCGAATGGTTCAGTTGGTTAAGAGCGCGAGTTCTGAGCAACAGCGTTGCCAGTTCGATTCCCACATGGACCAGTGAGCTGTGCACGAGCTGAGCTGCCACTGAGCTGCCAACATGTGGCAGGATGGCTCAGCTGGTGAGAGCACGTGCTCCTAACAAAAAGGTTGCTGGTTGGATTCCTACATGGAATGGTGGGCTACTCCCACCCGCAACTAAGATTGAACACAGCACCTTGAACTGAGAGGCCACAAGCTGCCAACGAGCGGACAGACGGCGACTGGATTTGGAGCTGAGCTAGCTGCGCCCTCCACAACTAAGACTAAAGGACAACAAGTTGGCTGTTCCCCTTCCCCAATTCCCAAATAAAATCTTTAAAAAAAAATAGTATCCAGCACAGAGTAGATGCTGAACATTTGTGGAATGAACAAACCTGTTATACAGATCAAATATCCTGGTATTAACTGTATGTGCTCCATGTATTATGACCAATGTTTTAACCTGAGGTGTAACTTGTTTTCTTGGTTACAGAGCCTATCAGGCACCAATTTACTGTACCTACTCCACGGAGGAAAGAGGCAGATGACTGTCTGTGACACAACTGGGTTCACCAGGACCTAGCAAAATACCTAATAAGAAACGCCTGTCTTTGTCTACCTCTCTTCTCCACCCTTTGTCCACCAGATAGATGCCTAGTGTCCTTTTGATACCTTCCTGCAGTCTAACATTCTCCTCTTCTAAGTTTATCTTAAATTGTCACTTCCTGTTAGTAGTTTTGATTAACATACATCACCTCCAGATTATGGTAAATATTCACTCATTTATTTTCACAGACCATGAAAACTTCTCACATTTACATTTACCACACAGTTTTACAGGAACTGATTTAGTCCATTATTCCCACTCTCACCCCTACCCATGGCCAACAGACATACTCCTGAATTTGTTTTCTCCCTAGATTGTGAGTGTCAAATGTAACTATGTCTCTAGGACAGGACGCTGGAGTGAGGGAAGGCAGCTCTAAGGATCATGTCCCTCTCAAATGCCCATTCTAAAGGGCAAGTTTCATCAACCCAGTGAAAATTGACACGTAAGGTTCTAAATAAATGAGGCTCTCATTTATGTTTAAATAAACACTAGAAAGAATTATCGAGTTGTGTATCTTAGCTATATTGGCAACATTCAAATCTTGATATCACATCCATATTCCTTGCCAAGCATGTTCATGACTCAATGCCTTTGCACCGGCTGTTCTATTCCCTCTACCTGAAACTCTTCTCCTAACTAGATACATGGCTTTTTTCCTTGCTTCATTGAGGTCTCGCCTCAAATGTCATCTCCTTAGAGGCCTTCCCTGATTATCCTATCAAAAATAACACCTATCACTCTCTATCTTTAACGCTGATTATTTTTCTTCATGACATTTATCACAACCTGACCTTATAGTACATATTTATTTGCATATATGTTTATTGCTTCTCTGCCCCACAAAAATGTAAGTTATATTAAGGGCAGGAATTTACCTAAATCACCATTATCTAGTTGGAATTAGAGAATGCTAGATAGTTGTTGAATGAACTTACTTTCCAGACTTGATGACTCCTGTTATGGTTTCAATGAACATGGTTACATTAGCACAAAAGCTCCTCATTCATGGCCACCCCACAGATCAGATTTTGAATACACACAAATAGATGTAATGATAACAGATTTTATGTGTAAGCCAAGAAGAGACTGAAGGTTTAACAATATATCTGCTCACATATTTTTCAAATATTCATGAAAAAAGGAACTTTTTTCAAGCTCCTTTGTCTAGCACTGAAGACCTTTCACAATCTGACCTTGACTTTCCTTTGTAGCCTTGTCGCCCACTGTTGCCCATATTCTGGGCTCTATGCTGCAACGATTCCAAGGAGCACCATCCATACACAATGTAACACAGCATGCAGTCCTGCTCACACCTCAGCCATACTCTAGTATCCATTCCTGACAATTTTCTGCTAATCGCCACCTGCAAAAAGTCTACCCATTCTTTGAAATCCAGCTCCAATGCTTTCTCCATAAAACTTTCCCCGATCACAGACTGAGGAGATCTGTGAGGGACCCTACAGCATGTGGTAAAACTTCTTAAGTTCTTACTGTAGAGCAAATCGTTAGTACTTTTTAATCTCCTTCAGTATATGGTCAATTCCCAAATAGGCTGGACACTGTTTTACACGGCTTTGTATCCTTCATGATGCCTTGCACATGTGTCTTAATAAAATTATTTTAATAATGAATAAATTCTACACACACTCTAAATTACTCCTTTGTATTTCCCTTTTCTTTCTTCTCAAAGGATAAAAACGTTTCCACTGAGAAAAGTAGTGAGCTTCATATCTCAGTTTAAAGTATGGATTTGTTTTATACCTCTACCCTCTTTTTGCTTCTTCTCTCTACATCTAATTAAGAGGAAATAAAACCAGAAACTCCTCCCTTTAACCAATCAACACTCATTTACTGAGCATCTACAGTGCACAGGTACTGTACTAGACTTCTCTTTTTAACCAATTATCACGAATTTACAGAGCATTTACTGTGAGTAAAATCACCTCACTAGATATAGTAAAGGCATCAACAGATTAATGAAGTCTGGGCACTAATGGGGCTTACAATCCAGAAAAGGATTAGATAGGTAAACAGATCCTGTAACTAATACACAAGGCATAAGGTAAGTGCTATAAGAGACTGATGCAATGCTATGGTTGTGCAGAGTAGGCAACAATTAATTCCAAATAAGAGCACTCAGAAGAAAGGAGATATCTGGGCTGGGTCTTGGTGAATATATAAGATTTTAACAGGGGAGGGGGCACTCCTGACAGAAGAAATAGCAAACATATTAAAGAGTCTTGAAGACTCTGGTATGCTAGTGAACCAACAAATAACCAGCCAGGTAGAGAGAGAAGTGGGGGGGGGGGGGAGATGAGGGAGGGAATATGAATATAAATGTTATTAGGGAGAAGACCCAGCTGGAAGGCTCTCAAAGAATTTGAACCATCAAAGGTATCTGAACAAGAAAGTGATATGGTTAGCACTGTTTTGGTCTAGAGCTCAGATCACAGTTAAGAGATAAAAATAGTGAAATCATGGAAGTTAAGACTGTCCCAGAAAAAAAAAAAGTACAAAGATAGAAAAGGCTGAAGATTAAATTCTGAGAAATAATTATACTGGGGAGGAAAGAGAAGGGAGGTCAATGAAAACACATGATTTGAGAGATAGGAGACCAAGGAGAGAAGGTCATAAACCAAAAGGGAAGCAGAGGTAGCAATCAACAATGTCAGAAGAGAGAATGAATGTATCAGAGAATAATCTCATTTGGCAATCAGGAGATTGCTAGAGCTCTTAAGACTAACACCTTCAATATAATTGTGTGGGGGTAGGGAGAGAGCAAAGTCACAGTTAGTTCAAGAAAAAGGTGAAGAATTATAAAGGCAGCAAGTGGGGGCTGCTTTTCTAAGAACTGTGATTGTGAATGGAAAGAGAGAAAAGGGCAAAAGTTTGAGACCAAAACAGAGCACACATTTATATGAGGAGTTACATGAATATTTTCCCCACAGAAGTGAGAATAAAGGAGACTGAAACAAAAATAACAGGAGACATGCTGCTAAGATATGGCGAGAAATGAAGGCAGAACAAGTGAAAGGAGGCAATAGTACAGGTGCCTTGGAAAAGAGGAGAACATAGGGGAAGCTAGAAAAATTTGTGGTATTGACCAAGGAAGTTAAGGACACTCCAAACAGCTGGAAAAAATAATGTGCTAAGAATTAAATGGGGTGATGCTCAGAAAATAAGATTTAAACAACTGTTATTTGGAAAAGGATATTCAATTGGAAATAAAGAAAATGAGCACCGAGGGCCTAGATGATAACTGCAAAAGTAAAGAACTAAGCGGAATTATATGTTAAAACAAAAAGTTAAAGTAGTAATACTAAAAAGTTTTTGGAGATATAAAACCACCCAAGCAACTGATAATTGTGTTTGTCAAAATGTACAACACAAATCTTTATATATCCAAAAGGCTCCCCAAATCCAGCAGTAGTCCACTTGCTTTAAATAGAGAATACAATTATTATTACAATCACATTCCAATATAAAAAGGTGGTTTTTATTGCATTAGGTTCTGACTTACAAGTTCCATATCAAAGTTTCGAATCTTGTTATCTCTCGTAATATATTAGCTATTCCTCTGAATTCTGTCATCCACAAATTCAATAAACTTAACTTAATCCAAGTTACTGGTAAACAGGAAGAGGACATTTTTCTTTCAGCAGGACAGTAAAGGCCTCCCATCAGGGTTGATGACAATATATTACTCATCACTCTTCAGGTACCGTTGTTTAACTGATAATGGATCAAATTTTAATTGTATTCTCACCTAGCCCACATATCTCCATTTTGGCCATAGGACATGACAATTCTGTCAAATATGCTGTGGTGAAATCTAACTGCACAACATCTAAGGCATTTTTCTAAGGAACTGGTTTATTAATTCTGTCAAAAAAGGAAATGAGGCTAATTTGGCCACTTCCTAGCCAGCCTTATCTCTATTCAAGGTAGCACTAGCCTTGAATTTAAATGATCCTATGAATTATGTTATGGCTCTCCCCTGGCAGGGTCACATTACATTTCTCCAAGACAAACTTCCCATTTTTTAATTAACTAATTCCAGATATAAGAATTTAAGGCAATCCCCCCTCCCCCAATAAGGAGAGAAAAAAGAAAAAAAAGTTTTCTGGCCAATTTAAATATGTAAACTTTTGGTGATACAGATAAAAGAATTAAATGTATATTCATATTGTCCATTATATTACATTAGTTGTACATATTTAAAATCACATGATGTAAAATAATATTTAAAAATTCTTCTTCCTCCTTTCAACATTTCAAAAAAAAATTTTATTGAAATTTTCCCAGTGCATCTTTGGCATGTTTTCATGTTCATTAGAGTGACTGAGTAATTTACCAGTTTTTTCAAAGCATGGCGACCTTCCTTTTATTTATAAAAGTTGTCTCAGTTACAGAACTTCTGAATCCTTGTTATCTTTTTTAACCTAAATACTAACTGTCCATTTTATATATATTCAGGAAGCTTTTTTATTCTATAGGTGTGTGCTGCAGATGTAGATTCATAATCTCTACAAGGTAGTGTTGACTGATATAGCTTCAGACTTGTATCTCCTCCAAATAATCCTTTGCAAAGTTTTGTATTGGGTAGAATAAAGTAACATGCTCTCTTCTGAGATAACTGGGGGTGGGAGTGGGGAAGACTTCGCTGTATATGCAGATAATCAAGTCAAAAATTCACAAAGAATCAGGAACCCAATTATTTTTAAAATAATTTCAATTAATAACAAACTATTGCTTATGTAAACACGCGGATGCATGAACAGGAGTCTTTAGTAGAAGTTAAACAAGTTTTCTTTCTGAACGAGTATATTAAAATTTGCAATATTGTTACAAAAGAAGAGTAGATGGGTTACTCAATTCCCATTATTTAGTTTTCTTAGAGAAACAACAAGGGTATAATTCTAGCAATTTAGGTGTATTGTGTACTAAGTGCCAGTCACGGTTTCAAGCATTTTACATTAACTCAATCTTCACACTGCTCCTATGAAACACGTTCTATTAATAATTCCATTTTACTGATGAGAAAACCTAGGCAGAGAGATTAAGAAACCTGCCAGAAGTCATATAGCTTCTAAGTGGCCGAAATTCAGTCTAGTTCTAGGCCTCTCCCCCATTTAAAGGAAGATATATTGCCTCTTAAGTTAGTTAAAACAGTTCTACATTTTATAAGACAGTCCCATCTATCAGGCAATTAATATCAGTAACCTAAAAAAGACATGAGTGAGGCTCCTGTATATTTTTAAATATTTTTTATTCCATTATTTTCCACTATCCATCCACACTGCCTGAATGTACTGTATAATGACGGGTTCGAGGCTGGAATACTTCATCCTTTGTATTTATGTTCCCTGAGCTAATTAGATCATTTCAGTCAATACTCTCAAGGCGAAATGTTCCTACTATAAACACAAGCACAGAATACACAGACTAGTGCCCTGTCGTTCTCATTCTCCTCCCAACGTTTCAATGGATAGTAGAGAATGTGCCCCTCTGAGTCTAGATCTCCCTTGCTGTCCCAAATATGTAAAACTAACTAACCGTTTTCTTTGATAAGGTAACTTTCCTAAGCCCTAAAGCGATGGCAGTACTTCCTCAGGGGTCATCTGGTTGTGTGCTGTAGTGGGGTTGAGGGGCAGTTTCCTAAGGAAAAAAGGGTAAAATATGAACTCAAGAATGGGAGAGGAGGAGGGAAAGTGCAGCGTGCAGTAAGGGAGGGCGGGAGGGAGTGGAAGGCACTGCTTGCTGTCTGACTTAGAATTTCGTGCAGAGAGAATAAGAACAGAAATTAAGGAGGTCGAGGTAGTCATTGGCACCTATGTTAGGCAACATTTTCTTGGATTTTTCTTTTCTGTGTCTTAAGACTCTCGCTTCAGAGCAAACTGAGACCCTAAGAGTACTAACTGCCCAATAGGTCACGGCAAAGCTCCCCCATTCATCTCCCGCCCGAGGCCAGAGCTGGTCCACAGAAAGCATCGCTACCCGCCATCCCTCAGCTGGGCCTTTCACACACCGGTCAACCGGCCCGAGGGACAACCAGAGCCTCTCGACCCCAAGGCCAGAGACCCGCGTTCCGGTCCCCGGCGGCAGCCTCCCCGGCCTCCCTCCCTGTAGACAACCCCCGAACACTCCTACAATCCGCCCCTAAACCTGTTCCGAACCTTTCCCAAAGCGCGGAATCCAGCCGTCGCAAAGTAAAAGCCAAGCTAGACTGAGGGTCTTACCTTTAACAGATTAGACGTCGCCATGTTCCTTCAACTTAGATTCTCGCGAGACGAAGCGAGATTTCGCGGCGCTCCGGGCCAGGCCACAACTGGAGGCCGGAGTTCCCACCAGGGCCGACGGGCCCACCGGCCCGCACCGGGGGTGGGGTGGGCGCCGGGGCGGCGTGCAGACAGCGCTGACTTCGTCCCAGGCTTCCTCACTCTTTCCCCCTACATGGTCACCGGAGCTTCCCCATACGAAAGAGCTCATGCAAATGCTCAGGGAGACGGCGACGGTGAATGGTGAGACGGTAACGGGAGCCGACCTGAATTGGAAGAGGAAGCATGGACTCCACGGGCCTCCCCACTCCTTCGGATTAGCCTTTGTGGTTGCACCCGCAGCGGCCACCGGCAACGAATTTAGCTCGGCTTAGGCCCGGCAGCTCAGGTTCCACGGCCGCGTCACGTGACGCGGCGGGCGGGGGCGCGCTCGGGAGCGAGCGTGGGAGCCTGGAAGCCTTGGTGGGCCAGGAGGCTGCGAAGAGGGTGGGATCACGCCCTCTGCTGGTGGGACCAGGTATCTCCCTTTATCCCCCGCCCTAAATCCGGCGACTGGGCGTTAAGGGAGGTCTAGCTTACCCTGAATGCATGCTTCTAACAAGCTGTCTTCCATAAGAATTGGCGCATAGAAACCAGCCCAATAAATATTTGTTGAAAAAATACATGAGTGAATGAATGAATGAATGAATGAATGTTAACAACTTTTTGTTTTATAAACAACAGAAGTTTATTTCTCAGTTCTGGAGGCGGGAAGTCTGAGATCAGAGTGCCAACATGGTTGGATGAGGGCCCTCTTTTAGGTTCCAGAGATTTTACATGGCAGAAAGGGCCTTAACTATTAATATTTATTTCTATTCAAGAGTGCCTAGCACTAAATCTATAAAAGATTGTTCGGGCAATGAATATTAACCTTGGATTTCCTGAAGGCACATTATCTTAGAAGATCCTAAACCATAAGCCCCCAAGCATTATCCCTTTAGACCACAAGCCACTGGCCAAGGGAAGAGAATGTAATTTATATGTAGGACCAACAATATACCTGGTATTGTATTATACATGTTTGCTAACAGCATTCATAATATGTTAGAAATAAATAACAGCTATGTAGTAAAATAAAACGGAAAGAGGGATGAAGTTAGAAATTTTAAATATAGTGATCCAAGTAGTCCTCACTGAGAAGATGGCATTTGAGCAAAGACTTGAAGGAGGTAAGGAAGAAGTCCAGGTCATTTTTGGGAGAAGAGCATCCCAGACAGGGGAAGCACAGGTAGAAGGTTGCCAAAAGTGTCCAAGGAATAGTGAGAAGATTGGTGTGTTCAGGGCAGAGAGAGTAAGGAGATCAGAAGATTATACAGGGCCTTGTAGACCACCGTAAAGACTGCCTTTTACCTGAGTGAGATGGGGAATCATTGCAGGCTTTTGAACAGAGGAATGGCATGGTCAAACTCCCATTTTAACTCTCACTGCTGTGCAGTGAAGAGAAGCAGAACGGTAATTTAGAAAGCTTACGTAATACTTCATTGACTCAATGTAACAATCATGCCATCTAGGTGTCTCCATTTTACAAATAACTTAGTAGAGAGCAGTCCACTATTAAACAATGAGTAAATGGTAGAACAAGGATTCAAAGCCACTATGCCTGTGTGTTCTGGCAGAATGTTAACACACGGATGATTCTTAGAGGTCATTTTTGTTCTACAGATGAGAAAAATGAGGCTCAAAGAGGTTACCCTACCAAAGTCACTCATCTAGGTCAGAGAAAAGGCCTAGTCCAGAATAAACTTTATATAACTATGGTTCCCTTTTCCTGTGAAACTGGGTTATCTTCAACTGTAGTTCAACTCTACTGCTTAATTTAAAATGTAAGACTCTCAGTTAAATTATAATCAGCTTTATGTACTCTAAGAAAAGTTAGATGACGCTGTGATATAATAATTGA
Source organism: Hipposideros armiger (assembly GCF_001890085.2). Classification (NCBI taxonomy): domain Eukaryota; kingdom Metazoa; phylum Chordata; class Mammalia; order Chiroptera; family Hipposideridae; genus Hipposideros; species Hipposideros armiger. The sequence goes on along the minus strand of NW_017731930.1, from coordinate 102,246 downwards.
ATAAATCAATTAATTAATGACCCTACTTAAAAGAATCCAATTAAATATTTAATACTTGTTTGAGTACCCACTACAGGCATATCTCGTTTTATTGCTCTTCACTTTATTGCACTTCACACTTGTTGCATTTTTACAAATTGAAGGCAAGACCCTGCCCTTCCTCCCCCCCAACACACACACCAGCAGAAAAGATTATGACTCACTTTATTGTAGTGGTCTGGAACCAAACCCACAGTATCTCCAAGGTATGCTTGTATGTACTAAGCACTGGAAATACAGGATTAAACAAGACAGAGAACCCTGCCCTTTTGGAGCTTATAGTCATAATTCTATGGTCACACGCTGAACCTTATGGCTACTTTTGAAAACTCAATTTCAAACATCCCACTGTCTAACAAGACATTCCATTCTCTTAACTCACTTGTTCTGGTGACACCACTGCTACAAGTCTGACTTCAATGAGTTTTCCATTCCATTACCCATACCACTTCCTTGTTATCTATCAGCCCCTCCTGTTTTCACTTTCTTCCTCATCTAATTCTAGGGCCTATCATTATAACAATGTTTCAATATTTAAAATGCTTAAACATTTATTTTAAATTAGAGATCACAAGCACATCATACAAAAGTCAGAAGGTGTGAAAAGGAATACAGTTCAAAGCAAGCCTCCTTCCCCTTTCTGGAGTAATGTATATTGAGTATATTGTGATAGGGATTTGGGTTATTCAGGGGTATGCATTTGTCAAATCTCAATCCATGTACCCCTAAGATTTCTGCTTCTCATTCAAAAGAAAAAATAGTAAATAAAATTCAAAATTTAGTTAATGATATTCATGCTGAAGAATTTACAGGTGAGTGAAGTTATGTTTACAATTTACTTTGAAATGTGTCAAAAAAATGAGATAGGTTAATGGTTGCGTAGAAAGGTTAACAAAGCAAGTAAAGTAAAATGTTAACAGAATCTAGGTGGTGGATATACTAATGTTCTCTGTGTAAAATCTTTCAGCCTGTCTATATGTTTGAAATTTTTCATAATTAAATGTTGGGGGAAATTTTTTTTTAATAGGCCTCCCTTCCTCCACAGTCTTCCAAGTAACCATTCTTCCTTCTCAGAGACAACCAGAGTTATAAGTTTCTTGTGAATTCCAAGGACATTCTGTGCATATGTAAGCATTCAGGTCGGTGTTTTTTTCTCTCCCTACAAATGATGGCATACTACTTACACGCTTTAACGTCTTTATTTTCACTCAGCAGTATGAGATCAATTGCTGAAAAATATGTTTCTGTTTACTTTTTTCACACTTTCTTGTAGAAATGCAAACAATTACCAACAGGCCCTAATGCATCCCTTGCCTCCAGGATGTTTGGGACTATCACTTCCAAAATAGGCTCTAGAAGTCTGTTTTAAATACAACAGCTATAAAGCCAAAGCTTTTCATTTGTAAAAAGCAAAGCAAAAAACAGAAAACTTTTTCACATGTAAAGATAGTATATAAAATTTAATCAATAAACTATTATAGGGCCGGCCAAGTGGCACATTGGTTAAAAGCTGGCTTGGGATGCCAGCTCTGAGCAGCAGGGCCCTGGTTTGGATCCCATATGAGGGTCAGTGACGCTGCGTCCTCTACAGCTAAGATGGTGAACAATAGCTCAACCTGGAGCCGGGCTGCTGTGAGTCGCCGGCGACAGTGTAGGCTGCAGCTTGTGCTGCAGTGGGTTGCCATAAGTTACCGTGTGTGGCTGGCAGCCAACGTGAGCAGCTGGCAGCCCAGTGTGAGCTGCCAAGAGCCGCCATGAGCAGCCGTCCAGAGGCCGGTGTCCAATCTGCCTTACCCAGGAAGAGCGCAATGATAATACCAACATGGGCCAATGAAGCGACATCCTCCACAACTAGACTGAAGAACAAAAGGACAGCAACTTGTCTGTTCCCCTTCCCCCGATTCCCCAGCACTGTTCCCCTCCCCCAATTCCCCAATAAAATCTTTTTTAAAAATAAATAAAATAAAAAATAAACTATTATATATATTGATTAGAGAATTTGTGAAAAACTAGATAGGGCGCCAAAGGTTTACAAGATTTTGGAATGGAAGAAGGAGGACAGAAACAGCCCCAAGTGATAGAGGAGAAGTGATTGGGGTCTCCCAGATCTCTGTATACCATGGAGAAAAAGAGACCACCTCCAAAGATATCCCCATCAGGTTCCATTGGACTCTACATCAGTGTTTTATTCTCTGTTTTGAGCAGTTCTATTTGTAAGGAGTAATGTTTTGTGACTGTAATTCTTTCTTACAGGTCTTGTAAACAAAGAGAAAATTTAATTTTAAAAATAGAATAAAATTCATTCTATCTTGGTGATTAACTTATGGGTCCAGTGACACTTTTATACATCTAAGATATATTATGGAAGCTTATTGATCTTATTTTTCCTACTTCATGTTTTGCCATTTCATTATTTAAGGAATACTTTTATCATACCGTAAGTGAAATCTCAGATTACAAGTTTTCAGATATTGTAGATGAATTTTCTCAAACTCAACAATCAGTAAATGATCTATATATTCCTATGGACATAAAGGAAATGTGTCATTTTTCATCCAGTTAGTCCTTCACCAGGAAGCACATCATCACCCAATATTTTGTGACAAGAACTTGGTCTGTCTGGTTTTGCTAAAATGATGTATGATGGCATTCTTTAATCATTTTTTATTGTTTGTGCACCCATATTTATTTGAAACGAAGGTTTGCTATGCTTAAATCCACCAATATTTATTTAAAACAAAGGTTTGCTATGTTTAAATTCTCTTTAGAATTTATAATAAATGTTTTTATTACCATCCCTTACTATCTTACTATCCCTTTATTATCATAAAATGAATGCAAAATGGTGATGAATATTTTTCTTGGTATATTGACAGAGGTCACTCAGATTACTCAGTTGTGGGCTCAGAATCCTTTATCAATGTCAACAAGAGAAACATATTGATTATCTTGTTTAGGAGAGGCACTGTGCCAGGCTCTGAAGAGACACAAAAAACAGGTCTGCTCTTGAAGAGTTTATAACCCTGTTGGGAGTCAAGAATATAAATTCTCTCCCACTAGCTACAAATGCCACATTAGAGTTTTACATTGCCAGTTGTAAGATATCCTGGTTTCCCCCCAGCTTTCCCCAGTGTTAACATCTTACACAACTGTAGTAGAATATCAAAACCAACAAATTGACATTGGAACAATCCAATCCATACAGCTTATTCAGATTTTAACAGTACAGGCTTATTTGTGCATGTTAGTGTATGTATATAGCTCTATGTAATTTTATCACTTGTAAAGCCTTGTGAAACCACCACAATAATCAACTGTCCCATCACCACAAGACTTGCTCTTCTCACCCATCTATAGTCATATCTCTCCCCTCCCCATCTCTACCTCTGGCAACCACTAACCTGTTCCCCATCTATATTATTTCATGAATGCTATATAAATGGAATCATGCAGTGGAATGGAATCAAACTATTCTTTTGATATTGGCTTTTTCCCCTCAAAATAAGTTCCTTGAGGTTAATCCAAATTGTTGCATGTATCAGTAGTTTGTTCCTTGTTTATTGCTGAGTAATACACCATGGTGTAAATGTACCATAGTTCAACCATTTAGCTATTGAGGGACATTTGGGTGGATTCCCATTTGGAGCTGTTAAGAATAAAGCTGCCATGTACAGTCATGTAGAAGTTCCTGTGTGAAAATAAGTTTTAATTTTTCTGGGATAAGTGCCTAAGAGGGCAATTGCTGGTCATATACAAAGTCAATTTCAGTTTTGAAAAAAACCCCTAAACTGTTTTCTAGAGTGGCTGTACCATTTTACATTCCCACTGGCAACGTTAAGTGATCATTTCTCTTCATCCTCATTTGCATTTGGTGTTATCATTATTTTTCATTTTAGCTATTTTGATAGGTGTGTAGTGCTATTGTAGTTTAATTTGCATTTCTCTAATGGCAAATGATACTGAACACCTTTTCACGTGTTAATCTGCCATCTGTATATCCTCTTAGTAAAATATCTATGTCTTTTGCTCATTTTCTATTTAGATTATGTTTTTTTTTAATTTTTTAATGCTGGGTTTAAGAGTTCTTTATATATTCTAGATATACCCAGCTATTTTTTTTCTACTGTTTTCAATCAGCTGCTAGATTTAATTTGGGGGAGAAATTATGTCATGAAAAGTCTCTATCTCAATGAACCACATTAATACTCCTCTCCTGTTTAACAAAACCATCTATATCAATTCCAATCCAGCTGTCTCCAGAGGAACACTCTGTGGGGCCAGGTTCCAAACCCTGGGCAAAACATTTTGTTTGCCATTAACCTGCTCCACACTATTCTTTAAGAATTAGCTCTTCATCCTTCTTTTTCTAGAGTTTTTGTTATCAGAGCCACAAAAGCAGCTGAGATAATGCTGACGTGACAATTTTTCTGTGTGTTTTTTTAAATTTTTTTCCCTAATTTTTCACTTTCACTACATGGGTTTCCTCTGCTCATTCACGTCTTTGCTTCCCCACAACTTTAGCTTTTCCCTGCTATGTCCATGAGGGTGAAATTGAGCTTAGGCTGTTACTGGTTGCAGTTACTGGTAATGGCAAGGGCTAAGCTACGATCAGGGAGAGAGTAGCTGAGGTAGGGTGAACAGGATCACAAAAGAAGGTCAGGGAACTGAGAAGCCAGGCATTCCAGATACTTCTGGTGTTCTAGTCACATTCCCTTGACCTACTTCTGATTTTAGTAGCCGCTATGATGGACATTTCAGACTCCCCTGACAGCTTCCCACCTGAAAGGGGCACCTCTCCTTTCTTCTTTCACCTCAGGGTCTTCTCTGAAGGCCCTGGAGCCTGCCAGGTTCACAGGGAAGCACATCAAAGTGTGGGAAAGATAAAGCCTCAGAGAACAACCCTTAACCAGTGGGTCAGAAGCTGATGAACAAGTGCCTCCGACTCTGGTCCTCATGCAAACAATTTTGTGGGGGCACTCAGGATGCTTCCCAGAGGTCTCAGTGGACTCAAGTTTCTTTTGTTCATGGTAGTGACCTTGATGCCACACCTTTACAGAGGCTTTTCCTCCTTCCCTATCTTACTTTCCTTGCTCCCTGGTTCCTGCTTCCTGGGCTATCTCCTAAAGAAACCATTTGTAACCCAAGTCCATGTTTCAGGAGAAACATTACTAAAACACCAGGGTATTAAAAATCTTCTGTGTGAATATTGAAATCACTAAGAATTATGACAGGAGTCATGTTGGAGAGAATGATAGTGAGTCAGGACTTAAATTAGTTAAGGAATGAGGGAGTATGACCTGGGAGGTCAGTACATGATTACAATGAGGAGGGTTAATGGATGTATGGCCCATTGATATCAGACTCCAAGCTGAGTGCTTCTAGGGAAGAGGGGAGAAGGGTGATTTAGAAATGGCAGTAGGGGGCTGGCCGAGTGGCTCAGCTGGTTAAGAGCACACTTAGGAGCACCAGCTCTGAGCAGCGGGGCTGCAGTTCGGATCCCACATTGAGGCCCAGTGACGCTGTGCCCTCTACAGCTAAGATGGTGAACAACAGCTTGACCTGGAGCTGGGCTGCTGTGAGTCGCTGGCAATGGCATAAGCTGCAGCAGGGCTGCAGTGGGCTGCCGTGAGCTATGTGAGTGGCTGGCAGCCAGCGTGAGCAGCTGGTAGCTGGTGTGAGCTACCCGGGAGCTGCTGTGAGCGGCCGACCAATGACCGGTGACCAATTGCCTCACCCGGGAAGAGCACAATGATCATACCAGCATGAGCCAGTGAAGCAATGTCCTCTACAACTAGACTGAAGAACAAAACAGCAATTTGTCTACCTGTCTGTTCCCCTTCCCCAATTCCCCAATGCTGTTACCCTCCCCACAATTCCCCAATAAAATCTTAAAAAAAAAAAAAGAAATGGCAGTGGGGAACAAAGAAGACCATCCCATGACTTCCAAGCCTAGTGGTACATTAGCCATGTCATGAGAGAGATGCAGGAAAAGCAGTGACTTCAGGGGAGAATTGAGTTCCACTTAGAATAAGGAAGTAAAGGAACCATTAAGAGAAAAGTTTGAGAATACACAGGATTTCACTTCTTGTCCAGAGGCTCGGAGGTTGAGGAAATGGAAGACGGAACAGAAAGGGGTAAGTGATGAGGTGTACCCAGATGAGGGGTGACCTAGGTGTTGGGGCTTCTTGTGGAGACTGACATAAAGCTAAAGGCATAATGAGATTGGTCTTAATGGTGGAAGGGCAGATAGTAGGGGTGTGTCAGGACTAGAGTGGGGTGGGTATCTTGACAGAAACACACAGACTTCTAGGATCCCCTCTTCTCTGCTGCAGTTGAAAGTGTAGAAGCTGGGGAGGGGCGTTTCTACTCACTTCAAATCCACAGAGCTCTTGGGAATTCTCTTGACCCTTACAGGAGAAGGCAGGAAACCCAGGGAGAGACACAGGCCTATCTGAAGTACAGAGAATTCTGGGGAATAAATTTTAATAACTAGTTTGGGACTAGTCTTCTCAAAGCAACAGGTGAATAGTCACCTATTCACTTATTCACTATTATTCTTAATAATTGTTAAACAATGCCTGAAGTTTGCGCCTCAATTATATTTTCTAGACACAGGTGAATTAAATAACATGGGACTTACGACATTATATGTCTATAATGCAAAATACCCCCTAAAAAATAGGAAAAGTGTCTAAAGTTTTTAAATATTGCAAAACAACACTGTGAGGCCCTAGAATCATCAATTCTTGAATAAACAGTGATTAGGTATAAGATTTCTGGAATAAATAGGTATTATAACCAATTTGTTGGGTTGACCAATTTGCAGCCTATGAACTTGCTTGGGGTCAATTGACAGAACTGGGACTAGATCCAAGTCTTCCGATTTGTGATTTAATGCTCTTGTGTGAAGGATGGTTTCAGAGAAAAGCATCAAACAAACAGACAAAAAGCTCAAGTAATATATCGCTTGTCCTGTAAGGCAGAGCCTTCACTCCTGAACCTGATACTTATCTCCTCTGAGGCTGCCTCATCAAAGACTCAGACTCTAGTTCCTCTTCACCCCTGGTCCACAGGCGTGGATCTCTAGCGCCTTACTCTCACGTTGTCCCCTAATTCTCTACATATATAGGAGAGTAGTAGTTAAACCTGAGATGGTGCCAGGTTTTCTGACCTTTGCTGGACCTGTTTGCTCCAATGCCCAAGTCCAGCTCACCCTTTCTCCCTTACTCGCCCACCAAATAGATTCGCCAGCAGCTAAAATATTTCCTCCATGGAGAGAAAAGTCAGAGGTTTAACTCTGGGCTCCTGAAGCTTACATTCTGGTAACCCTCTAGGTGACCACTGCTGGGAATGCAGCCGCTGAGATGGGGAGTGTTCAAAACTCTATCTCACTAGCTCTGCCCAGTGGTGCATCAGTTAACTACAGTGGCAGGAGCTGCCATCCGAGATTGCGTTGACTGACTTAAGGAGGATTTCAAAGACGTGGAAAGAAACTCTCTCTCTCTCTCTCTCTCTCTCTCTCTCTCTCTCCTAATACTTGTTACTTGTTTCATAATCTATAATTACACAAATATTTATTCACTTTCCCAATACTAGAAAAAAACAACTTTATCTTGCCTAATAAGTTAAGTAGAAGAAACAAAAAATAGCAGCTATTGGCTAATTATAACATTTTTATTCATGCTACCACTTGGAGATTTCATCTAATTAAAATTTTGTCTTAAATTCTATAATGCTTTTTATTCAAGCCAGTATCATATAAAAGCTTTATCTAATTTATTTTTATATTCTCTCAGTTTACACAGTTTACAAAATAAGGATGGACTATAAAAATAACATTTTAGTAATAGAATTTAGGGTATTTTTAGATGAAACTAATTTCTTTTTTTTTTTAAAAGATGTTATTGGGGAATTGGGGGAGGGGAACAGCGCTGGGGAAATTGGGGAAGGGGAACAGACAAGTTGTTGTCCTTTTGTTCTTCAGTCTAGTTGTGGAGGACGTTGCTTCACTGGCCCATGTTGGTATTATCATTGTGCTCTTCCTGGCTGAGGCAGATTGGTCGCCAGTCACCGGACGGCCACTCACAGCGGCTCTTGGCAGCTCACACTGGCTGCTGGCCGCTCACGCTGGCTGCCGACCACACACAGTAGCTTATGGAAGCCCACTGCCACAGGGGCTGCAGCCTACACCATGGCTGGAGACTCACGACAGCCCAGCTCCAGGTTGAGCTGTTGTTCAGCATCTTAGCTGTAGAGGGCAGTGTCACTGTCCCTCATACGTGGGATCTGAATCCAGAACTGGTGTCCCAAGCCAGCTCTTAACTAACGTGCCACTAGGCCGACCCCGACACTCAATTTCTTAATTGATTAAATCTGAAGTAAATTGTCAGAGTATTTTTGTTGTACCAAAGCAATCTGGTATTTGCAGCACAAAAGATGTGTTCTGCTGTATTTTTGCTTAGTAAATTATTTACTGCTTATAAAATTAAACTATTCCCCAGGCTTCACAAATGTAGACAATGAGTCACATCAATATTAATACTTAAATTTTGCCACTTCTTTCACCAGCCTCTACTTTTTCGCCTTCACTTGTTTTGTTTTGTTTCGTTTTGTTAGTTTCTAGGGCATGCCTCTAAATGCTTAGGATCAATTCTCTTTGTGTTCTTCAGCTCCATTCGGCTCCATCATTTAATTGGCTATTGATGATGTATTGGTAATTTCACAGAATATAATTAGATATGATGATTATGAGCCAATCAGGAACAAACATAAGGAAAAAGCAGGGCTCAGAATATTTCCATTATAGTAGTAAAGCTATCCTGAAGAATGCATCTTGAAAGGGAGATCAAGTGTCATTTTTTTCTCTCTTCTCTCTGAGTAGAACTTGCCTATTAAGTTGTAGATGGGACAGCTGGAGAAACACAGTCTTCTTTTAACTCCTATAAGGAGGGACTATAGAAGTGACTATAGCCTGGAATCTACCCACTAGATATGCACATGAATCAGCACAGACTAGCAGGGACATCCTGTTACATTTATCTTTGGTATGAGTCCCCTAAATTAATATATATATATATATATATATATATATATATATATATATATATATATATATATATATATATATATATATATATATATTCAGAAAAATTCTGATGAAATATGTGATTTTTTTTTTTTTACAGAAACTTGACAAACCAAATGAAAATGTGTTTGGGAGATAAAATGTGGGAGAATAGAAAAAATAATTAAAAAAAAAAAAGCAAAGGGAAGACTTGCCCAACTATGTATCAATCCACATTTGTTTTTTTCAATTCTCGTTTTATGTTTTAGAAAACTTTTTATTATAGAAAATTTCACAAAAGCAGAAAAGATAGTACAATAAAATTTCCATATGTCTACTGTATTAAATTTCTATTGCTGCTGTAACAAATTACCATAAATTTAGTGGCTTAAACAATACAAATTCATTCTCTTACAGTACTGGAAGTCAGAAGTCTAAAATCAGGGTGTTGGCAAAACTGCATTTTTTCTGAAAGTTTCAGGAAATAATGTTCCTTACCTGTTTCATCTTCTAGTGGTTGCATTCATTCCTTGGCTGGTGGCTCCTTTCTCCATCTTCCAAGCCAGCAACATACCATCTTCTTTTTTTGATTCGGCTTCCCTCTGCTTCCGTTGTCATGTCACGTGGTCTTCTCTTTTTTCTGACTTTTTTTTTTTACTTGTTTCCCTCCTATATGAACTCATGATTTAAGGGGATAATCCAGGATAATCTTACCATCTGAAGATCCTTAATTTAATCACACCTACAATGTAACATAATGTAGTTTTTGCCATGTAACAATGTAGTCACAGGTTCTAGAGATTAGACATGGACATCTATGGGGAGTGGGACATTATTTTGTCTTCTATGCCTACTAACAACTCATAGTCACTCTTGTCCTATGTATACTCTAACTTGCTTCCAACCTATTACTTTGAAGCAAATCCAAGATAGCCTATCATTTCATCCAAAAACATGTTAGTATGTATCTCTAAAAGGTAAGCGCTCATTTAAAAATCATGACTATAGATTTAGCCTCTTCTCATGACCACATGAAAATTATAACTAAACTACAGAATAACCATCATTGAGTCCAGCCAAAGTCCAACTGAACAGATGCCCTACAACCGAGGACATACAGAAGAAGCCGCCTCGAGGCTGGTAGGAGGGGTTGAGACGTGGTATGGGCTAGTTCCATACCCAATGTGTGACTGTGAAAATTTGGGAGGGATACCTTAGATGCACAGCTACCCCCTGGAGGAGCAAGGGGTCCCAACCCCATACCAGGCTCCCATTCCAGGATTCCAGTGCTAGGGAGAGAAGTACCCATAACTCTGGCTGTGAAAACCAGCAGAGATTGTAGCTGGGTGACACAAAAAGCAGCTAGAGTCCCTTAAAGGGCCCACACATGGTCTTACTCACTGACGGACTCACTTGCTCTGAGCTCCAGTGCTGGGGCATCAGCTTGAAAGGCACCAGGGACATAGAGGAAGGAACTGAATTGTCTAGCTTCAGAGCGAGGACTGAAGGGGCAGCTTTCCCCCAGACAGAAGTACTGGCAGAATCCACTGTTTTTTTGTTGAGCCCTCCCCACACCCGGCAGGCACCATGTCTGAGTCTCCATCAACCTAGCTAACACCGTTCATTTTTCCCTCCCTGGTGATTCCCTGAGGCCCCACCCTACCCAATTGTGAACCCACCCAAGATGCTTCCAGTAGCTTTTCCATACAAATGACCTGTTTTGGCTCATGCTGTGAACTTCCCTAAAATCTCTTAAAGGTTCCCAAACCCCAAACAAGTAACATCTGGCTTCAGCATGTCCCGTATATTTTGCTGAGCTGTCCTAAGCTTGGCACTAGTGGCAGCCACCCTTAGTTCACAGCCTGGCCCCTCGAGGGACTCCCAAGCCTGGCACAGGTGGTGGCCTTCTGTGGATTGCTTTGTGGCTCATGCTAGGTGGCTCTGGGCAAGGCACAGGCTGTGGTTGAACTTGGCCTGTGGTGGGGACCCTTTGAGAAGGCCCCCAGGGCTGGCACTTCTGGCAGCCAACTTCAGACTCGGCTGCAGCACCATCCAGCTGCCTCCAAGGATAACACACCCAAAGGGCAGACTAGGCAGACACCAGAGCCCTGCTAAAGCAGATCCTGCTCCATAGGGTCAGCCCTTGCACAACAGCTCTTCCACTGTAGTCACAGCCAGTCTTCCCAACCAATTAACCCAAGGGTCAATCCCTCCCATTGATATGCAAATAGCAACTAAGGCTCAGATACAACAGGAGACCACACAAAACCCACACAAGGAACACATCTGGAGTACCTGGCTCTAGTGACCAGGTAGATTGCGCCACTGGGCTGCACAGGACACCTACTACATAAGGAGATGCTACTAAGACTGGGAGGCATCGCAGCCCTACCTAATACAGAGAAACAAATACAGAAAGGCAGCCAAAATGGGGAGACAAAGAAATATGTCCCAAATAAAGGAACAGAACAAAGCTCCAGAAATAGAACAAAACAAAACGGAAACAAGCAATCTATTAGATGCAGAGTTCAAAACATTGGCTATTAGGATCTCAGTGATCTGAGGGAGAACTTCAAGAAAGAGAAAGGAAACATAAAAATGGAGATAGAAAACATAAAAAAGAACAAGTTAGAAATGAAGAATACAGTAACTGAAATGAACGGTATGAGGTGTGATAAAAATATGGTGAATATTTAAATTAAAAAAAATTATTACAGTGAAGACACATTGCCATTAATCCCCCTCAAAATACTTCCCCTTGCTTCAAACACACTTATCTCATCGTTCTTCCCACTTTCTGAAGCAGTTCTGGAAGTCCTCTTTCATAGGCATCTTTAGTTGTACTGTCATGGCTGCCTCAATATCCTGAGTCATTTTGACTTTGGGGAAGAGCCAGAAGTCACACAGTGCCAGATCCAGTGAATAAGGTGGATGAGGACACATCATAATGTTTTTATTTGACAGAAATTGCCATATGCCAGAAGTGATGTGTGACACAAAACATTATCATGATGGAGGATGATTTATGGCACACTTGAAAACACATCTTCTCTCAACTGTAGCTCACACCCGATTGACTGCACCGAACAAGTTGAAACTTGTCACACACTGTTACTAAGATTTGACGTGCCACTTCCTGTATTGAAGATCCTTGCCTTTCTGTTGGATGGCACTCAGCAGCAGCATTCACCATATATTTTTTTATCACAACGGAAAGGCTTCATGTCACAAATCGCTTCTGGTACAAAAAAAAAAATCTGTCAAATAAAAACATAGTGTGAGGGGCCGGCCGAGTGGCTCAGTTGGTTAAGAGCTCTCTCAGGAGTGCGAGCTTTGAGCAACAGTGTCACCGGTTCAATTCCCGGCCTGAGCTGAGCTGCCACTGAGCTGCCAACAGGTGGCAAGATGGCTCAGCTAAACAAACAAGCAAACAAACAAACAAAGAAAAAAACCAAAATGTAGTGTGTCCTCATCCACCTTATTCACCAGATCTGGCACCATGTGACTTCTGGCTTTTCCCCAAAGTCAAAATGACCATGAGAGGTAAACATTTTGAATTGATTTAGGACATGGAGTCAGCCACAACAGCACAACTAAAGACACTCACAAAAGAGGACTTTCAGAACTTCTTCAGAAAGTGGCATGAATGATGTGATGAGTGTGTTCAAAGCAAGAGGTGTATTTTGAAGGGGGTTAATGACAATGTGTCTTTTACTGTAATAAAATTTTTAATTTAAGCATTCATCATATTGTTTGATCACACCTCATACATTAGAGGGAGTCAATGGTAGATTACATGAAGCAGAGGATCAAGTCAGTGACTTAGAAGATAAGGTTGCAGAAAACACTCATACAGACCAGCAAAAGGAAAAATAAAATTCAAAAAAAGTGAGAATAGTTTAGGGCTGTCTGAGACATCATCAAGTGTACAAACATTCACATCATAGTGGTACCAAAAAAAGAATAGAGAGAACAAGCAGTTGAAAGCCTATTTGAAAAAATATGATGGAAAACTTCCTTAACCTGGCAAAAAAAAAACAACAACAAAAAAAACATACACGTCCAGGAAGCACAGAGAGTCCCAAATAAGATGAATCCACAGAGGCCTCCATGAAGACACATCATAATTAAAATGCCAAAGGTTAAAGACAAAGAAAGGATCTTAAAAGCAGCAAGAGAGAGAAAAGCAGTTAGTTACCTAAAAGGGAGCTCCCATAATATTTAAAGTGATGAAAAGTGAGGACCTACAACCAAGACTACTTTACTCAGCAATGCTATCATCTAGAATTGAAAGACAGATAAACAGCTTCCCAGGCAAGAATAAACTAAAGAAGTTTGTTACTACCAAACTAGTACTACAAGGAATGTTAAAGGGATGTTTTTAAGATGAAAAACAAAAAGAAAAAAATATGAATAATAAAATGACAATAACGACATATCTATCAACAATTACTTTCAATGTAAATGGATTAAATGCTCCAATCAAAAGACACAATATGGCTGAATAGATAAGGAAACAAGACTCTTACATATGTTGTCTACAAGAGACACACTTTAGATCAAAAGACACACACAGACTGAAAGTAAAGGGATGGAAAAAGATATTTCATGAAAATGTAATTGAAAAAAGAAAAAGCTGGGGTAGCAATACTTAACCAGGCAAAATAGACTTTAAACAAAGGCTATAACAAGAGACAAAGAAGGACCCAGTTATCCCACTTCTGGATATTTATCCGAAGAAACCCAAAACACTATTTTGAGGGGACCTGTGCATCCATATGTTCATTGCAGTATTGTTTACAATGGCCAAGATGTGGGGGCAGTCTGGGTGTCCATCCGTGGATGAATGGATAAAGAGAGATGGTAAATATATACAATGGAATATTGCTCAGCCATGGAAGGGGATGGGTTCTTGCCATCTGCAGTGACATTGATGGGCCTAGAAGGTATTGTGCTGAATGCAGTATGTCAGACAAAAGCAGATGCAATGTAATTTCACTTACATGCGGAATCTAAAGAACAAAACAAACAAACAAACAAAACAGAGACACACTCATAAATACAGAGAACATTTTGATAGTTGACAAATGAGAGTGGGGTTGGGATAGGTGTAAAAGGGGAAGGGATTAAGAAGTACAAATTGGTTGTTACACAGTAGTCATGGGATGTAGGACATAGCATAAGGAATATAGTCAATAATATTGTAATAACTATATTTATCAGGGTGATAAATGAGAGGGATATTGCGGGGCAGAATGAAAAAGGTGAAGGGATTTGGAAGTACAAATTGGTAGTTACAAAATAGTCATGAAGATGTAAAGCAAGGGATAGGTAATATAATTAATAACATGGTAATAACTATAGTACCAGGTGGGTACCAGACTAGTCAGGAGGATCACTTCTTAAATTACATAAATGTGTAACCACTATGCTATACACCTGAAATTAATGTAAAATAATACTGAATGTCAACTGTAACTGAAAAATTAAAAAAAGAGGGAAAAGGTGAAGAGGAATAAGAGGTTCAAATTTCAAGGTATAAAGCAAATAAATCATGGGGATATAATGTACAGCATGGGGAATATAATCAATAATACTGTGATAGTGTGGTATGGTGTCAGATGGTTGCTGAACTTATTATGGTGATCACTTCTTTGGGTGTATAAATGTTGAATAACCATGGTATACACCTGAAACTAATATAATAGTATATGTTACTATATTTTAATAAAAAGATCTTTAAGAAACAGATGACTATATACTATTAGCACTCCTAAAAATCAACATAACATCTTATCATTGTTTGGTATTCAGTTTCCCCTGATTGTCACATAATTCTTTTTACAGCTGAATCAGGATCATATGATCAACACAACATATATACTTGATGTATCCCCTAAGTCTCTTTAACTTATAAGCTTCTCTGGTGGGCACTGAGATACTCCATGCTGATTCCCCTTCCATGAATGACTTATTGTGTCATCTCTGCCATCTGTAGTCAACATTCATCTGTCAGTTGCTGCAGGGATTGTCTCAGCTGCAGAGAGCCCCCTCACCTAAGGCCACACTTCTCCTGGAAGTCCCATCTCCAACAACTTTTATCAACAGAAAGGAATAAAGGCCTGGCTACCTCAGCCAAACTCTGTCTCAGAGTCAGCTTCCTGGAAAATTCATCCTGTGACCGTTGTTACCAGGAAGGTTTCAATAAAGGAGCAGTTATAAAAAGAAATTTTGGAAATGCATCACTTCTTACTAGTATAAGGACACATCAGATTGCTAAAACTTTCTCCAGGGGTGAATTGTTTGATATGTGGTGGAAGGAAATTCATTAGCTGGTGAGATATGTAAGGCATTTGAGAAACATAAGCTAACTATATGGTGGAGAGGGGGGGTAACTATAGTAACTCTAAGGACAATGATATTGGGTGATTACCACTAAGCAAAATAAAAAGATAGGGGTAGCCAGTGACCTCTGTTGGTTAGAGTGCAGTGCCCATAACACCAAGGTTGCCGGTTCAATCCCTGCATGGGCCATTGAGTTGTACCCTCCAGAGCTAGATTGAAACAACTACTTGACTTGGAGCTGATGGGTCCTGGAAAAACACACTGTTCCCAATAAAAATAAAAAATAAAAAAAGATAATGAAAACCTGAGAGCATTAATTACCAGTTAGAAACTAAGTGTGAAATCTAGCCAGTCTCCCAGATAGCCTACAAAGAGGCTTTCGTCTCCTACAGTGGGAGGATAGAGAAAGCCAAGGACCAGGCCCAAAACTTAATCATCAGAGTAGCCAAGAGAGTTAAACTCCCTACAAGACAGGTCTTCTATGACAAGGCCAGGGCCCTAACTGAAAAAGCATGGAAACCTGACATATGGAGGGAGGACGTTTAGTTTGATAACCTAGAGGATCTTGAATCCCTAGATTCCCCTGATCCTCTAAGCCTGGGAACCCATACCTGGTCGTTGGCACACCACCATATTGGGTCATTAGCCTGTGGGGTAAAAGCTAGCACAGTGGGGAAGACCAAGTAGTAGGCTCTGAACATGCACATCTGCCCTGGCCAAGAGAATAAATATTATATTGAGGGAAGTGATGGAAATTGGGGCTATTCTTAAAGATTTTAGAATTCAGGGTGGTAATTCTCATCACATCTCCATTTAATTCACCACTCTTGTCCTTGGAAACTCCAGACAAATTTTGGAGAATGACAGTAGACTGCCAAACTCAACCAACTGCAGCATCAATAGTACCACTTGTAGCATTGTCCCAAATGTGCTCTTTGCTGGAGAAGATTACCATGGCCCTAGGTACGTGGCATATTTTGTGTGTGTGTGTGTGTGAATACATTCTTTCCTATTTACATCAGAAAAGAGGATCAGAAACAGTTTGTACATGGTATGGAGAACAGTAAAAAGTCACAGTTTTACCATAGGGCTATATTAAGTCTCCTGTCCTTTGTCTTACATACTATAGTCCAAAGAGATCTGGACTATCTTAACATCACTTGATTAATTGATAAATAACATCATTTATGATAAATGACTGGCTATTATGCTGGAAGCCTTTGTAAGACACATGTACTTCAGATGTGGGAAATAGGTCCTATGAAGATTCAGGAACCTGCCACAAGAGTAGGATTTTTTTTTTTAAAGATTTTATTGGGGTATTGGGGGAGGGAACCGCGTTGGGGAATTGGGGAAGGGGAATAGACAAGTTGCTGTCCTTTTGCTCTTCAGTCTAGTTGTGGAGGATACCACTTCACTATACCATGTTGGTATTATGATCATTGCGCTCTTCCCGGCTGAGGCAGATCGGTCGCCGGCAATTGGACAGCCACTCATGGCGGCTATCACTGTGGCTGCTGCCGCTTACGCTGGCTGCCAGCCACTCAAGGTAGCTGATGGCAGCCCACTGCAGCAGGGGCTGCAGCCTATGCCGACCCCGGCCACTCATAGCAGCCCAGCTCCAGGTCGAGCTGTTGTTCACAATCTTAGCTGTAGAGGGTGCAGCATCACTGGCCCATGTGAGAACCGAACTGGCGGCCCTGCTGCTCAGAGCTTGCGCTCCCAAGCCAACTCTTAACCAACTGAGCCACTCGGCCGGCCCCAAGAGTAGAATTTTTTTAAGGGTCAAGTGATGACATACATGCTGAGATATTCTATCTAAATTATTGTATCTTACTATTCTTACCATGAAGAAGGAAGAGCTAATGGTAGGCCTCTTGGATTCTGAAGACAATAATAATACTGCGCTGACCCATATACCAGGTTTCCAAAAAAGGCAGGGGTCTAGATTGTGGTGCAAGTGGCCCTGCTGCTTGGACCAAACATTAGCGTATTCTGGATAAGTTTTTATCTTCACTGTGTGCAATGCTTTTGTCTGCACTACTATCCTTGAACTTGCAGGATGCCTCATCCAGGTGAAGGCATCCCCCACAGAATTGTGTCTGATTAAGAAACTGATTTCATAGCAAAGGAAGTACAGTAGTGGGCTCATGCTTATGCAATTATGTGGACTTACCACATATCTCATCACCCAGAAGCAGCTGGCCTAACTGAAAGGTAAAACAGCTTACTGAAGACTCAGTTACAGAGCCATTTAGGAGACAAACTTGTTAGGATGGGGTTCTGTCTTATAAGATGCAGTATATGCTTTGAATCAGAGGCCATTATACACTATAGTCTCCCCTATAGCCTGAAATACATGGGTCTGCTTATTATATGATTCCACTTATATGAAACGTCTGGCAAATATGGAGACACAAAGTAGATTAATGGTTGTTTAGGACTCAGGTAGTGTGGGGTGGGGAGGGGTGTTGGGAATGATAGCTAAAGAGTATGGGGATTTCATTTGGAGGCGACAAAAATGTTTCAAAACTAATTGTGGTGATTGCACAACAGTGAATATATGAAAAACCATTTAGTTATACATCTTAAATGGGTGAATTATATGGTATGTGAATTATATGTCAATAAACCTGTTACCAAAAAGTCTTTTAAAAAACAATGTGACTGACAATCATTTTATATATAACAGACTAAGAAGCCCAATCCTTTGACCCACAGTCCTTACCACACTGCACATGCATTATTGTTCCTGGTGATAACTGTTCCCATCACTGCTGTCGAGACATGATGGCCTAAAGTCATTTGAGCACCTTTCCATCTGGTCAGATGCTGTAGGTGATCGCCAGCCATCCCAAGAGTTGTATCATCTTCTGTTTGTCCTGTTAAGGCATTTTCCCTTGACTCTAAGAATCAGACTATTTCAAAGAGTTATGACTATTTACAATGAACTAGTAAGACAGCCATAATCAAAAATCAGTTTCTGGTACACCACGGTGATTAAAACTGCTTCTTGGCAACCCTGTGGTTATAACAGCAATACTAAAAGTAAAACAAAATTAAAAGATCACATTTATCAAGTGTTTACTATGTGCCAAACACTGTTGGAGACATTTTACATATGCAACTTGTGCAGATGTTATATGTGCAAATGTTATAAAAAAATTTTGCATGTTATTTAACAGTTCAATTCAAAAGTTAATAAGCTTCTATTGTGTGCAAGTCTGAAGCATGACAAAGATGAGCCAACTAGAATAAAGTCACAAATTCTGAATTATCTGTTAAGGTATAGTACATGACCATGATCCCTTTTCTACAATTCTGAAATACAAAAAGCTCTGAATACCTAAAATTCTTTTGATAACTCCATTGGTAGCAAAAATCTGACTTGAACTGATGATGACAGGTTATTTATAGATTTTGTCTTTTTTAATGTGAATATTCATACATTTTGCTGCATATATATTAATATTTGGTTATGGGGTTTGACCACACGGTCTGCTAGGGTATTGTGTAATATATAAGAAATTTCAGATCTTTAATTCTTATTTGCATATCATTTGTGAATAAACACATACATTCATTTAATTGCAGTTAAATAGTTGCTTGTATTTTAAAAGCACCACTAAAGATGGTTCACTAAAGATGGGAAATGTAACAATCCTTAGTTCTCATGACAAGCATAGTTCACATTCTAGTTGTTTTTATTCATTATTTAAAATAAAATAACACTAATAACATACTTCAAAAAGTTTACATCATATCTTACTTCCATTGGCTGTCATTCTTAAAAAAAAGACAAGATAAGACTGTAGCAAAACATGTTTGTTCCATGAGATGGAATTGAATGTATAAAATAAAACCATGTATATGGAACCCACATTTAATAGGCTTAATTCAACATAATAATCATCAATTAGTAGTCACTGAATGTCATATAGGTAAGACAATGTTTTAGGCACTATTTCAGAAGAGACAAAAAATTTACCCAGAGAGATAACAATAAGGAACACTAATTTAAGAAATATCTTGGGAGGGCGGCCGGTTAGCTCAGGTGGTTAGAGCTCAGGCTTATAACACCAAAGTTGCCAGTTCAATTCCCACATGGGCCAAGGAGCTGCACCCTCCACAAGATTGAAACAACTACTTGACTTGGAGCTGATGGTACTGGGAAAACACACTGTTCCCCAATAAAACTTAAAAACAAAATATCTTGGGGATGGCCGGTTAGCTCAGGTGGTTAGAGTGCAGGGCGCAGGGCTCATATCACCAAGGTTGCCGGTTCTATCCCCATATGGGCCACTAAGGTGTGCCCTCCATTACTAGATTGAAACAACAACTTGACTTGGAACTGATGGGTCCTGGAGAAACACACTGTTTCCCAATGATCCCCAATAAAAATATTAAAAAATATATTTTTAAAAATATCTTAAACTTTTTTCTTTTTTCTTCATTTATTCTATACCATGATTATGTGTATTCAGTGAACTAGTGTAATTATTGATAAGAGATTGTCACAGCACATCACTTGTGTGTCTACTTTCATCTGTTATCAAGATTATAGAAATACCAAGTCATGCAGTAGTTCATTCGGGTTCAGAATTGTTTGTTAGTTATTTTAAGATGAAGTAAAGATTGGTTGCTCAGTAAAGTTTAGTGAAAACATTGGGATTTAGAAAGACTGAAGCAGAGATGGCTATTTATCAGCTGTGTACTTTCTGAGAATTACGGTAGTTCTGGTTGGGAATGTATTCTATATTAAAATATAAACGATCTAAGTTTAAAGCCTTTTAGTGTTCTTTTTTTTTCTTAAAGATTATGTTTCTTTTGGGTTTCCAATCAAATCTCTCCAGGCAGTTACTGGGAACAAATGAACTAGCTTATGAAATGGGCGATTAGTCTTTCAAATCCTTCTCACTAGGTCAGACCTAAGGAAATTATTCAAATACAGTGTACTCTTTGAAGTCAGTGGAAGCTTTGTACTTCATTGAACCATGGGCAATATCAAATCTGACAAAAGCACTCTGAAAATTATTTTATTAATCCATAAATTTGGTTTTTTAATGCTGTAAATTTGAATAAATAGATTGGTAAAGTTATCTTAATAATAAAAACTCCTTTGGTTGCCACACACACACAAAATCATGAAGTACTTTGAGGCTTTTGGAAACCTAGAGTAAACTTTCAAGTTTCCAGCCTCAAGAAATCTTGTTTGCTACTATTATGTATGTAAGGCCACATTTAAAAGACCTCTGATTACATAATCATTTTGGTTTACCATTTAATAAACCCTCACATCACCACATGCACTGAAAGTGTTGATGTAACTAAAGATGAGCAATTTCTGTCAGGGACAAATTCATCATATGATTGGATAGTCTTTCACTATTTAATCACATTTATTTAAAATATTTAATAATGTAGCATCATTAGTTTTAAAATTTTTAAATGGATTTAAATTTAAATTAAATAAATTTCAAATTAAATAATTTCAATCTGATTCAAGTATATATGATTTCTAAGACACTTAGTTAACATGATGTTTTTGCCTGGAGCAGAAATGTTTACTATTTAGGCACTATAATCCATATTCTCTATAATGATGTAAAAGAAAATTTATATATATATAAAATATCCATATGTATGGGTACATACTCGTATATATGGATAAAGATATCTGGTTAATCTTACACAGATATTTGGCAATCTTGTATAAGAATTCAGTTATTAAAATAAAAAAAACTAGAAAACAAAACCAAACTAAAGAAAAAATATAAAAAAGACAATAACCAAACAAAAAACAGAAAGAATTCAATTCTTTGTAGTCACTATTCATTTTAATATTGTGTACCACAAATAGCTCCTCTATCATGTCAGAATGATTCAGCCCAATTTTAGTATTTTGTGGATTCAGTTAGATCACATTTCCCCTTTTCCTTACCACACACACAAACACCTACACACTCGACACAGAATTTTTAATGAAAAGAACCTCAGTGAAGGTGTAAGGAGAACCAGAGCTCTAGGCTTGCTTCTGCTCATGTGTGATCTTGGTAAGTATCAGCTTTTTGGGGCTCTGCGTTCCCATTTGTTTCTTCTGATTCCTTAATTCTATTCTGAATCTTGGGATACATCATACTCATTAGTCCAAACTCTAGTCTTACTCTAACATTAGTATTATATAGAGTGTCCACTGGAAGTTAATCACATTTTCTATTTTAGCTATTTAACTTTGTAAGTGAGCACAAGTGACTATATTTTAAGCTGCTGTTAGATGCTCAGTTTTTTAGTTTATGCCATTTAGGACTGATGGAAAATTGTCATATAAGATTTAAAATTTTAACAGTAAAAATAGATTACTTCACATTTTGGGGGACAGGTATTTTCTTATCTGGTCAATTATAGTTTGAACTCACTCAAATGAAATTAATCTAAGGATATCAAGAAAATGTTGATAAATGTTCAAAAATTTTATAGTGATGTTATAATTTATATTTTTCTCTCCATAAGCATTATTAAAAATACTTACATGAATCTCAAAAATGTACAAGTATTTAAAAATATAATTAAATATCTATTTCAAAGAGTCTCAAAAACTACATTCAAACATGATTTTTGATTGAATTCAGTCTCCTGGGATTTCCCTCTCTATCATTTCCACTTTGGAGGAGCAGTGTTTCAGGTTAAAAGGGCAGAGGGTATACATCAAACCAAGAATCCCCCCAGGTCCATGAGAACATGTACCTTCTTCTGCTCTCTCTACAGAACGTAGGAATGCAGCAAAAGAACATGAGAAAACCAAATTCTCGTCCATTGTAAGTGTAAAAGTATGCCCATGAGTAGCTGACACCAATCTCACATTTGTATGCTCTTTTCCCTATTTACAAAGCTTTTTCACATGATTCACTTGATTCTCAAAATAATTCCATGAAACACAATATACAGGGTTATTAACCTTATTTTACAGATGAGAAAATTGATGCTTAGAGAGATTAACTGACTTACTCATGTACAAATATTGGTACAGCAAAGGCAAGCTTAGAACCCAGGTTTTCTGATTTCTCCTTAAATATTCTTTCTACCATACTACTTTGGTTTTGAAACAAAATGAAGCTACTATAGTTTAACAGTAAAAACTTCATGATTCCAAAAATGCAGCTTCATTTGGTGGCCCTTTGTGATTAGGAATGGTTTACAAAACAGAATAGAAATGTATTGTATGTTATGAAATATTTGACTTGTCATCAGAATGTCCCTTCTAGGAGGGGAATTTAACCAATCAGGAAACTAAAAAATCAGGAAACTCAACAGTCATTTTACAGCCTTAATTCATTATTTTATCTTTACTTTTACTGATGAGATTGTAAAATACAATTTGATTGCTAAATACATCAAACAAGTAGCCACCCAATTTTCTTTGTTCAGAAAAATCTTTCTTGCACTTCTCTTGTATTGAAAATGGGGAAATTTGGAAATGTACTTGGACAAAAAAGTTATTACTAAAAATACTCTATATTTACCTATATTGATAATTTTGACAGTAGTTCAAGGCAAATTGCATTTAGTTTAAGGAAAATTCCATTTACTTTTTGGAAAATGTCAGTATATAAATAAATTTGTTTTTCTTAACTAAATAAGGACAGTATACTATGACATCAAAACATTTGCTGATGAGTGGTCCTTCATTTTAATTTTTACAAATATTTGTAGTAAAATATTTTGCTTGAATCCTTAGATAACTTCATGAAACATAAAAATTTTAGGAGCAACAAATCAGAGAACAAAGGTGAATATAAAACTTACTTTCTTATGTTCAGGCAAAATTAAGGGAGGATAAATATTTCATAGAATGGTTAAAAACCTGGTACCTTAAACAAAGAACTGCTATTTTTAGTTCTAGTTGAGACTTCTGAGATTATTTAATTTGTAAGTGAACAGTGCACTTTTAAATCCACTTTACTATTCAATATTAATAAATTAACTCAAAAGAATGTAATACCTGATAAAATCTTTTCAACCAAACTATCTATGCACAAAAAAACCCCATTTCACACTGTCAAGAAAAAGGAGTTATATTGACATTTTTGGACCTTAAGGTCAGGTATATAGGCCAACAAAGTGAGCATGGGGGTAATTCTGTAGACACTACAATTTCAAGAAAAAGTTGTCTGTTTTGCTTGATATTTTAGCACAATACCCAATCCTGTCGTGTAACAAGTAAGCATAGTGCTCTGAATCAAATACCTTACAAAATAGTGTTAACACGGATTGATAATTTTTTTAAATGCTTTCATTGCATCATTCTCCTGTTAATGTTAGTATTTATCCTGAAATGACACCCAATCTGTTCTTGTTAGTTCTTTGGCATGTCTGAAGTCAGCAGAAGCACTCTTTCCTGGGCTTCACTGCTTCCTCAGAAGAATGCACAGTATTTGGAACAAAACCACTTTTAACCCCTTCCCAGCCATCCTGAATACAAATTTCTCCCCTTTTGATAAGTTCATATATGTCTCTTGTCAAGATCGTGAAGGATTCCTCAACATTTGTAGCATCTTTTGCTGAGGTTTCTATATACTTCATACCACACTCTGCTGACAGTTTTTCAGCTTCTTCCCTTGTAACTTGACGTTGTG
This sequence comes from Hipposideros armiger, assembly GCF_001890085.2. Taxonomy (NCBI): domain Eukaryota; kingdom Metazoa; phylum Chordata; class Mammalia; order Chiroptera; family Hipposideridae; genus Hipposideros; species Hipposideros armiger. The sequence continues at coordinate 78,165 of NW_017731930.1, read as the reverse complement.
AAGCTAAATCACATTTATGTCCCACTAGCAGAAATATAATCTGAAATGGCTGTACATGCATTTTTGCTTCTTCTAGCCAATCTTTCACATGTTCAAAAGATCGTCGGTTAGTAACGTCAAATACTAAAAATCCACCAACTGAGTTGCGGTAGTAAGATCGAGTTATTGATCTGAAAAATAAATAGAAAAAAAGGTTGTAAAAGGACAAGTTGTTTTTATTCCCCACTTTCAAACAATGTAGCACCATAATAAAAATTTAAGATACCTTAATATGATTTAATTAGAATTTACAAATCAAGTATGAAGTGTCTTAAGTAAACAAAAATATTCTATGAGACCAATATGCAAGCGAGTTTCATCCACTGACATTGTTTTTAACAAATAAGAATTTAAACGATATGTCATGTTCACACTGTCTTAGGATTATTTGTTTTTATTTTTAAATATCTGATAGAATAATTATTACATCATTTTAGTTAAAAATAGGCACAGAAAGATTTGGCAAAAGGCAGAGGTTTCATAGCAAACCAGATCTTAAGAATCTCTCCCTGTCGTTTAATTCAACAAGCTCCTTTCTTTATCAGTGAAGGAAGAAGAAACAAGGACAAACTTGTTATAATGTTAATTACAAGTATAGTCAGTCCTGTGCTATACCTATTCAAGAAACAGGAAATTGTTTGGACATGGGATATGAATACGAGGTATGCTAATGATTGTTTGCCTCTCCAGGTCTAGTTTTCCATCGCTGGGCCTCAGGAAGCCGACCTTTACAGAAAGCTTTCCCAGCCTCCCTTGTCCTCTGGCTTGCCGTGGGGCTCAGTCAATGGGAAGCGCCTGCTGGAGACTGGAGGAATGAGAGGACAGAGTATTTTTACTCCTCTGGGGCTGGGACTTGGCAGGGGTTGTGTTCCTCTGCTTCTGGTCAAGGTCCCTGTTAGGTAGTCCCTATTGCATGGCTATGGCTTTCACCAGGCGCTGGTGATCTCATTCCCTTTTATAGCCCCTTCTGGCCCAGTGGTTAATGGCTTCCCTCTGTTGCTATCCCGAATGCTTCACCATCCTTTGTTGGTGTCCTTGACCTTGCCCACATTTCTGAAAACAGTCACTTTACTAAACTCTTTTCAGTTAACCTTCCGAGTGTGCCTTTTGTTTCCTGATTGAATAATGATGCAAGATGGCAATGCCACATAATTTTATATTTTTTGCCTTTACATATGTTTTCTCTACCTAGAATTTCTACCTATTTTGCTTAGCAAACTATTTCTCCTTCAAGAGTCAGATCAAAACACATATATATGAGTAGCTTTCCCTGCCATTGACCTCTCCCCCTCCACCTCTCTTCGGCACTCCTCTCACACTCCATTAAACCTTTGGCATACTGCCATTATATCAATTTTCATAATGTGCTGATTGAATTTGCTGGTATGTCTCCCACTCAATTCAAGGCTCCTTGAGGGTCAAATATTTTTTGTCTATGTACCTAACAATCATACTGCCTGGCAAATGATAGATGTCATTTAATAGTTGTTATATTGGATTAATTAATCTTAATGGAGAGGGAAAAGGCTAAATGTTATATGAGCCAGAGAATGCATGTGTCTCAGTTTCCAAGTTGTCAATCTTGAGCATTGACATCATCCTTAAGCAAACTCATCTGTTACTTGCCTGAAGCACCAAAGATCTTTGTGGAGGACCGGTGGGTTACCCGGTATTCTCAACTTTTACATACCTTCCTTATCCTGATTGCTGAAATTACAGCTCAGTCCTGTGACCTGATACCATGAGAACCATTTGTTGTGGAAGTGTGAAGAAAGTGTTTTACCTCCCCTTTCTTTCCATTTCATCTGCTTTCCTGATTCTTCTCAGAATTCCCACCAGAGAGATTCTCAAGTGATTATTTAAATTTTTTTTTCTCAAAAACTACTATATTATACAGCCATTGATAATAAACAAAAAAAATCTCCCACTATCTTTAGCAGGCTACAAATAACGCAGTTCATTTAAGTTGTGGTTTTTGAGGGTTAATTAATTTGTTATTGTTTTGCTACTCATCTTTACATGTGTGAATTTAGGCAGATGTGCGGTACCTTAAGAGAAGCCTAATTAAGGCTATGTTATTAGACTGAAAGTTTTAATTTACTCAGCACCAAGTCTGCATTACTTTTATTCCCCTCCTACTTAATACCATTAATAATTTGAAAAAAACGCTTTTGTGGTTGAAAACTCAATGTTGAAATGCTTGTATATTAGGCAGAGGCATGTCTTACACAGCAGGAAATGCCATGTTTTCTAGTACCTTGTATTTAATTTTGAAACATTTGGAATACAGTTGGCAAATCATTCTATGAAATAAAATTACAGCAGTCTATATTAATATAATTATGCCATAAAGCAGCCTTTATTAATAATTAGTTGAAATAAAAGGTCTCAATATGACATCTGCCATTTTTTATATAATAACGATCTCTGGTTTCTGTGTGTGACTATGGATATTAGGTTTAGAATTCTGATATGGTTAAGCTTCAGGTTCAGATATAGGTTTCCTAGGAGGTAGGTTTTCCCTTAAAACAATTGGGCATCTGGGCTGTTAATCATTTAAGGGGATGGGTCAGGCCTTCAGGCTGAAAACTGGAACTTGAAAGGCAGGTCTTACAGAGGGGATGAGGGAACATCTATCTTTCCTTCCATCTCCTTTCTTGGGTCAGGACACTTAGATCGCCAGAAGTTCTTGAAGGTATTACAGGAGGTAGGGAATAGATCTCAAAAGAACTAGGTAGGTAGGCCTCCCTGTAAAGAATTCAAGAGTTGATGATGAGTAACAATTCTTTATAAGCAACAACATCATGTTGCTTTATATCTATTTTCCTTCTGGGCTTTGAAAGTCTCACTGAATGAATGGGTGATTTAAAGAAACAGAAAAAAATTAGTGGGGAGGATGCAGGAAAGGGATGAATAAGGAAGGAAGGGAGAAATAAATGAATGAACTCCAATCTGGTCTCGGATTTGTCATGGGAGAACTAAGAGTTAAGAGACTATAGTTTGGTAAGGCTGGTAAAGGGGATTCAGCACCCCCTAAACCCAGTATAACGGTATATGATGGGAACGGTGAATTATGTAGGACAGGGGTCAGGGTTACAAACTCTCAGCAGCACTTTGTCCCTCCCAAGTGGAAGATATGGTTTTGATTATTAAAAACAAAACAAAACCCTACTTGTTATTTGTCTTGTTGGTGATAGCCATTACAACTGGTGTGAGGTGATATATCATTGTGGTTTTTATTTGCATTTTTCTGATGATTAGTGATGCTGAGCATTTTTTCATATGTCTATTGGGTATTTCTATGTCCTCTTTGGAGAAATGTCTATTCAGGTCTTCTGACCATTTTTTAATTGGATTGTTTGTCTTTTTGTTGTTGAGTTGTGTGAGTTGCTTATATATTTTGGATATTAGACCCTTATCGGAGGCGTTGTTTGTAAAAATCTCCCATTTGGTTGGTTGCCTCTTTATTCTGTCGATGGTTTCTTTTGCTGTGCACAAGCTGTTTAGTTTGGTATATATAGTCCCTTTCATTTATTTTAGCTTTTACTTCCTTTGCCTTTGAAGTCAAATTCATAAAATCCTCTTTGAACCCGAGGTCCATAAGTTTAGTACCTATGTTTTCTTCTATGCAGTTTATTGTTTCAGGTCTTATGTTTAGGTCTTTGGTCACCCCAATAAACTTTAATTTAAAAAAACTAAAAAACTCTACTAGTCCTTTTTTTTTTTTTTAAAGATTTTATTGGGGAATTGGGGGAGGGGAACAGCGTTGGGGAATCAGGGAAGGGGAACAGACAAGTTGCTGTCTTTTTGTTCTTCAGTCTAGTTGTGGAGGACGTCGCTTCATTGGCCCATGTTGGTACTATCATTGCACTCTTCCTAGCTGAGGCAGATCGGTCACTGGTTATTGGACAGCCAATCATGCCGACTGCCAGCCACTCACAGTAGCTTAGGGAGCCCACTGCAGCTCCACTGCAGCCTACGCCGACGCCAGCGACTCACGGCAGCCCAGCTCCAGGTTGAGCTGTTGTTCACCATCTTGGCTGTAGAGGGCGCAGCGTCACGGGACCTAATGTGGGATCCGACTCTTAACCAACACGCCACTCGGCCGGGCCCCTACTAGTTCTTTTATATCTAGAAAGCTACACTATTAGCAGCTCTTATCCCATTTTCAAAGAATAGTCTCCTCAGAATGTTTTCTCCTCCTCCTCTCCTTGACTGAAACCTTCTGGTCCCCGAGAAGTTTCCCCTGTAGCACGCTCATGTTGCTCATTCTAGAGGGTCAGGAGGAGGTGGCTTCTGCTTCCCCAGTGCTGCTTCCAGATAATTATTCTCTCCCAATCCGGTTACAAAAAAATTCCTCTGCTCCTTTGAGGCTTCTACCATCTGGTTCTATCATCTGTTGTCATCTGCCAACTGCTTGGTCATTCTCCACGTCCTGAAGACTTTAGCATTTGGGTTTGTCTTTCGATCTCAGTTCCTGTCATTCTGCTCACAATTTCAACATCCATATGGATGAGCTGTCTGATGCCATCTCTCAGTTTCTTAACTTCTTCATTTCTAATGAACTTTCCCCTCTATTCTGCTTTTCTCATCCATTTCTTTTTCATCATCAGAAATATTCACTACCTCCAAAACTGCAAATTTACAGTCTACTTTTTGATCAAAACCTCACAACCTGCCAGCATGCTCTTTTTACTATGACAATTCTTTAATTTCATCAAGATTTGTAATCCATTGACCAACTCTTTATCTTTACCTCCTTCTATATCTTAGCTCTATGAAACATCACTATTTTTCCCTTGGAAGTATCTCTATTCCCAAGCCCCTCTCCCTTTGTCATATTCATCTGAGAAAACTGTATCTGGATCAGTTCAGCATGCAGCTAAATGTTTCTGGGGGGAAATTACTCAACCAGACAGGTTGCTGTCTATTAATTAATTATAACCAATCCCAAGTGGACACTTGACACTGCCAAGGAATACTGCTGGTATCAGGAGAAACTCCTCTCCCTCTTACCCCATTTAGGCTTCTACCATGGGAAGAAATAAAATTTCCATCCAACCATCTTCTCCCTACAAAAGAGAACTGGCGAACATTTTACCCCTCTTATTAGATTCCTCCATAGAAAGAAAAATGGCTGCTCTGTTTGGGCAGAATCTGTTTCTCAGGCTGGTGGGCAGAACTGCTGTGTTCAAGGTCAGCACTCTTGCATAGCACCCTTTCCTCTCCTTTCCACTTTTTGGATCCTTGATACTGGTTGGCTAATTGTGAGAGGTAGGCATGTGCCATGTCTATGCTCATCACTGAATACCCAGTGGATCTCAAGGGACTGGCACACAGTGGGCATTCAATACATTCTTTTTTTTATTTTTAAAGATTTTATTGGAGAATTGGGGGGAGGGGAACAGCATTGGGGAATCGGGGAAGGGGAACAGACAGGTAGACAAATTGCTGTTTTGTTCTTCAGTCTAGTTGTGCAGGATGTCGCTTCACTGGCTCATGTTGGTATGATCATTGTGCTCTTCCCGGGGGAGGCAATCAGTCACTGGTCATTGGTCGGCCGCTCACAGCAGCTCCCGGTAGTTCACACTGGCTGCTAGCCACTCACGCTGGCTGCCAGTCACTCAAGTAGCTCACAGCAGCCCACTGCAGCCCCGCTGCAGCCTACGCCATCGCTGGCGACCCACAGCAGCCCAGCTCCAGGTCGAGCTGTTGTTCATCATCTTAGCTGCAGAGGGTGAGCATCACTGGCCCTCAATGTGGGATCTGAACCGCAGCCCTGCTACTCCGAGCTGGTGCTCCCAAGCGAGCTCTTAACCAGCTGAGCCACTTGGCCAGCCCTCAATACATTCTTAGTAAGTGAATGGTTGATTTGGTAGAAGCCATGAACACAGCTGTTGGGGAAACAGGAGAAATGGCAGAAAGAGTAAGGAAGTTTGAGGGAACAAGATACTAGCAATGCATAAAAAAAAGAAAGGTGCCCAATATTAGATCTATTAGTAGTGTATTATGTTCTCACACTAAGTTGCTATGAGCATGTCAGTATTGGAGAAGGGTGGATAAATTAAATATACATATATGCATCCTAAATATGAGGTATGATAAAAAAATATCGTGAATGTTTAAATTAAAAAAAATGTATTACAGTAAAAGACACATTGCCATCAATCCCCCTCAAAATACTCTCCCCTCTCTTTGAACACACATATCCTATCATTCTGGCCACTTTCTGAAGTAGTTCTGGAAGTCCTCTTTCATGAGTGTCTTTAGTTGTGCTGCTGTGGCTGCCTCGATATCCTGAAATAATTTTGACTTTGGGGAAGAGCCAGGAGTCACATGGTGCCAGATCTGGTGAATAAGGTGGATGAGGACACACCGTAATGTTTTTATTTGACAGAAATAGCTGTACACCAGAAACAATGTGTGACACTGGAGCGCTGTCATGATGGAGGATGAAACCGTTTGCCCATTTCATGTTAATGCATTGTTTGATCCATGATATATGGCACACTTTAAAATACACCTTCTCTCAACCATAGTTCATAACAGACTACACTGAACAAGTTGAAACTTGTCATACACTGTTACTAAGGTTCGAAGTGCCGCTTCCGTATTGAAGATCCTTGCCTTTCTGTTGGATGGCATTCGGAAGCAGCATTCATCATACTTTTTGTGCACACCTCCCATGAGGTATACATCCCATGAAAAGACAGTAGCCCATATTCTCTGTGAAGTTTCTTAGGGGAGTGGTATCCCTTAATCCAGGGCATGCTGATGAAACTTCTCCGAAGAAGACAAGTTGTGGTTATCTTATGCTCCCTACCAAGAACCAAGAAGCATAATATTTGGAACTTTTTGGGTTTTGGAGGATATAATATTTGTATGTATCTCTCTGACCCATTAAATGGGAGGCCAAAAGGCTACCAGCTTTAATAGGGCTGAAAGCAAAAGAAGTCTCTTTAACTGTTCAAGCCACAATGCAAGCAGCTTTGCCATTTGGCCCTGGTCCATCAGATCTAATGGTGCCTGCCTGAAGTGCCTATAGCAGTCTGGGATGCTCTATCAAGCCTGGGGAAGGGTCCACTGGATAATTACAAGAGTGTCATTTTGGAATAAAGGCATGCCCTCCTTTTCAAGAGCTATTACATTTTCAAGAAATAGCTCATGGCTCAAAACCTGGCTTTGATAAGAGACTAAGTGCCTGGGTATGGAACACCAAGTGACTGTGCAGTCTGAGTGCTCATCAAGAGCTAGGTGTTTTCCGACTCCTCAGGCTGGAACCTTGTTACCAAGCAGAGGTCATATATAGAAGTAGGACTAGGGGTGGGACCTGAGAGGACCCACAGTGATAAGGCTCAGACACCCAGTATGCCTACCCTGCAGCACCCTCTCAATATATGGCCTTACTGGATTTCCCTACAATTAAAGAGGAAAAAATTCAAGTCTGCCTCATGGATGGCTCAAAACAATATATTGGCATTGGTCAGCCCGATGAAGGTCAGTGGAAAAGAGAAACCCCCCCCATTTGTGGAACTTCTACTTGTGCTTCCCGAGGAAGAGATGGAGAAAGATAGATAAGAGTCTGTAACAATTCATGAGCAGAGCCTAAGGGTTTGGCATGTTGCAAAAAACAAGATCAGAGGGCTGGTAATAAGGAGGTATTAGGCACAGTTAAGTCCCCAACTTACGAACGAGTTCTGTCCTGGGACAACGTACGTAAGTCCAATTCGTTCATAAGCCTGACAAAGTGAGTCTTGTACACCTTTGACACAAATATACAATGTAAAGCATAAAAAACTAAACACACACACAAAAATACTGTAAATAAACGATTTTTACTTTTACAGTTACCTTAAAATGGTGGTACAGTACAACAACTGGCACATAGGGGATTGCATGGAGTGAACTGACAAGAAGAGAGTTACTAACTGGAGGAGGAGGGTAGGTGGGAGACGGTGGAGCTGCTTTTCCTCTTGCTTCCGGACATCCTGGGCTCTGATTGAGCACTGCACTCCTGTACACTATCGCACTGTACAGTAAGCACACAGCAGCACAACTGTGACAATGTCCGGCAGACACATGAGCTACTTCCGCGATTTGTTCGCATCTACAAATATTCGTAATGCAAGGTCCATTCGTTCTGTGAAAGTTTGCAGCTCAAATGTTCGTAAGTCGGGGACTTACTACTGTATGTTGATGGGTCTGGAGTATGTATCCAATGTGAATACTCACCCAAAACCCACTCTATGAAGGAGTTCCTAATAATTGATGAAACAAAATGTCCTGTCCTACAGTCAGTACTTTTACCCGTTTCGACTCAAGGTGTTCCTGGGAGAGAGATGAAGTCTGTGACTGGGCTCAACAGAGACTTTTTCGTACTTGGACTGTCATTGCTTAATATCCAATTTTCCAATAGCTACTGACACCTTGGATATGGTACTTAACTCAGGGTGCAGGGGGGAGTATTATGGAGGGAACGCTGATATGTCCTTACTATAATAGACATTTAATCTGGACTCCAATGATGCCAGCACCACATTCATTAATTTCTGGAATGCCTTATACATAGTCACAGTATCTCATACTTTGCTCCAGACCAAAACTTCACATAACAGAGGGAGAGAGATAGGGAAATGGGTTGATGCCATGGAATTCATCGATCTTATCATGTCACGGTCACCTAGAGGGATATGGCCTTATAAAACTGTGGAATGAGTTATTAAGAGTCACTTATGCCCATGTCCAGATTTGTAAGATTTTGGCACGATCCTTCAGAATGTACGTTCGAAACTAGAGAGGAATAGAGTAGGTGGTGATTTCCCCCCATAAATAGATCCTGTAGTATGGGAAACAAAGGGTGAAAGTGGGGTGATGGTGCCTCTCACAATTACTTAATGAGTCACTAAATTTTTTTTGTTGTTCCTAATCCCTGTGACTCTGAACTCTGCTGATATAAAGGTTTTCGTATCCATGGGAGAAAAGCTTTCACTAGAGAACCCCGTGATGCTTCTACTGAATTAGCTAAGACTGCCAACTGGCCATTTGGGGATGCTTATGGCAGGGTGGAACCAGGCAAAAAAAGGGACAATAGTATTGTGAGAGCCACACTGGCCTTCTGTGGTTCTTGCTGCCCGGAACTCCTGGGATCTTTCCCTTCATTCCAAGCCTGGTCTCTCCAGCTGCCTGTCAAGTCTCCGTGCCTCAGACACGCCTTCAGTTACTTTCATTTTTGATTAAGGCCCTCAAGCTGGTTGTGTTGCTGACCTAATTGATAAGAGACTGCATATATTTTATAAGAAAATAATGACCCAAAACAGTCACAAACATTTCTTAACTTTCAACATACTTTCACAAGGCCAAAATTCATTTTTTAAATTACTATACTAAAAAACACATAACATGAGATCTACCCTCTTAAGAATTTTTTAAGCCTACAGCAGAGTATTATTAACTATAGGCACAATATTGTACAGATCTCTAGAACTTTCTCATCTTGCATGACTGAAACTCCATACCCATTGAACAGCAACTCATTTTCTTCTCCCACCATAGGCCCTAGAATGCTCCAGATTATTTATACTAGGTAGTTACTTACATAAAAAAAATTTATCTGAAAGTGGCAATATTATATATATCTTACATGCTGTTATTATGAACTTTGTTGGATGTACACAGGCCTCTTAAAAAAAGCAACAAAACACAGAGCACTTGCTGACTTACTTAGGTAAAATGAACCAGATGTTCCGCCCTGGAAATGCCCTTCTTGTGGCGTTGCCAATGTAAAATAGGCATTTAGAGGACAGAAGTACTTTGATGCCAAAGGCTGTTGGCAGCAAGCAGCCTATAAATGCATTAGTCTTATGAGAGCCTCTGTTCACCATGACAGTACATTCCGACCACCCTTCTGGGAATAGTCCTTGTGTTGATGCTTTGTGTACCTGCTTCACTAGCCTTATAATCTGGGCCCTTCAGACCGCTGCAGGAGTCTAAAGCACAAGTCTCCCAGCTCCTTCTGTTTCTAAGGCTAACAGTCCCTGCCCTTGCCTAATATTTGGAAGCTTGAAGCCTATAACTTATATCTTTCTTTATACATACAAACATTAAAATTTGCTTTCTCTTTTTAATTCCAGGGTTGTTCCAAGGAAAATCAAATTTGTGGTTGTAGAGGCTATATACCCGTACAATACTGACAAGACCTAATGGGCTATATTCTCTCTTTGAATATATGACCACTTTTTATTTTCATTTTCTGAAAAAGCATCATTTTATGACAGTAAAGCCTTCTTACCATCCAGCATGCTCTAGTCACCTTTTATCCTCTATTTTCCTTTGTTGCAATGAACATATCCTGATATTCTATGCAGTTTTTTCAGCTTATTTGGTTATCCCTTCTCCCCTATTAGAAGATAAGCTCTACGAGAGCCAGGATTTTTGTCAGCTCTTTTGGAATGCTGTATCTCTAAGTGTCTAAAACAGGTTGGCCACACATGAGTCCTACCAATATTTGTAAATTAATTAAGAACCAAATTAATAAGGTCAGATTCTGTCAGACTGTGCCCAGCCAGCCTGCAAATGCTGAGCAAATGGAAGAACAACAGAGAAAAACAAAAATGCTTATTTCCTTTTGATATTTATAGTAGGGATCTGTGAAGTCAAAAGGGGAGAAATAGGCTGAATAATTGCATACACTATAAGCATGTAGGTGAAATCATCCACATTTTCCAAAAAACTGGTACTAATTTAAATTGGTAGTAATTCAAATTACACTTTGCAGTGGATTCTGGACAGTGAATAAGTTACGTGTTGTGAAAATTGAAATAGTTTATTTGGAAATTAGTGAGAAATGTTTCTAGCTTCATGAATTATCTGCAAGGTGATAATAAAAAGATGCTTATTTTTTATTTGGTATGTTACCAGAGCGTATAAAACACTTCTGCACTTACTCCAATGCTTTCTGGCGTCCTTTCGCAGAACAAAAATGAGATGATGACCAGTTTCCTATGATTAATTCACACAATTAAAGAATATTTTGTCTTGGGTTATCATTCTCTGACCATTTTTGTGACTTCTGTCTGTTCCTATATAGTAACTTCCCCTATACTGCTGTTTCATGTGCTTTTGTATATCTCTCCACATCTTGGAATTTATAATTGATGTTTATCTTTTTCCTCATTTCATTCTATCTCTGAAATTATGCAGCTTTTATTTTCAAGTTCTTTAAATAGATTATGTTCTTGTCCTTGTTTTTCTAAGTGTATGTTTTTGTCATTGTTACATGTCCACTCACCACACATCCTCACTTTTCCCATTCCCCCATCTTGCCAACATTGTATCACAATTTTAGAAAGATAATTTCTTAGCTCTTGTGTTATTCTAACCATATTAGTCAAGATAGGCCAGGTTATGGGTAGTAACAAGCAACCCACACCTCCATAGAAAGAATGTTAAAGAATCTGGGCTCTATTTTAAAACCACCACAAGAGACTTCTGCTCAAATCCACTGGCCACAACTAGTTACATGATTCTGCTAAGTGCAGAGGGAATGGAAATATATTTCCCCCCATGTGTCCAGAAGAAGCATCAGACATGAGCACAAAGTCTCTAAAACATCGTTTTCTTCTAAGTTTATTCACATTAGCTTTTCTGTCAATTTCATCGTTCTGAAAAGATCTCTTCCACACAACCTTTTGCCCGCTCCAATCTGGTCCTGGTATCTGCAGCAGAGATATCATCCTAGGATGTCCCTTCACCATCTTCCTGGGCATTTGCTTTGCTTTTTTCCACAGTTAGTTCCTCTTCATTCTTGGTTTACTCCTTTGTGTGTGTGTGTGTGTGTGTGTGTGTGTGTGTGTGTGTGTGTAGCACATTAAAGTCACTTCCTAAAAGAGAGGCAAAAGGTAATATTTTGAAATCTTGCATGTTTGGGTTCTGCTTTCACAGCTGAATGATAGTTTGGTCAGGTAGAGAATTCCTTCAGAATTCTGAAGTCTCATTTCTCCATTGTCTTCTAGCCTCCACTGTAGTTTTAGGGAAGTCTGAAGCCAATCTGATTCCTGATCTTTTTATGGGAACCTCCTCTTGCCCCTTAGTCCCTGCAAGTTTGCAGGAACTTCTCTGTGACCCCAGTGTTCTATAATTTCATGACAAGATGCCTTAGAATATGTCTACTTTTGTTTATTCTACTGAAAACTCAAGTCCCTAAATCTTGGAAAATTTTCTTGAATTGCTTCACTGATCATTTCTCTCCTCTGTTTTTTTCTGTTTTATCTTTTTGTAAAGCCTGTTATTTGTATATCGAACCTTTTGGACTAGTTTAATTTTCTAAAAAATCTTTTTTTCCTATTTTTGAAAATTTTGCCTTTTTGTCCTATTTTTTGAGAGATTTCTTCAAGTTTATATTGTTTTATATTTTTTACTGTGCTTCCAAAAGTCTTTTGTTCTAAGGATGCTCTCTTTTTAAAAATAATATCCTGTTTTTCTTTTATAATCACAATATTTTCCTATTATCTCTCTGAGGAAATTAAAGACAGTTTATTTGTTTGTTTGTTTGTTTGTTTGAACATTCCCTTCTCCTTTATTAAGTTTATTTCTCTGGTTGCTTTTGGTCTTTTTGTTTTGGTCTCTAGAGTTCCTAAAATTTCTTGTAATCTGGTTTTTTTTCTTATAATCTTTAACTGAGATGAAAGTCCCTACTGTAAAATGATTAGGCTGGATTTCTAAGTTGAGGAAACTCTAATGTTGGCATCTTAAGTCTATCCTCTTGGCCTGGTCAGATTCTTCAGAAATGGTTTCACCAAAGAACTGTTTGAAGGGTGAAGGCCTGTCAGCATTCTGGGAGCTGAGTGGGGGAAGAGGTCTAGACAGTCTTGGTATCCAACATGCATACATCCACTTCAAGCCCTTACTTTTAATAAGGGACCTCAAACTCAATTATGCCTTGTCTTCCAGTCAGAGACTGTTTAATTTTTTTCAAAGAATAAATGTTCAGTTTTTTGCCAATGTGAGAGTAGAGAAAGTTACCTGGTATATAGTGGAGGAGATTTGAGAATCCAACCTTTCTTTTTTTTTTAAGATTTCACTGAAGAATTCGGGGAGAGGAACAGCATTGGGGAATCAGGGATGGGGAACAGACAAGTTGCTGTCCTTTTGTTCTTCAGTCTAGTCATGGAGGATGTCGCTTCACTGGCCAATGTTGGTATTATCATTGCCCTCTTCCTGGGTGAGGCAGTAGCTTGCTGGCCATTGGATGGCCGCTCACGGTGATTCACCGCAGCTCACGCCCTGCTGACCAGCCCCACCGCAGCCTACGCCATTGCTGGCGACTCACGGCAGCCCAGCTCCAGGTCAAGCTGTTGTTCATCATCTTAGCTGTAGAGGGCACAGTATCACTGGCCCTCATGTGGGATCCAAACCGGGCACTGCTGCTCAGAGCTGGCATCCCAAGCCAATTCCTAACCAATGCACCTCTCGACTGGCCCAATCCAACCTTTCTTAAACAGACTAACAGGGATCTTATTTTAGCACTCCCACTTCCAGAAGTATCTGGTGCCACCATTTCCTGAGTCTTTAGGGGATTCAGTGACATACACACACACACACACACACACACACACACACACACACACACACACACACTGGGGGGGCCCAAAAACAATGTATACAAGCGAACACTTTGGTCAACGTTGCTCAAGCAGTATTTTGCCGTAATCAGAAGTATCTGGATGCTGATGGTAACCACTTTGAGCACCTCTTGTGATTGCACAAGTCAAACATGACTTGTGTTCATCTTTTGTTATTGGTATATATTGAGTATTACAATTTTAATACAGTTTCCTTTCCTTAAAATGTGTATACATTTTTTGTAATATAGATAGATAGATAGATAGATAGATAGATAGATAGATAGATAGATGATAGATAGATAAGAGTTGGTTTTTAGCTTCTCCCGCTACTAGCTTAGAAATCAGTTTTCTTGAATCTGCTAATTAATTTACTATTCCTCCATCTGCTTTCCTGCTTCCAAAATTTTGTTGCTGTTGTTTCATTACCAAAATTATTGTCACTTTAGTGAGGTTTCAGGAGAAAAAAGCTAAAATAGATACTGGTATTTAATCCGCTATTATTATTGGCAGCCACTTCTTTTTCTTTTGTTATTGGTTCCTATTTTTATATCTCCTACTACTGACATATCCTTCCTGTCCCAGCATCAAGGACCACCTTCTTTGGGATGCATCCCCTGAAACTAGCCCTCACTCCAGGCACAGATGACAAGTCCTCCCTTTGTTTCGCCACTGAAATTTATTTCAGCACTTACCAGCCTTTACTGCAATTATTTACCTTTCTTTGCCATGAATCTGAGAAAGACCTCTAACTGTCCCTCAGTATCTATTCTCCCTGTCTTCATTTAGTAACAGAACTCCATGAGTTCCACTTGGCACATAGCAACTCATACAAAGACTATATTCCCCAGCTCTATTACGGTTAGTGTTATTCACATCACTAAGTGTAGATCAGTGGGACATGAGAAGTTATGTGTGCTGTCTGAAGTTCATCTCCTTGAAATAGCCATTTGCCCAAGCCTTTCTCTTTCTCCTTCCTGCTTGCAAGGAACCCGGGAAACAGATGTGGAGGCAGAACTACCCTGACAGCCCAGAGCTGCTCATTCTGGACAATTATTAGAGGAGAGAGAAATAAAGTTCTATATTATTTTAGTTGCCATATTTGGGCAGTCTCTTTGTTACAAGCAATGTAGTCTGTACTCTACCCAGTATAAAGGCAGCACGTGAGACTATATCTCATTTATTTTTACACCTAGTGCCTTACATATATTTAAGCTAAATGAATGCATGGATTTCCACAAGTAAATCATTGTCCTGGCTGATTTCAGTTTCTCCAGAAAAAAAAAAATGGGACAGTACTAAAAGACTGGAAAGCTACTTTATAATACTTTTGAAATTTAGGACACCAAAGCCAGTGTTTTCTTGTAGCTTTGCCTAATACCCAATCAACACCTTTCCTTGTCTAACAAGGCAAAAGACTTCACATAAATTTCTCTACTTGCAGTGCAGCATTCATTCCTGTTACTAAAGTGTAGCAGTGTAGTCACTGCCTGATGGGGAGGGCTGACTGTCATTGCAGTCATAGGAGTTTGCTGTCAGTTATCAGTACCACTTTTATGTGTAAAGCTATTTCTCCTTTGTTTTCTGAATATAGCAGTAACATAATGGTTTGAGTGGACATAGTAATTAACTTGGGTCTACAGAGATGGGAGTCGGGGTGGGACTGTGCAAACAAAATACTTTTCAGGATAGAAACTACACAATGTATCAATAAAACTCTTTTCAAACATGACAGGAGGCCTAGTGCAGCAGAAAGAGCTGATCATATGGTTACAAAAACTGGGCTGATCATATTGTTACAAAAACTGGGTTGTTACACAAACCACTAATGAATTATAAGGCCTGAGGCAAGTCAAAGTGCCTCTGGATATTAATTGTATTATTTTTAAAGTGAGACTATTGTATCAGATCATCTGTCTGTTCCTTCCCAGTCCTGTAGTTGCAGCCACTCTTCTACCAAAATGGCCCAAATATTGACTACAACGTGGCTGACCTCTGCAGCTTCTTTCATGTGTCTTTTCCCCTTCATGCTCGTTCTATCATCTATCTATCTATCTATCTATCTATCTATCTATCTATCTATCTATCTATCTCTAAAATGCACTATGTAAAAAGGACTCTGGGTCAGGAAACACCATATCTGCCTTGGGGATACACAATGTGTATTAGCATATTAATATGTTAAAAGCTTTGAGAAATCCTGCAATAACCTAGCATTTCCAAAACTGTTTGATCAAGGAAACTGTTTATCAAATTACACCTATTACTACCATTTTGAAAAATGCTACTCTGAAGAAAAATGATAGGCAATGCCTAGAATTTGAGAATATATAACCTTTCCTCATAATGCCTTCTCTTATATCAGGAAATTCCTAATATCTACTAACTCCCATTTGCAGTATTCTCTCTTGATCTCTTCTCAGAGAACAGTGTTCAGTTTGGGCCACACACACTATTCCTTTGTATTTCTGAGGCAGAGGTCCGTTATGAAGGCTATCCTTCAGCTTTATACACTTGAGGCCAAATCACACGAAGTCCGATGAAAAGGAAGTACACGTGGAAACGCTAAGGAATCAGACGGAAAACTACTTTTAACATTCCTAGACCAGGAAGAGAATTTAAAAAGATATTATGACCAATCATACAAATATTAGAAAAAAATAGGCATAGAGAAGGATCACATTTTGTCAAGAAAAGATACTAATGACTTTTTTTAGGTGTGGCTTGATAAAGACGTTTCTCATGTAACTTCTGATACACTCACCATATTAGTGAAATACAAATGAGCGTAAGAGAGATGTATTTGTTCCCTTACCTCAATATGTTTTGGCATTGAAATATTTTTTATGGCTTCTTTATATCCTAGCAATTGAGACCAGTGGGTGATAGTCTTAAAGACTTACTACTGGTAATATAATAATTTGATTTATCAAGGTGTTCCTAAATTAAAAATGAAAAAAATCATTATCATAAGAAGGAAAATACAAAAAAAAAATCACTACATTTCAAGAATGTTTAAGAGAGTACTGTTACGATTTTAAACTGAACTAAAATAATATGCCAGCTAGCCATCAAAATTTACTCAGTCATGCTTACATACGGAATTATTATCTGTATCTTGAAACTCTTTCACAGCTTAAACTAAAAATATACTTTCAAATTTAAAACAACTTTGACCTCTGTTTCACATTTTTCTGGAACTCCTGTAGGTCAGAACAGTACTTTATTACATAAAGTGCTTCCTTTCAGAAAACAATGGTTTTTACCATAACAGATGTTTCGTGATAAGCCAGGTAGATTGTGTGGGGTGGAAATTTTAAAAATGAACTTCTCTGAAGTATACATTATCAGAATTGATTAAAAGTTACTGAACTTTGGAGGCAGATTTATTAAAATCATAGAGTGTTAGCTTTGCAGGTATTTTGCTTCAGAAAGAATGAAAATATCTTATTAGAGTAATATCTGATGTTCCCTGGTATACGTGTATGTGTGTGCATGGGCGTGGCCCTCAGTGTCACTTGAGTGGCTCACCTTTCTTTTCCACTGCTTAACAGATAGAACACACTGGAAGAAAGCAGATTCCTTCTAATTTAGGGAAGGTAAAAATAGCTGGCAATTAATATATCAAAATTAATATTCTCCAATCATTCCAAGATGTTCCTCTTAAGAGATGAAAGGGGTAAAGGAAAAATAGAATAAGAAGCTGAAGAAGGGGTAAGACACACGGAGAAGAGAAAGATACACAGTAGAAGAGGAGCTAAAGGAAAAGAGGAAGAGGCAGGCAGAGCTTGAGGGAAGGCCTAGTGTGCTTAGTGGTATCACAGGCCACCCTCAGATTTTTCTGGGGCGGGAGAAAGGGAAGGCTGTCCCTTATACAGCTCTTACTGCTTACAGCCCTTTGCTAAGTTAATTAGCTGGTTAACTAATGTCTGCAGGTCTTCCATTGCTCCAAACCTCAAGTTTAGTGGTTCGGCACAGAGAACGTGACCAAAGCAACTCATCAAGGGAATGTCTCCCAAATTATATCCTTAGAACACTAGTTACCATAGATTTTCATATTTAAAAAATAGCCTCTCAAATAAATTTGGGAAATGTTAGTTTAATCAAAGTTAACCAGGTTCCTTTGCTACATACAATGCTTCTTAGAGCCTTAATGATATAAGGATTTCTAAGAGAGTGCTATATGAAGTACAGGGAGTTCCAAACTTATTTGATCACAGAACCCATCTTTTAAAACGAATCCCAAGGGATGAGTGTTCTGCAGAACATGCTTTGAGGAGCATTACATTAGGAGGATATTATTATCTGAGTTTTGTAACCAGTGGCCGTAACTATTAATATAACATCCCAAAGGTCAGAGAACACGAAAAGAAAAGGCCAAATCTGGTTTGAAGCATCGAGGTCTCCTGTTCCTTACAGCCCAAATTGCTATTTCTTTATCTCATTTTATTTTGTGTATATTGCCCTGAGTGCTTTTTATGGGAAAAATTCAAAATTTATATTCTTACATTTGATGCTCTCCATACTTCTAGTCCTTCTAATATTTATTCTTATTAACATTGTGTTAATATTCTCATTTGCTATCCTGCTCAGCTTTTCCCACTATGATGATTAAAACTTGTAAGTGGTGATTGCTAGTTTCTCCGCAAAGCCCACAGTGCCAAATCCATTTACCCTTCTTCTTGGGCACATGGTAGCCCAGTGTAAGTGTGAACTTGTAACCAATTTGTCCTCAGTGAATTGAGAGCTGAAGTGATTTGTACCATGTTGGTCTCACTTGCTTAAAAGGAACATTGCTTGATTTAGATCTTTTCTGTTCTCTTCCCTTGAGCTGAAACACAATGTGCATGAAGATGATGTCTTAGGAGCAACCAAAAAATGAATGTTGGCCTGGAGCAGAGCCCTCCACCTACTTTAACCACTTAACTTAAGGCTGTTACACAAGAGAAATAAACTTTTATCTTTAATGAAATCACTGTAATTTTGACTCTACTTAGTACAGCAATTTAACATTTATCTTCACTAAAACATAGTATTAGTCATAAAAACTTAACATTTGAGTGTTATAGTACAACTTACAGTATGCTCACATATGCATTATTTTTCTAAATTGTCTTCATTTTGATTTTGTTCCCTTTTATTTTTTTGCAAGTAGTTATTGTCTGCTAGCATGTTAATCTGAACATTGAAAACTAAGGCTTTATTTGTCAATTATACCTCAATAAAGCTGGGGGGGAAGAAAACTAAGGCTAATTATGGTCATAATTATTGGTGCATTCTTTTGTTGTTCTGTAACATATTTATGTTTTCAAGCTATACCCTAAGCTGTCTTTTAAAGGAGGTTCCTTTATGTTAGTTTACAGCTAATCACTAATAAACTCCAAATACAAAATTTCCCACAAATTCCTAATTGTATTATTATGACTGACAGAAATATATCTTCATAAGCATAGTAACTTTGTATGAAATAAATGTGCAAGGATATCTATTATTCAAAATAAGTATGTGTATTTTCTTAAAGATACAGAATGATTTAACAGTAATTATTTAAGTGCAGTTTTATGGTGAAATATTCTGTCAAATGAGAGAAAATCAAGTATTTGGAGGTAGGTACTGAAATATGTATGTGTTTATAAATATGTCTTTGGTAAAGAGCCAAACAAAATACGGTATGACTCATTGTCAGTAAATACCCCCTAAATGTCCTTGTATTACTATGGGCGAGTTGCTGTCTGGTTTTAATAATGTATATAAAATGAATTACTATTTACAGTCTTCTTAAAGGCAATGATGTACTTAGCAGAAAGGTCTTTAAAATCTAGCTAATGATCCTTTACTCTCTTGTCAAAAAGTTGAGGAGCTACTTTTAAGGAAACAATTAGATACAATAAGATTTTAGTATCCATGGCTGCAAGGACTCTTAGAGATCATAATGGTTCTTTCGTTTCACAGATGAGGAATCAGAACTTTGAAAATTATTCTAATTAAAGGAAGATTCTTGAAAAGGAAAAAAATTTCTTCATGGAATTCTGGGTACTGTATGATTCAAATCAATAACCTTTAACACCTCTCTGAACGGCTGGCCTTACCATCTTTCCACTTCATACATAGGAAAATTAAGGTATAAGCAAGCTAAGCAGTCCTCTTATTATCTCTATGAATCATTGTCATAGCTGGGAATGGATGCCAAAACTTTAAATGTTGGAACAATCTCACAGAAGGAGGCTGATCTCATAGGGAATGGAGGCTGGCTGGGGATAAGGGGAAGCCATGTTTGGGAAGTCCCCTCATGGAGTACTACTGGATTTCACAAGCCAAGTACTTGCTAAATACTGCAAAAGTCTTACTTAAATGAGTTCAAATTGATAATGCAATCTTAAAAAAACACACCCAGTGACTAAGATATATCGGATTCCTCACCTTTCTTAAAAAAGTATCCTCAAATCCTAGAAATGTAAAATGTGCTTTGTAATCTGGTTCAGTCTTAACTATCCTGGAAATTCATACAACTTACATTAGTTTTTATTTACATGAGTCATCTTTGTGAAATCCTTCTTTCAGGGTCTTAGCAAACATTTAGAATGACACTATTCAATTTGGACCTCTTCTCTATTTAGAAAAGTATTTTCTGATGTATTATAACTATATAATGAAAGTTAAGTAACCATCACAAATAAAATAAATAAAAAGTTCCAGACAAAACTCAATATATCTCTCTTTTCCCCGCCCAGGCACCAAACTTTTAGACAACTTAACCCTTAAAAAACACAACACAACAAAACAAAAAAAACCTCAGCTGTGCCAGTGTCCCTGATGTTACATCTGGTTGCGGTACAAGACACATTCCCACGGGTCATGGCTCAGCATTTCTGATGACCACATTCGGTGCTGAGGCGTTCAAACCATCAACACATCCATCTCCCTCTGAAAGATGCCCAGTGAGCTCATGCAGTAACCCGCCCGGGTTGGAGCGCTGCTTGCTGTGAAGCTAAAGAGATCAATCATGAATCTGGGAGCCCTACTCTGCGGTTCTCCGGGCCGAACAGAGGGGAAGCCACTTGGTTACCGGAGGAAAAGGGGAGCTTGGAGGAGGGTGGCCGGGTCATGAGGGACGCTGAGTTTGGGGAGAAGGCAGCAGGGGGGTTGAAGAGTTGGGGATCAAAATACAAGCAGGGGCAGAAGGAGTTGGGGCAGGGGGAGGGTCAGTGAGGGTGACCTGGGTTCAGGCGGGAAAGGAAAAAAGGAAAGGGGACGCAGGAAATGGGCGCCAAAGAAAGAAGTGAGAAATTGCGGAGGAGGAAGTCCTCCCTGGAAGAGGAGGGGCAAAGGGGAAGCGAGAATGGAGTATTTGCACTTTCGAGAAGGAAGGGCAAGAGCTTCTCCCAACCAGGGCGGGTGCAGTCGACGCTTGGTGAAGGGGCGCCCAGCGGACCGAGGAGGCGGCGCGGTCCCCGGCGTCCCCGGGGATCCCAGTGCTGGCGGCCCTACCTGAACCGCTCCTGTCCCGCTGTGTCCCAGAGCTGCAGCTTGATCCTCTTGCCTGGTTCGATCTCCAGCAAACGGGAGAAGAAGTCCACGCCGACGGTGGGGTCGCAGGCTGGGGAGCGCAGCCCTGGAAAGCGGCCCTGGGTGAAGCGGTGCAGGAGGCACGACTTGCCCACGGTGGAGTCCCCGATCACTATGAGGCGGAACTGGTAGATCCAGATGGTCTCCATCACTCACATGCCCTGCCAGCTCGGGGGCCGCTCCACCCCCCTCTCTCAGCGGGCAAGTTCAGCGGCGGGAACTGTCCCTTCAGCACCTCCCGGGTGCCCACCCGCTGGCTTCCAGCATATTCCTGCGGCTGCAGCCGCCGCCTGGTCCCCGCCCTCTCTGGAGGGAGAGGCGGGTCCCGGTAGGGCCGGGGGCGGGGCCTCGGGCGAGGGGGCGGGGCGGGGCCGTGGCTCGAGGGAGGGGGGGAGTAGGTTAGAGGCACGCGGACTCCCGCCCCCGACTTCTGTAAATCACTTTTCCGCAAAGCTCACTGGGCGCCGATGGGGAAGTGAGTGTGGTTAAAGGACGTGACAGGACAGCAGCAACCACCAACGAAAATGAAGCAAGGTCCCAACTCCGGGAGGGTCAGCCAATGAAAAGTGAGAATCGTTTTCTTACGGGTGTCAGGCTTGTTCAATTTGTCTGTTGCTTCTTCTTTCAGGATTTGACCAGCTCCGTGTCCTCCGTCACTCCCCAGATTTCTGAAGATTCCAGTTGCCGCTTCCAGCTCTCAAGTCCTGAGCGCTCAGGTCTAAAGTGAAGGAGTTGAGAGTAGGATCAAAATTAATTTGCAGAGCAAGTTCTAGATGCTTCTGGTAAGGCCTTTGGTCATTGCTTCTGCCATCAGCATCTTTTCCTCACTGCTTTCAGTACCACAGAAGAGAAAAATGCGAAGTATCATCTCCATACTCTTTGGGGCCCTCCAGCCCTGGGAAAGAGTGGAGAAAAAGTAATGAAATATGGAGATACTCATAAAAGCTCCCATTTTTCTTGGTCTCTGTTCTATGGTCAGAAAATTCCTCAAGTGGTCTCCACTTAACTTGTGTCTGGTCAGGGATCTTAATAAACAAAGCGCACCTCAATTTTGGTGAGATCTTACTACTTTCTCAAAACTGGAAAATAGGGAATTCAAAATTTGTCTTCTAAAACTTGAACAGTTTTAAAGTATATCTTTGCCAAAATAGAGTTTTCAACTCCACTTTTTCCTGTGCTCACATCTAAACTTACAGTGTTGTTATTATCCTTTCTTTCTTGTTTTGGAGTAAGGTATCCCAACAGTTGATCTTTATTTCATAACATTTATAATTCAAATCTCCCCCTTTCCAATTATTTCTGCTACTCAGCCTATAAAACCATCAAGTACCCACAATCCTAAAACCAAGCAAAACATCTCCATAAGCCTCTCCTTTAGATTTTTGCTTCCTGCATTAATCTCCTTTTCAAACATTAGGAAAGAACCATTTACTCTCATTTCTCACCCACCAGTGAGTCTTCAACAACTCACTCCATGCCTAATACACCCCTGAAATTACTTTTGATAAGGTTGCCAAAGACTTTCTAACAAAGCTGTGTGGTAGTGGTGTTGTTCCCCCACACCCCTTCATCTCTAGCTAGTTATCATTCTTCTTGACATCCTGGTAGCTTTTGTTGATTACACTCTGTTGCAAAAAGCTGAGTGGCTGACACAACTCTTAGCCACAGTTCTCCTTCTTCTAGTCCCCCTGCAGTTAGGGATGGCCAAGTGACAGAGTTCAATGAGACATAAGTAGGACTTGTGGCAAAGCTTTTGCTTTTCTAATAAGGAACTGGCACCCCTACTGCCCTTCACCCTTTCTTCTTTCTTTTACTTCCTCCCTAGATGGGGTATGTGGGATATTAGCAGCTCTGAAACAAAGATAGGTCAATGCCTTTCCTTTTCTGTCAAAAATATATTCTCTATAATGCCCAAAAGTGAACTCAGTAGCTATCTTGCCATGTTTCCTTTTACTATATATTTACACGTTGGTTAAATGGCTTTAGTATCTATTCTAGCTCCCTAGACAAATGAGTGTGGTGTTGAATTTGGAGGCTTGGGGTTTGTGCTGTGTATCCATCTTGGACTCCTACCTTTCTATAATCAGTCAGTCATTAAATCCTGTTGTTTTTACCTCATCAATATCTTTCAGATTTATGATAGTGCCCTACTGGCACTATCTTTGTTCAATCTCATCACTTTAGACAGTGCTCCGCAATAGCCTCTGTATTAGTTTCCTAGGGCTACTGTATCAAAGTGTCACAAAATAGAGTGGCTTCAAATACAGTTGGCCCTCTGTATCTGTGAAGTTTGTACCCATGGATTCAACCAACCTTGAACTGAAAGTATTCGAATTTTAAAAAAGGTTACCTTGCTGCTTACATGTACTATGTAGTTAGGCCTACAATGGTTGCATCTGTACTGAACATGCACAGATTTTTCCTCGTCATTATTCGCTAAACAATGTAGTGTAACAACTGTTTACATAGAATTTACATTGTATCGGGTATTATAAGTAATCTAGAGATGATTTAAAATATATGGGAGGATGTGAGTAGATTATTTGCAAACACTATGCCATTTTATATACGGGACTAGAGCATCCTCAGATTTTGGTAATGAGGGGCCCCTGAAACTAATACCTTATGAATACTGAGGGACAACTATATCAAATTTTTTGCCTCACAGCTCTGGAGGCTAGAAGCCCAAAATCAAGGTGTTGGCAGTGTTGGTTCCTTCTGAGTCCTTTAAGGGAGGATCTGTTCTATGCCTGTTTCCTAGCTTCTTGTGCTTTGCTGCATATCTTTGGCATTCTTTGGAGTGTAGATGTATCAGTCCAGTCTTTCACCTTCACATGGCATTTTTCCTGTGTTTCTTCACATAGTCTTACCTCTGTGAATGTCTGTCTGTGTCCAAATTTCCTTTTTTTTTTTAAATTTTTTTTTTATTGTAAGCATACCAGTCATGTTGGATTAGGGTCCACCCTAATGAGCTCATCTTAACTTGATCATCTGCAAAGACTGTTTCCAAATAAGGCACATTCTGAAATACTGGAGGCAGGACTTCAACATATATTTTTGGAGAATACAATTCAACCCATAATAGCCTCCCATTTAGTACCTACATTGCTTCTAGAATTACTTTATTAAACACCTTTGATGACTCATTCACCCTAGGATAAAGTCTAAATACCTAATAATATCACGTATAACCAATTATAATGTGGTATCCATGATCAGTGATTTCTCTACAAGATGCTATTCATGCCATACTTCCCCCCAGCTATTCTCTTCTCTTTTTATGCCCCTTTTACCTTTTATCAGGTTAGCAAATTTCTATTCATCTTTCAAGACCCAGAACAAATATTATCTCCCCATAGTCTTTCTAAACCATCTATACCCGCAAGGAGAATCAAATTCTCCCCCATTTGTGTTCCTACAGAAGTTAAGCAAAGAGTACCCTGTATTTCTATGATATCTCAATATATCTTCTTTAATATATCTCATATTGAATTATAACTATTGGTTTGACTGTCTCTCTTGCTAGCTTGTAAGCCCCTGAAGGCCAGAGGGACTTATTAATTCGTTGTTATTTCCCCAGCACACACACATCTAGTACAGTGGTGCTTTGTAAATGCTCATTGAGTGAAAATAAACTGTTAACCGAAATTCTCTATGAACCTGAACTTGTACATATGTGCAGTGTGCACACAACCTGATGAGCTCCATGATGAACTAAAATTGATTAATTTTATGCTTAGTGAAATTTGGCTTTGAATAATCCATGAGTAACTTTAATTCCAAGTATATTTGGATTATGCATGCTGAGCACAAATAATTTAATAATTTAATTAAAATGTTATGTTTGTGTTTATAAATGTGTAAGCTTAGAAAATAAGACAGGTAGGTAGGGCATATTTAATTTAAGAAGGCTGCTTAAGCTGTTACTAAGGATATTCTACTTTAATATATTTTCTAAAAGAAAATGAAAATATAGGAAGATCTGGAAAGGAGGATCCAGCCTCTTTTTTGTTCCTTATTGATCAGGAGTCAAGAGACCTGTGTTCAGGTCTCAGCATTGTTACTAACTTTGGGGGCTTTTTATAAATCATCTACTTTCTCTGGGTTTCTACTTCCTCATCTACACACTAAAAAGTTTGAACTGCATCCATGTTTTTGAAACTGGGGGTTGTAAGATCAAGTTAGTGGGTAACTACCAGAATTCAAAATAAAACAAAACACCAGAGTACATTGTACATAATAAGGAAGTTTGTTTCATGAAACTTTTGTTTCAATGATGTGTGTGTGTGTGTGTGTGTGTGTGTGTGTGTGTGTGTGTGTGTGTGTGTTGGAAGGGTGCTGAGTCAAGATGTAAAATTTATTTCTTTTGGATCAAAGTAAAAAATTTCAAAAGCCATTGAGCTAGATGACCTCTAATGCATATTCTGGCTTTGAGATTCTCTTAAAACACTCAGAAATTCTCCATGTGCTCTTTGTGTTAGCTCGATTAAACACTAAGCAGTACTTTATATACTGAATATATTTGTTATAATTTACAAGTGAGAAAACAACAAAAAGAATCTTCTCCTCTCTCAGTTTTCACCTTAGTAAATGGACGCACCATTCTTTTAGACTTTGTGTGGAAATCAAAGAAAAAAATTTCTGGGTATGAAGAGTAGAGACAGGGTTTTATCAGTTACAGTTTTGTATTTATCAGTTGAGTGTTTCATAATCTTTTGCTACCAAGGATTAATTAATTTGATAATAAATTAAATTTGATGTCAAAACTGGATATTTGCCTTGTGGTTCCAACAGAGTCATGAGATAAACTATTGAGGCCTCCATATGAAGTGATTAAGATCCTCACTTCCCTCAGTATCTTGATCTTCACAATCGAAGACGGATTAAACTGGAACCAAAGTTCTTATTAGATGAGACCAATTAACTAGTCTCATTTAACTCTTATTTAACTATCTAATGGACTGTTGGAATCAAGTAGAGTTTTTCCAGAGTACATCAATAGTATGGATGTAAATAAATGCATAAATTAGAAGTCAGCTTGGAATCTATGTTCATGATATTCTCAATACTCTAAAAAATTATGATTTATGTCTTTACAGTTATTTTCTGAATAAGACAGGTCATCCAAAGAGAATTAGAAGTCAATTTACATTTTAAAAATGTAACAATAATTTTCTTTTTTTTTTTTTAATTGAGGGAGGGGAGCAGTGTTGGGGAATTGGGTAGGGGGACCAGTCAAGTTGTTGTTCTTCAATCTTAGGTGTGGAGGGTGCCAGTCGCCATCTGGCTGCCTGTTGGCAGCTCGTGGCCTCTAAGCTCAAGGTGTTGTGTTCAGTCTTATTTGTGGGTGAGCGTAGCCACCATCCCATGTGGAAGTCGAACCAGCAGACTTGTTTTTAAAAGTGCATGCTCTATCCACTGAGCCATCCGGGTGGCAGCTCAGCTCAATGTGCCAAGTTCAGTCTTAGTTGCAGGAGGGTGTAGCCCACCATGGAACAGGCAGTCTTGTTAGGAGCACGTGCTCTCACCAGCTGAGCCATCCTGCCACCTGTTGGCAGCTCAGCAGCAGCTCAGCTTGAACGCAGCGTCACTGGCCCATGTGGGAATCGAACTGGCGGCCCTGTTGCTCAGAGCTTGCGCTCTTAAGCTAGCTCTTAACCAACTAAGCCATTCAGCCAACCTTTTAAAATTATTATTATTATTTTCGAACTTGTGTAGGCATTATTTTAATTTAGTTATATTTGTAGTGAGGGGCATCTGAGTGATAGAATTTCCTCTATATCCTCCTCTGTACTTAAAAGAAAGACTTTACAGGCATTGCATTAATGAAGGCCTTTGTCATCTCTCAGTTGGACCAATGTCCTATTTCACTCCCTACCGCCAATACGATGAACTCATATAAACATCCAGGGGTTTAAATGACCTGAACAAATATGGGGAGAAAGAAAAAATCCTGAACTGACAAGTGTTTAAACTGCCAATAGCTGGGAAAAGATACTCTAAATAACGAATTAAATCATTATTTGGAGTGGAGGCTAAAAATAAAGATTACATTGAGTTGTAGAAAGATAAAGTTACAATCATTTGCATGCCTGAGGTAATAGATTGATGACATCTTGCCTGCTAAAAAACATTTCAATAAACTATGTACATTCATTCAGACACAACATACATGAATCTCAGGACTTTTGTGAGAACTATGCGTATATACATGAGTGGTGAACGAAAAATCTACGACAGTGAATGGCTGCATTGTTTTCAGGTCATCTCTCTGGAATGCCCATTTTGGACTTCTTAAATCAGCAGTTGTAGTCTTATAAGAGTGCCTGTTTGCTTCTAGTGCTTCAGAAGTTATTCAGGTTGACCAAATTCTGGTCCATTCTGCCTTGTATATATTTTTCAAATCTGTCTCCTCTTTGCCTTCCCCAATCTTTTTGCCGTGGTCTTGATCCTTATCTCTTGCTAGAGTGGCTACAAGCTCAATTCCTCTGGTCTTGCCCATCTCCAAAATATCCATCATATCACTTGAAGAAGCTTTCTAATGTACACAATAATCTAATCATATTGTCCCTAACTTAAACTATTTCAAATCCCCCCAGTATGCGCGCACACACACACACACACACACACACACACGCACGCATACATTACTTAAAGAATAAAATTGAGGGCCAGCCAAGTGGCACATTGGTTAGGAGTTGGCTTGGGGCGCCAGCTCTGAGCAGCAGGGCCCCGGTTTGGATCCCACATGAGGGCCAGTGATGCTGCACCCTCTTCACCTAAGATGGTGAGTAACAGCTCGACCTGGAGCTGGGCTGCCGTGAGTCACCAGTGCATAGGCTGCAGCCCCTGCTGAAGTGGGCTGCTGTGAGCTACCATGAGTGGCTGGCAGCCAGCATGAGCTGTCAGCAGCCGGCATGAGCTGCCGTGAGCCGTCATGAGTGGCTGTCCAATGGCTGGCGAACGACTGCCTCACCTGGAAAGAGCGCAATGATAATACCAACATGGGCCAGTGAAGCGACGTCCTCCACAACTAGACTGAAGAACAAAAAAACAGCAACTTGTCTGTTCCCCTTCCCCAATTCCCCAACGCTGTTCCTCTCTCCCAATTCCCCAATTAAAAAAATAAAAGAATAGAAATTAATTAGGATGGCATAAAAGACATGCTTTAGTCACCACCAGATTTTCCTTCTTCTTCTATTTGTTCTCACATTATTATGCTATATATGGCTCCAGAAATACCATGGTCTATGTTGACACCATACATTTTGCATGGTTGAGGATTAGATTAGGCTGTGAGTGACAGAAAAACAAAACAAAACAAACAATGGCTTAAACAAGATGGAAGCTTATTTCTCTTTCTTGTAAAAGAAGTAAAAAGTGGTGTCCAGGACTAATAGGGCAGCTTTACTAATGTAGGGACCCAGACTCTGTCTATATTGCTTGTCCATGCTCTACGTGTGGCTTTTAACTCCAAAATAGCTGCTTAAGCACCAGCCATCATACCCATATTCTAGCAAGCCAGAGAGGGAGGCGTGAGTGCACACCCTCTGAGTGATTCTTAGTGAATCCCAGAGCTATAGCGAAAGCTATTAATAAAGAGACTCTCTCTTTCATTTGGGTTTAAAAATTTGAAGCTCATGAGTGTAACCTTCTTGCCATCATGAAGAGAGAGCCAGCTTAACAGTGGAGTCAACCTAGAGGAAGTAGAGATTCTTAAATCCAGCAAAGAAACTAAATTCTGTTGTCTGATCCCCAGAGTCAAGCTATAGATAAAAGAAAATATGTCTTTGGATTTTTAAATTACAGGCACACTTTGTTTTATTGAGCTTTCTTTTATTGCCCTCTGCAGACATTGCATTGTTTTGTGTTTTTTTTTACAAATTGAAGGTTTGTGACAACCCAAACTTGAGGAAGTCTATTGGTGCTATAGTGAAGCGTTTGTTCACTTTGTGTCTCTGTGTCACATTTTGGTAATAGCAATATTTCAAACTTTTGCATTACTATTATATTTGTTATGATGATCTGTGACCATTGATCTTTGATGTTATTATTGTAATTGTTTGGGGACACCACAAACCATACCCATGTAAGATGGCAAATGTAATCAATAAATGTGTTCTGACTGCTCCACCTACTGGCTGTTTCCCTCAGGCCTCTCTATTCCCTGAGACACAATATTGAAATTAGGCCAGTTAATAACGCTGCAATGGCCTCTAGGTGTTTGAGTGAAAGGAAGAATCAATCGATGCAGCAAACTTCATTGTCGTTTTAATTTTAAGATATTGCTACAGGGCCAGCCGAGTGGTGTGTTGGTTAAGAGCTGGCTTGGGACGCCAGAGGGCCCCGGTTCGGATCCCACATATGAGGGCCAGTGACACTGCCCTCTACAGCTAAGATGCTGAACAACAGCTCAACCTGGAGCTGGGCTGCCATGAGTCACTGGTGATGGCAGGTGGGTTGCCATGGGCTACCCTGTGTGGCCAGCAGCCAGCGTGAGCGGCCAGCAGCCGCTGTGAGCGGCCGTCCAGAAGCCGGCGACTGATCTGCCTCACCTGGGAAGAGCGCAATGATGGTGCCAACTTGGGCCAGTGAAGCAACCTCCTCCACAACTAGACTGAAGAACCAAAGGGCAACAACCCAATTCCCCAGCGCTTTTCCCATCCCCCAATTCCCCAATAAAAATCTTTAAAAAAAAAAGAAATTGCTACAGCCATCCCAGCCTTCAGCAACCACCTCTCTGATCATTCAGCAACCATCAACATTGAGGAAAGACCCTACATCAGCAAAAAGATTAAGACTCGCTGAAGACTCTGATGACAGCATTTTCAGGCAATAATGTATTCTTAAGGCATGTACACTGTTTTTTTAGACATGAAGCTATTGCACACTTAATAGACTACAGTATATTATAAACATAACTTTTACATATATTGGAAAACCAAAAATTTTATATATGACTTGCTTTATTGCAATATTTGGTGTGTTGTGACATTTGTTTTATTGTGGTGGTCTGGAACTGAACTGGCAATATCTCTGAGGTATGCCTGAGTGATTATAAATTTAGTCCATGGTACCAAAGGTAGATAAGGAAGAAAGTGAAGACAACAAAACCTTGATAGATTGAAAGTGGTGGTGATGGTGTCAATGGGTAGGTGCTCTTAATGAGATGAAGAGTACGGCAGTGTGCTACTTGAGTAAAGGAGCTGGATGGGCAGCAGAGGTTGAGATGTTAGATTTGTCATTTTGGAAGTGGTACATTTTCTGGTGATGATATTCGGGATGTGACTCTAGAAAGTGGATACCTCAGGTAGTGTGGATACAAAATGTCCATGGAGATGAAGAGGTCAAGAAATTGAGAGGCAGTGAATTTGATTGCTTCACATAAATGGCCCTCAGTGTAGGCCAACGGCATCATGTCTGGGCTTAATTCAGCAAAAACAGATGATGAGGGGCTGAGGTCTAGCTTTCTTCTGGTTTGGTCTTTCCTAACAATAGATCTTCACATAAACTAGGAGAATAGACCATTCAGTCAATCTTCAATAAATATTATTTGTCTCACTTTGGACTGGTATGGTGAATTCAATGTTATTCTCAATGTCAGGCACCTAGAGTATAGTTAAAGTTAGAGCCATATATTTTAATAGTCAACTGGGCAGGGGATATAATTGAAGACCCCTTTTGAAGGCAGAAAAGTCTTAGAAGGGCATGGAGGTAGGCCAAGAGAATGGTCCTGGGTAGGGCCAGATTCTCCTTAGGAAGTCATTTGGAATTCACTTCAGCACATAGATGAAAAGGTCTTCAAGACCCCATAGTTCAACATAACAGAGCCTGGCTTTAGTAACTTAACTTGGAAAAATTTTAAATTAGGTGAAACTAATGCGCATCTCAACCATTCAATGTGAAAATACATGTGGGTAACTCGAAGAGTTAACTTGTGTAAGTTTATAATTGACAAGCAAGTTAAACATTGGCATGTCTTTCAAGGGCAAGAATTTATTTTTAGAACAGTTGACTTTTTAGAAGCATTTATTGTCTAAAAATGGGGAGCAGATCAGTTATAGCAAAACCATTAAAAGTAATGCTCATTTGGGCCAGCCGAGTGACGCGTTGGTTAAGAACTGGCTTGGGACGCCAGAGGGCCCCAGTTCGGATCCCACATATGAGGGCCAGTGACACTGCCCTCCATAGCTAAGATGCTGAACAACAGCTCAACCTGGAGCTGGGCTGCCGTGAGTCGCCTGGAGATGGCATAGGCTGCAGCCCCTGTGGCAGTGGGTTGCCATGGGCTACCATGTGTAGCCAGCAACCAGCGTGAGCGGCCAGCAGCCGCAGTGAGTGGCCATCCAGAAGCTGGCAACTGATCTGCCTCGCCCAGGAAGAGCTCAATGATGGTGCCAACTTGGGCCAGTGAAGCAACATCCTCCACAACTAGACTGAAGACCAAAAGGACAACAAATTATCTGTTCCCCTTCCCTCAATTCCCCAATAAAAATCTTAAAAAAAAAAAGTAATGCTCATTTAAGATGAAAGCTGGGCCTGCTGAGTGGCTCAGTTGGTTAAGAGCTCACTCAACAGTGCAAGCTCTGAGCAACAGTGGTTCGAGTTCCGCCCGAGCTGAGCTGCCAACAGGCAGCAGGATGGCTCAGCTAAAAAAAAAAAAAAAAAAAGACGAAGGGTGGTATTTTTGTTTGTATTGTTTTATGGCTAGGGGCCTATAATCTACTCATCCAAGAGCAGTATCACTAAGAAACAAACTTAAAAAGAGGGGGGCCGGTTTGTTTTTACCCATTGGAAACTGCTCTCTGATTTATCAAAAGACTCTGCTACCTATGAACAGGTTATTCACAAATGAAAAAATATAATGGCCGTTAAGCAGTAAAAAAAAAAAAAAGCCCAACCTCACTAGTAATCAGAGAGATGCAAATTAAATCAATGATATGCAATTTTTACCTATCAAATTGACAGTTATGCTGAGGGTGACTAACATGATGATCGATCACTCTGGTTTTTCCTTACCTCACTTTTCCCATCACTGGAAATTAAATGAATCAAAGGTCAGGGTATAAATCATCATAATGAATTTCAAGATCTCTAAAGAAAGCAAATTTTTTAGAATTTCTGAATTGTGAAAATAGAAGCAAATTTTCCTCTAGTACCAAACCTAAAACATTTAGAAAATTCTGCTGTACAAAAATACTCAAAATCTATATTATTAAGGAAGAGGGAAGAAAAAGAATTGGCTCTATTCCAATTTTAAGCCTTCTCAGAGGCCGGTTATTTTTGATTGGAAGTCTACCAAAGAGTGTTCAGGGCCCATTCACTTCATCAGAGCTAAATGCTTGGGCTCTGATTATTTCTTAAGAAATGATTTACCTTTTACTACACTTTCTGTCAAGTAACATTTTATTAGAAATAGGCAACCTGAATGTAGCCTGCATTCTTCAATAATGCATTTGTGGGGTTACTGCAAAAGAATGCCCATTTATTTTTATTAAAAACACGGAGACCTGGTGTAGTATGAGTCACTATTATAGTCCTCCCTAGAGTTAAAGATATTAAACTGTATTTCCCTAACATCCTAAAGATCTCAAAATGGAAAGGAAAACAGTTTCTGTCTTTTTCAAAACCACCTCCTTAAGGTATCTTCAAATGATGGTGGCTGGACACTAGTTCCTTGAAATCTTGTGTGGTCATCCTTTCAGACTCATCTTCCAGAGCTTTCAGGGAAAATCAACAGGAAATACAGTGTGGCCGGCTGCTACACCATTCCCTGATCACATCACCCCACACACATTTGCACCCCTTTCCCTCTTCTCAGGGCCAACACTGCTAGTATTTCACTCTTCTTTTCAAATACACCTCCCCCCCCCCTACACACACATACAATTTTTAGAGCTGGAAGACACCTTAAAAATTGCCTAGTGTAATGAAAACCCATCATTTTAACTTTTGCCAAAGTGTAACAAGATATAATGGCAGTTTCAACTGAATCCCCTGTACAACAGAGAACATATTCCAAAGTAAGTCGTCCGACCAAGATAAAAAAATTCCAAAGGAGACACCCAAAACTGGCCATTCAACTCATAAACCCCTACTTACATAGAGGATATACAAATCATCTATGAAGAGAATATAAAAAGTCATAGGTTGTTAGTGATGAGACAAGACTTTTGGAGAAAGCTGGTAGTGTTCTTTGAGTGCCTTCTCTCCTCCTTAAGGATGCCGACCCCTCATCTCAAGTCCAGGAATAGAGCCTAAACAGGACCACTCACAGAGCTTAATATGTACCCCCTGCAGTTTGGGGACGTTTAGCTCCACGGAGAAATTTAGAGTAAGAGCCTTGCTGGCTATCCGTTCCAATGGTGGAGCAAAGGAGAGATTGCTAATATGTTGGGAATAACTTGCATTTCTCTACTTCATTTGGCCAAAGGATGAGTATAAATGTTTTCTATGGACCAGAAGGAAATCACGCTGTGAGACATCCAGGATGGAGGTGTCTTAGATTCCATCCAAGAGAACCCTCTGGAGGTGTCTCAATGGATGCCTATAGACTGGAGAAGGAGTTTACAAACAACCAGTCAGAATGCAGATGCAAGCACCCATGGCAAGGCACTTGCAAGTGAAAGCTTCCTAGTAATGTAGGCTTTGGGAAGAACCCGCAAAATCTACCAAACTGCCCAGGGAAAAAAGAGCTGGTTTAAAACCTTCTGAGACCAGAGAATATGCTGCCCCATGAAGACCAACCACAGTGTCAGTTAGATATGAATTTTTCTCCTTCCCTTTCCTCTTCCATTTCCATGCATTCATACCCTAGAGTGGCCAAAAACCAGGATTGGCAAAATGAGGGGGGAGAAGGAGAAACACTGGGTTGGGGAGAGTGCACAAGCTGTCTTCATCCTCTGTCACAAGAGCAGGCTTCTCACCGCAACAGGCCGGAGCTCAGGGTGTGGGAGAAGCCACAACTCTGAATCATAGGCAGGAGATTTTCTTTTAATTCGTTTCAGGTGTACAAAACAACATAATGATTAGACATTTATACCCTTCACAAAGTGAGAAGCCCCCAAGTCTACTACCCCTCTGACATCATACATAGCTATTACAGTACCATTGGCTATATTCCCTATGATGTACTTTAGATCCTGTGGTGAGGTATATATATGGTATATATATTATATATATAATATATATGGTACATATATATTATATATATATATATAATTATAGTTAACATTCAACTTTATTTTATATTAGTTTCAGGTGTACCGCATAGTGGTTAGGCATTTATATAATCTATGAAGTGATCTCACCGATAAGTCCAGTACCCATCTGACACCCTAGTCTTTATAACATTATTGATTATATTCCCCATATTGTATTTCACATTCCCATGACTAGTTTGTGACTGCCAATTTGTACTTCCTAATCCCTTCATCTTTCTCACCCAGCTCTCCAACCCCCCTCCCATCTAGCAACCATCAGTTTGTTCTCTGTATCAATGAGTCTTTTTCTGTTTTGTCTGCTTGTTTATTCTGTTCTTTAGGCTCCACATGTAAGTGAGATCATACAGTATTTGTTTTTCTCAGTCTGACTTGTTTTACTTAGCATAATACCCTCTAGGTCCATCTATGTTGTCACAAATGGTAAGATTTCATTCTTTTTTATGGCCAAGTAATATTCCATTGTATACAGGTACCACAGCTTCTTTATCCAATTGTCTATTGATAGGCACGTGGGTTGCTTCCATATCTTGACTATTGTAAATAGTGATGCAGTGAACATAGGGATACATATATCTTTTTGAATTAGTGTTTTGGATTTCTTTGGATAAATACCCAGAAGTGGAATTCTATTTCTAATATTTTTGAGGAAACTCCAAACTCTTTTCCATAGTGGTTGCACCAATTTGCAATCCCACCAACAGTGCACAAATGTCCCCTGTTCTCCTCATTCTTGCTGACACTTGTTGTTTGTTGATTTATTGATAATAACCATTCTGACAGGTGTGAGGTGATATCTCATTATGGTTTTTATTTGTATTTCTCTGTTGATTAGTGATGTCGAGCATCTTTTCACATGTCTATTGGCCATCTGTATGTCCTCTTTGGAGAAATGTCTATTCAGTACCTCTGCCCATTTTTTAATTGGATTGTTTGTTTTTTTGGTGTTGAGTTGTATGAGTTCTTTATAAATTTTGGAAATTAACCCCTTATCAGGTGTATTATTGGTGAGTATCCCGTCTCATTCAGTAGGCTGTCTTTTTGTTTTGTTGGTGGTCTCCTTTGCTATGCAAAAATGTTTTAGATTGATATAGTCCCATTTGCTAATTTTTTCTTTTGTTTTCCTTGCCAGAGGAGATACATCAGTAAAAATATTACTAAGAGCAATGTCAGAGAGTTTACTGCCTGTGTTTTCTTCTAGGGATTTTATGGTTTTGGGTCTTATGTTTAAGTTTTTAATCCATTTTGCATTTATTCTTGTATATGGTGTAAGAAGGTGGTCTAGTTTCATGTTTTTTGTAGTTTTTTTTTTTTTTTTAGCTGAGCCATCCTGCCACCTGTTGGCAGCTCAGCTGGCAGCTCAGCTAGGGCTGTGAATCAAACCGGAGACCCTGTTGCTCAGAGCTCAAACTCTTGAGCGAGCTCTTAACCAACTGAGCCACTCGGCCGACCCTTTGTGTTTTTTTTGTACTTATCGGTCCAGTTTTCTTAACACCATTTATTGAATAGACTCTCTTTACCCCACTATATATTTTTGCCTACTTTGCCATTAAGTGACTATATAGTTGTGGGTTTATTTCTGGGCTCTCTATTCTGTTCCATTTATCTATGTGTCTGTTTTTATGCCAGTACCATGCTGTTTTGATTACTATAGCCTTGTGGTATAGTTTGATATCAGGTAATATGATACCTCCAATTTTGTTCTTTCTCTAAATTGCTGTAACTATTCAGGGTCTTTTGTGGTTCCATAGAAATTTTAAGATTGTTTGTTCTAGTTCTGTGGAAAATGCCATTGGTATTTTGATAGGAATTGCATAGAACCTATAGGTTGCTTTGGGTAGTACGGATTTGAACGATGTACAGTCATGGCTGTGACTGGCCTAGGACTACCTGGTAGGAACTCCAAAGTGATCTGTGGTTGGTTGCTGCCTGTGCTGGACCTGGACATGCTTGTGAGAGGCCACAGTGCAAACTAAGGACAGCAGCACCAGTACCAGTCCTGGGGAAGCTCTCCAAAATTGCCCAGGGCACCCTGAGGCCTGCTACTACCTGCTGGCTGTTCATAAGGCTCAGCTGTTGGTACAGCATCATGTGGTATACAAGTTAGATGAGGCAGGGTCTCAGAGAGTCACCAGGGTGGGGCAGGTGGTGTTCACCAGGTGAATGTAAATTTTATTTGGTGCCAGTGCTGAATTTAGAGCTACTCAGCAAGGCTCAGAGGGGTCAGCTGCTATACTCCTGGGGCCCGCCAACCCCTGAGAGTTGTCCAAGAAACACTGTAATGTGGGCTGGGGCTGGCTGCTGGCTGCAAAACTGCCTCTGGTGGCCCACAAGTTGAGGCAGGGATGGCTGCAGGTCTCCGAAAGTGCCTCTGGTGGTGTGAAAGTTGGTTGGTGCAGGGTCCCAGGGAGTCACCAGGGTAGAGTGAGCAGAGTTAACCAGGCCAATGCCGTTCAGATTGGCTGTGTAGAGGAACACAGGAAAGATGGTGCTCACCTACCAGCTTCATGGGAAGAGAGTCCTACACAGGGAAAATGGTGACTGTCCCTCTTGTCCTAGCCCTGGAGCCACGCAATTCAGTGTCTCCCTGTATGTCTCTGGTTCCTTCCAAGTTGCCATCCTTTGCTGGAGCCCAGGGTGAGTGCCTATGATCAAGTATGTCTATGCACTGGCCCTTTAAGAGCACATGTGTGTTTCCAGCAGCCTTCCTTCTCACCTGGATGGTCTGAATCCTCACTGTTTTCCACAGTCAGATGTTGTGGGGGCTCCTCTACCTGGCACCAGTTCTTCAGGTTGGGGAGCTCAGTGTAGGGCTGGGATCCCTCGCTCCTCTGGTGGAGACCTCTGTGGCCTAGATATGGCCCCCCAATTCTCAAGCACCACACACAGGTGTGGAGCCAACCTGTTTCTTGTCTCCACCCCTCCTACCAGTGGACATAGCTTCTTTATATCCTTAGTTATAGGTTTTCTGTTCAGCTAGACTTCAGATGGTTCTTCAGGTTGATTTTTCTATAATTTAGTTGTAATTTTAATGTGGGCATGGAAGGAGGCAAGCACAGCATTTATCTTCTCTGTCGTCTTGCTCGTACCCCCAACTCAGTTCTGAATTCATGTATTACATGCATCAGTCTGATTAACAAAACTGGAGGTTTAGCTTCAATAGAATTGGGCAAATGTAGTTTTTAGTTTTTCATCTTTTACACAGAGAAGCACAGTTGGAGGAGGTTAGAATAGTAGAGAGCCAATTCACTGCATCTACCACACAATATCTCTTTCTTTCTTGGTATAAGTTTTGATTTTGTGGACCACGTTCTCCATCAACTTCCTAAAACAGGATGCAGAATCAGAAAATTTCCTGAGAATTATTCATGTTTAAAAATGTCTTAACTACCGTATTACCCAGCAATTCCACTCTTGGGTATCTATCCAGAGAAACCCAAGACGCTAATTCGAAAAAATATATGCAACCTTATGTTTATTGCTGCGCTATTCACAATAGCCAAGACTTGGAAACAACCGAAATGTCCATCGGGTAGATGACTGGATTAAGAAACTGTGGTACATTTATACAATGGAGTATTACTCCGCTATAAAGAAGAATGAAATCATACCATCTGCGATGATATGGATGGAAAAAAAAGTCTTTATTTTACCCTCATATTTACTTAATAGTTTGCTTGGATATAGTATTTTATGGTTGGAAATCATTTTCCATCAGATTTTTAAAGATATTTTTGCATTGTCTCCTAGATTCCAATGTTGTGGTTGAGAAGTCTGATTCTATTTTCATTCTTAAATATTTGTGTGCAGACTACCTGCTTTCTTCCACTCTGGAAGATTTTTGGATCTTTTTTTAATATGTGGTTTTATTAAAATTTACAATGATGTGACTTTTTCTTTTGCTATGGGCTCTTTTTTAAAAATTATGGATACTCTTAATTTTTGAATTCTAGGATATTTTTCTTATTTGTTTTTCTTTGAGAAGTTCCTTTTCTCTGTTTCTGAAATGCCTGAAAGTTGGATGTAAGATCTTTTGGGTATGTCTTCTGGGTTTCTTATTGCTTATCTCCCATTTCCTGTCTCTTTGTATTTTGGTTTCATTCTTAGATTTTCTCAACTTCATTTTTCAATCTTTTTATTGAATTTTTAATTTTTGTTATCATACTGTAATTTCTAAGAGTTTTTTGTTGCTCTCTGATTATTTTTTTTACAGCATGCTATTCTTTTTTTTTTTTAAGATTTTATTAGGGAATTGGGGGAAGGGGAACAGACAAGTTGCTGTCCTTTTGTTCTTCAGTCTAGTTGTGGAGGACGTTGCTTCACTGGCCCAAGTTGGCACCATCATTGCGCTCTTCCCGGGTGAGGCAGATCAGTCACCGGCTTCTGGACGGCTGCTCACTGCGGCTGCTGGCCACTCACACTGGCTGCTGGCTACACACGGTAGCCCATGGCAACCCACTGCAGCAGGGGCTGCAGCCTATGCTGTTGCCAGTGACTCACGGCAGCCCAGCTCCAGGTTGAGCTGTTGTTCAGCATCTTAGCTGTAGAGGGCAGTGTCACTGGCCCTCATATGTGGGATCCGAACCGGGGCCCTCTGGCGTCCCAAGCCAGCTCTCAACCAACGCGCCACTCTGCCGGGCCCCAAACTCCTACTTTTTAAGAAGCTGCCTTTGTCACCTTTTCAGTCATAACACTCCTTCCTGATTCCTTCATACCTTCTCAGTACTGTCTCTTGCCTATCGTATAAAACTATTCCTTGGGCCAGCCGAGTGGCTCAGTTGGTTAAGAGCACGAGCTCTGAGCAACAGGGTCGCTGATTCGATTCCCACATGGGCAGTGAGCTGCGCCTGAGCTGAGCTGCCACTGAGCTGCCAACAGGTGGCAGGATGGCTCAGCTGATGAGAGCATGTGCCACATGGGATGGTGAGCTGCGTCCACCTGCAACTAAGATTGAACATGGCACCTTGAGCTGAGCAGCTGTGAGCTGCACACGGGCAGCCAGATGGCGACTGGACTTGGAGCTGAGCTAGCTGCGCCCTCCACAACTAAGATTGAAAGACAACAACTTGGCTGTTCCCCTTTCCCAATTCCCCAACACTGTGCCCCTTCCACAATTTCCCAATAAAATCTTAAAAGAGAGCAAAAAAAAAAGAACTCTTTCTTTCTACTTTCATAGCACCTTCTATTCAACTCTTTCTGGAGACTGTCTGCATCTGTGTTTAAGAGCCCAGACTCCACCAGAGTCAGCAAATCCGGGTTTAAATGTATCACTTACTAACTTTGACATTGGGAAATTTATATAACCTTTCTAGTTCTCAGTTTTTTATCTTATAAAATGGGGATAATAATTGGCCTATGGTAAGCACTTAATGATAATAATCATTAATAAGTATTATTGCATTACTTTACTTTATTTTGATTGGTAATTTATATGCCTGGTGTCCTCTGTTGCCCATGAGCATCTGAAGTCAGAACTTCTTAACTAATTATTCAACAACATTAACTAAGCACTTTTTATGTATGTTTATTCACTCATGTAATCTTC
This sequence comes from Hipposideros armiger, assembly GCF_001890085.2. Classification (NCBI taxonomy): domain Eukaryota; kingdom Metazoa; phylum Chordata; class Mammalia; order Chiroptera; family Hipposideridae; genus Hipposideros; species Hipposideros armiger. The sequence goes on along the minus strand of NW_017731930.1, from coordinate 38,176 downwards.
CCAATGTTCTGTCTAGGTCCAAGTTTGCCTGACTCCCAAATCCATACTATTTTACCAAATAGCCTTTTGGTTTTAATATCAATCTTTTAAAATTCTTCCAATAATTCATGGTTCTACAAAAATTTATCAACAGTAGTCTCATACAGGTAATTATTTCCAAATATTACTTTATTGCTTGACTTAATGTAGACATGGGATCAACTCAGCTAGCATTCAGGGACCCACAGCTGAGTAGGTTTGAGGGTTACCTATAAGCTGTCAGTGAATAATTAGGATTAAAACATATATTTAAATGTGTTTGGCTTTATCCACCTGACCACACATTTCTAAATAATCAAACACATTAATTCAATTCACTTGGTCAGTTTATTGAAGAAAAACAATTAGTTAATTGACTCAAGTAGCTAGCACAGGTGATTTATTTCCCATACATAAATATGTCATTATTATAGATAATTTCATTTTGTCCTTCCTAGAAATTTTGTATTTAATAGTACTCAAATATTTGTATACAAATACTTTCTTAGCCTTCATCACACTTATGTGAGCAATATACATTTAATTTGGAAACATTTCAACTTTTATCTGTCTCTTGACACGTTATAATTTCTATTGGCAGAATTCCTGAAAAAGGGTTTTGGTGTCCTTCTTGCCTTTTCATTATTATTATTGCATTGCAAATTTTCAATATTTTATATTTTCTTGAATAATATTGAGAAATAAACTTCTAAAATAATAATTATTATTGTTATTTAGGTTACATATTTCTGATTCTTGCATTGACATTCATTAAATAGTTTGACCTCTACAAATGGTCTCTCTACTTTCCTCTTTTCCATCCTCTAAGTGTGGGCATTTGCTAAGTTAGTTCTGTTTTTCTCTATTTACATTTTTATCCTCAGGCATTTAGTTTAGTTTCATTGTTTCAGCTACCACCTTTAGGCAAAAGAATCCCAAATAACTTTCTCTAGTATTGTCTCCTCCAGTATCTTAAATAGGCCCAGATATGACCCTCTTGAAACGCAACATGCTTGAAAATCAAACTCATTCTCTTCTTCACAAACTGTATCCTGATTTCCCTTTCTCTGTCAATAGTACCATCATTCTCTCATCGCTTTCAACATCTTCAGGTTATGTCCTCCTCTTCCTTGCCAAGAAATCACCAAGTTCTATAGAGTCTATAGATACTTCCTTGGTTTTGATTTCTTCCTTTGTATTCCTATCACCACTACTCAAGTGGACCCTCTTACTGAATGTGGTGCTACCATAATTACCTTCTAATGGCTATTCTAATCTTCAGGATCCTTTCTTTTTAATTTATTCTACACGAGCAACCTTTTTAGGGCTCTACTGCTCAAAAAACCTCTTAATGACTGTCTATAGAATGAAACTGACATGAGTGGGCTAAAATTCAAGGCCCTTCACAATTTAGTCCCAACCTACTTTTCTTTGCTTATCTTCTCCTGTTTTCTATCATGACGTCCCTTCTTATAACCAGGCTCATTTGCTTATTCTCCCATGGCCACACACAATACTCTACTTTTTAGCTTCCAAATGCTCTCTTACTCGTCACCTATCCAAGGTCCTAATGATAATTTAACACTCAGAAAAAAGGCAGTTTTCCCCCCAGGAGGTCTTCTCTGGGTGAGCCTGGAACCATCTCACCTAATTCGGAATCCCTGTAGAATTCAAGGTACTTGATACCTTACATTGTCAGTTAACTTTTAATATACGTGCTTTATTTCTCTAATAAATTGCTAAGTTTTTGATGCCTAGGACACATATACATATTAATACATACACTAATGTCTTGATCTTAAGAACTATATACATTAAACCCCAAACTGGAACATAGGGTCTGTGGAAATGTGACGGTACTTATGGGGAGGGAGGACTGCTATTTGAATTTGGGGCACCCATGACTCATGAAAATCCACCCAACTTTCAAACTTCGTAAGTCCTTTTGTTGATGCATTTAAGTTTGTCTTCTAACAAATGCGTTTGGCAGGATGGTAAGGGTGATGTTATTTGGCATGTATGAGTTGAAAGCTTAACTGTTTTTTAACTTTATCTGATTTAATGAGAAAATAAGTAAATCAAAGCATGAAAATCAAATATATTATATTAAACCTCAGAATATTCTTAGCTGATTTATTTTGACAAGTGTTTAAATTATTTAGCTGTTCTGAATTTATTTGATTTTAATTATTTATAACAACACACTAGTGCATTAGTAAATGTCTGGAAGATTGTTTTGTAAAAGTAGGCAGCATCTCAGTAATAATATCACTATAACTCTGCCATTTAATTTTTGCTGACAAGTGGTTTGAGGTTGTGAGGATCATTGTAAAAAACATTAGGGGACAGTGCTTATGCAATTGCTACAGGATGGCACTGTAGTAGCCTTTTCAATTCTTTGTGCTACTATAGTTTTTCAATACTTTTCAAAAACTGTCAGCAGTTCAATAAGACTTTTAGTTCATTCTTGAGCTTAAAATATCATCTTCATATGCACTCAGTGCTATGTGCCCAAATTTCCGAAGTGCTTACCTACTTACTTTTTAACAGCAGTACTTTCAAATGATGTTCTGTTATATCCTAAATGTCCAAATATCTTCTCTTTTTACTTCTACTTGGAAAATTTTTCAAAAGCACTTCAGTATTTGAACAGCAATGCAATAATCTACAATGTAGATTTTACATGGAACAACTCTAGGTAATGAATGCATTTTTCTGAAATTCTTTTCCCTTTGATATTTTTCAATACAGGCTCCTTATTTGTTCCTCAGTGAGAATAAGAATAGTATAAAGAGGGATACACTAAAGCATTCCCCAAAGTTTGTTGGCTTTGAAAGCAAACCCAAGAAGAATCAATGCATTAATTAATTAATTAATTAATATTTAACTCCTACAATGGACATCACCTGTGTTTACTGCTAATAAACAATGTGCTCCCACTGTAATCCTAGTGCTGGTAACTAATCCAGAAAGTTATAAGCTTCAGCACTATCCAAGACAGTCATTGTAATTCAGAGGTAAATTCTCCAGTTACTGGAGAGATGGACTCTGTTGTGGGGCAAGGGCTTTCTAATTTATGTCTTGACTTCTTTGTCTTCCATTCTTGTGGTGACATCATGGCTTAGCACATGATCTCCATCCTTCCTAGCACTTGGTTTCCTTCCTGGTTTGCAAAGGCTGGAAAGGTAAAAATTAGATTTAAGAGACTTTTGTGGCTATGTGTCTTTTTAAAAAAATTAAACTTCAGTATGGACATTTTCAAACATTTACAAAAGTAGAAAGAATAGTATTTTGGACTCCACATACTTATCCATTATCCAGCTTCAACAATTATCAACATTTTGTCAATCTTGTTCCAACAATTCCCCTCCACGTTTTTTTTGTTGGAATTTTTAAAGACAAATCTAAGATGTCATATCTTTGTACCTGTAAATATTTCAGAAGTCATCTCTAACTTATAAGTATGAGATCTGACATTAAGATCGCGAACTCATCCTGGAAAAAGTGCTACATACCTCATTGCTGAATATCACTATGGTCACCTTCAAAGTACTCCCTGTTGTAAAGCTATGCACTGACGCCAGTGCCTAGTCCACCCTTCAAAGCAATTTTGGAACTCTTTTTCTGGAATGGCCATCAGAGTTGTCATTGTATTACCCTTGATACCCTGAATGTCATCAAAATGTCTTCCTTTAATATTTCCTTTATCTTTGGGTAAAGAAAGAAGTCATTGGGGGCCAGATCAGGTGAGTAGGGATGGTGTTCCAATACAGTTATTTGTTTACTGGCTAAAAACTCCCTCACAGACAGTGCAGCGTGAGCTGATTCATTGTTGTGATGTAAGAACCATGAGTTGTTGGTGATAAGTTCAGGTTGTCTAACTTTTTCACACAGCCTTTTCAGCACTTCCAAATAGTAAACTTGGTTAACTGTCCAGTTGGTTTAAATTCATAATGAATAATCCCTCTGATATCAAAAAAGTTTGGCAAAATCATTGCAACAAGTTCACGAACTTAATTGTCACACTTCGTACATTAAAAAATACTGAAAACAGCTAAGTTCTTGCAAAATGTGTATGACTAAGAATTGAAAGGTAAAGATGAGGTAGAGGCCATTTGTCTGGTACTTCTGCTGTTGAGCGTGGGTGGTGAAGGCTTTGGGTTTTCCTGCAACAATAGTCTAGTGTCTAGTTGCTTGATGTTGGCAAATAAAGGGTCACTACATTGGGTACAGCATATAAAATATACTATAAACAAGGTTGTTATTGGATTGAGGCTTCCCAAATTGTTTACTAGTAGGTGTGAGACTGATAAGAGTAAAGTGAAAGTAAACATTTTTGTTTTTTTTAAAGATTTTTTTTTTAATTAGGGAATTGGGGGGATGGGAACAGTGCTGGGGAATTGGGGGAAGGGGAACAGACAAGTTGCTGTCATTTTGTTCTTCAGTCTAGTTGTTGTAGAGGACATTGCTTCACTGGCCCAAGCTGGCACCATCATTGTCCTCTTCCCAGGCGAGGCAGATCAGTC